>NW_006159568.1:1505758-1512770 GCF_000334495.1 Tupaia belangeri chinensis
CTTTCCTGCCTATTTCCCTAGCCCAACTGTTAAAAACCTTTCACTTCTGTGCTGCAGAGATGCCCACAGCCTCTGAGAGAAATAGATAGAAGGTGTGCTTCAGGGGCAAATGAAGCTCCCTCAGCCCTAGACTAATGGTGTGAAAAGGAGGCCCTGGGGAGGGGAGATGAGGGAACCAACTGGGTCCTGAATCTTCAAGAAGCAATTTAAGGCCGAACTGAAGCTGGGATGATGAACAAATCATCCTGATACCTAGGTGAGATAATAGGATGTGGTTGAGATGACCAGGGCGTGCATTCACAGGAATGAGTGGACCTACACGTAGGATGGCTTATAGGCAATGGGACAGATGGAAGACAAGGGGGACGAGGCTTGGTGTTCTGCTTCCGTAACTTGGCTTGGCTGGCTCCGGAGTCAGAGTCTCGCTAGTCAGGGAATGAAGGCAGTAAGACTAACAATTAATGTGATGAATGCCGAAAAGTTAGGAACCCTGGGGCCAGCAGGTGGCGTGGTGGTTAAGGTGCTGGACCCTCCCACATAGCCTGGAACTCCCACATGGTCATGGTTTGAGTTCCAGAACTGGTAGCTTGCTTTCTAACTTTCCATCTCTTTCTCTGTGTCTCCTCTAGCCAAATTAAAATAAATGAATGAATAAATAAAATTAAATTAATAATTCTTTAAAAAAAGAAAGGAAGTTGGGAACCCTTGGGTAGTCCTGATACTGGTTATGGCTTGAAGAGTGGTGGGGTTTGGTAGGACTTGTAGGGGACAAGTAGAAGCCTCAAAATGAGATGGGCAGGAACCAGAGCTTTTCTTCATGGGATTTAAAGTAGCACTCCGTCACCCAACCAAAAAAAAAAAAAAAACATTCTGGAGATTTTTGCATGTGGCTCAAGGTTGACTAGAAGATTACCTGGGTCCCAAGACACTGTAAAATGTTCAGTAACAAGAGAATATTGAGGTAAAGTGGGTTTACAAATAGAATGTATACATTATTTTAATTTTTAAATGAAATTAGCTCACATACCATTATCATTAAAGTGTACTTTTCAGTACATTTGCAAAATTGTGCAACCATCACCACCATCTAATTCCAGAACATTTTCCAAACCTCTCTGAAAGAAATCTCAGAGCCATTAGCAGTTATTCTGCATTCCCTCCTCCCCAGCCCCTGGCAACCACTAATCTACGTTCTGGCTCTGTGGATTTCCCTAGTCTGGATGCTTCATGTAAATAGAATCACACCATGTGGACTGCCTGTCTGGTTTCTTTTACCTGCATGGTGTTTTCAAGGTTCCCTCACACTACAGCATGGATGAATTGTCTATGGAATATTTCATGGAAGCACTTTTTTAAAAGAATTATTTATTTAATTTGATTTATTCATTCATTTATTTTAATTTGACCAGAGAGAGACACACAGAGAAAGAGAGAGAGGAGGAAAGTGAGAAAGCAAGCCACCAGGTCCAGGACTCGAACTGTGGTCCACCATGTGGGAGTGTCCAGCACCTCAACCACCATGCCACCTGCTGGTCCCCAAGGAAGCATTTGATTACTTATCAATGGATGACTAGACATTTGGGGCCTTTGAGCTTGTTTTAAAAGTATGATTATGTAAATGCATTCTTTGACTACCCACTTCCCTCAAATTAAGAAGAATCCATAGCAAAAGGAAGGGCAAGCAATTAGTATTTAGAAAATCAAAGGCATCTCTGGTTTTTAGGTTACACCAATGAAAAGCAGAAAGACGTGATGCCTAAGGCCTTCCGATCCTGTCAGAGTTAAGCCCCCCCACTAAGCCATCAAGTTATTCTAGTAGAAAACCCATGGATGAGCAGGAAGAGCTCAAATCAGTGATTTTTAATCTGTCTTCCAGAGACTCCTAAGGTTTCAGGGAAGTGACTCAAAGGCCACCAAGGGAGCAGGGACTGGAGAGAAAGTGGTTAGGACTCTGAACCCAACACCCACCCTTCCTTTAAGTAGAACAGCTCTAACTTAATTGCCTTACTCATTGGGGTTCTCTGCAAGAGTTCATTTGGAATAACCGAAGGGATTGTCCATGGCCAAGAAAAGTATAGCAACCACTAGTTTTGGTGGTTGTAGAATCGCTGGGCTGGTGCTGGGCCTCTGTGGCGGTTGTTCTTACGAGTTCTTCTGAGGAACTTTGATAGTGACCGTCTTCACCTCTGTGTAGGCTTTCAGTCCATCCTCCCCTAGTTCTCTCCCATTGCCAGACTCCTTAAAGCCTCCAAAGGGGGTGTGGCAGGTGACGATGTTATAGGTATTCACCCACACTGTCCCAGCCTGGAGTGCCTGGGTGAAGTACATGGCCTTATCCAGATCTTGGGTGAACACGGCAGCAGCCAAGCCATACCTGGTGTTGTTGGCCCTCTCAATCACTTCTTCAATCTTCTTGAACTTGAACAGGGGCTGCACAGGCCCAAAGATCTCCTCCTTGGCGATCCTCATGTCATCCTGAACGCCACCAAAGACTGTAGGCTGGATGAAGAAACCACGCTCTCCAAAACGCTCACCACCGCAGAGAAGTCTTGCCCCCTCCTTCTGGCCTAGCTGGATGTAGCCCAGGATTCGTTCAAACTGCTCCTTGTCTACCTGGGGCCCCTGCTGGGTGTCCAGCTCAAAGGGGTTCCCAACTTTCCTTTGCTTAGCTTTCTCCACAGTTCTCTCGAGAAACTCGTCATAAATGGACTCTTCTATGAAGGTTCGGGAACCAGCGCAGCAGCACTGGCCCATGTTGAAGAAGAGGGCTTCATGGCACTGCTCCACAGCATGGCCCATGTCGGCGTCGGCCAACACAATGCTGGGGCTCTTGCCACCTAGCTCCAGGGTGACCCTCTTGAGGTTGGACTCACCGGCAGCCTTCTGAATCAGGTGGCCCACCTCAGTGGAGCCTGTGAAGGCCACTTTGTCAATGTCCATGTGCTGGGCAATGGCGGCACCTGCTGTAGGGCCATAACCTGTGATGATGTTCACTACTCCAGGGGGAAAGCCTGCCTCCTTGATGAGGGAGGCCAAGTACAGGGCAGTTAGGGGGGTCTGCTCTGCGACCTTCATGACCACGGTATTACCTGTGGCAAGCGCCGGGGCGAGCTTCCAACCCTGCATGACCAAGGGGAAGTTCCACGGGATTATCTGGCCACAGACACCAACGGGCTCATGCCGGGTGAAGCAGAAGTGCTCACCATCCATGGGGATGGTCTTGCCATGCCACTTGTCAGCCCAGCCAGCAAAGTACCTGTATACCTTGATGACCTCATCCAGGTCCAAGGCATAAGACTCTTGGAAAGGCTTCCCATTGTCCAAGGTCTCCAGTGAGGCCAAGTAGACACGATCCCGCTCCACTAGGTCAGCCAGGCGGTTCAACAGGAGGCCCCGCTGGGAGGCATCCATCCGGCGCCATGGGGACCCCAGGCGGAAGGCCTCGCGGGCTGCTTTCACAGCCCGATCCACATCAGCCCGGTCTCCTTCAGCCACATGCCCGATGACCTCCCCAGTGGTGGGGTTGACCGTTGGGAAGGTCTTCTTGCTGATGGCATCTTGCCACTCATTGTTGATGAACAGCTGGTTGTAGCGGATGTCTGGATTCAGGATGGGGCGTGGAAGGGCTGCAGAGGAATAGGGGGCGGTCCCACCACGGAGGCAAAGCAGCCGGGGCACCAGAAAGCGCAGCATGATGACCACTCTGGAGGGGGAAAAGGAGCCAAGGTCAACAGAGAGAGGGGCAGGGCAATCACCCAAAGGCCCACCAGCTTGGTTCTGGCATAATGGCACACGACCTCTAAAAACACACTGTAAGGAGCACAGGTGCCCTGGAAAACTCTCTGTTCCAAGTCCACCATGTCCCATCTATCCACTGGCTCACTCCCTTACTTTCTGGGTCTCTGGTCACATGTCACCTGCCCAGCAAGGCCTGCCCCAATCATCCTTTATAAAACTGCAACTCTTCCCAGCCAGCACTCTCTATCTTCATGCCCTACTTTATGTCTCTCCATCTCCAGGCCAAACACTGCATTTACGGGCTTACGTGTTTATGGTCTGTCTGTTGGTATATGTAAGACCCAGGAGAGCAGAATTTTTTTTCCTTCTGTTTGATGCATTGCTGTCTCTGATGCCTGCTTCACCAAGCCATCCTGAATGGGGTCTTGCAGACAGATGCCTGGCACACTCTACCTGGGACATCAGAGCTGGCAGTGCCTCCGAAACCAACCTTGCCCAGCTCCCCAAGCCCAAGTGTCAGCCCGAGCCTTAGCTATCCCAGCGGTGGGCTGGGAGGAAGGGTCTGTTTATTCCTGGCCACGACCTGAAAACAGGGCAGACTATTGCAAGCATCACTGCTACCATAAAATTTAAACAGAACAGAAAATGTATTAAATGAGGATTAAGCAGCAGATAACGTGTCTAAGTTAGCTGAAGCAGTTACTCCCCAGTCAGGATTTGCATCTCTGGGCTTTCACTGTGTCCTATGAGTCCCCCGAGTTGTCACCTGTTTTCATACCCATTGCCACCACCCCTGCAGCAAAATATAATTGCACCTGCCTGTCCCCTTTCCCCCTAGTACTTCTCACCTCCACCCCTGGGCAGGGGCAAAAGCGAAAGACTCAGGTAGAAAAGCCAGGCTCCAGCCAGGTCCCCAGACCCATAAAAGCAATGCTGACCAGGAATGTCCTCCCATGGGAGGCAGGTGAGCCAGCGGACCTGTCGGGGCTGCACTCACGTTCCATTTACGCAGAGATCAGCTCCACGCAGGACAGAAGCAGCCTTGTGCCAAAAGGCCTCTGTCCGAGTGGGGAGAAATCCAGGGGAAGTGGGGAAAGGGGAAGTCTTCAATCCACAGGGTTGGCAGGGCTCACCAGGCAGGAGAGATGGTCACAGACCCAGCCCACACCAAGGCTGTTCCTACTCTTAGGGCTTATACAGGGGTCATGCCAGCACCTCCATGTGCAGATAGGAGGTCACTGCCCACAGGAGCACAGGACTTCACAGTTTGCAGGCCATTTTCCCACGGTAAATGTGCTGGCCAGCCTGCAGCTCCTGGGGGATTAGAGCAGGTCACTGACATCGCCATTCTGGAAGAAAGCTGGGGATCAGAGAGGTTCTTGGACTCACTGAGGCCTTAAAGTATAGGAGCCTGACACCAGATTTCTATGGCCCTAACTTCGTGTTCCCTCTCCTATATGGGCAAGTTAACGTTTTACCTTCATCCTGTATTAGAGCCCACTGTGGGAAGGCTCAGATCTGGAGCCTATTGGAAAGGGGTGCATCCAGCTCACCCAGACTGCAGGGAAAGGGTGGGCGTGTGTCCCAGCCTCCAGGCTACCAGGTCAGGAGACCTAGGCTGGGGTGGGCTGGGTGGGCGAGGTGCTGAGGTCGAACTAATGTGGGAAGATCTGGGGGGTGGGGAGGGTCTGCGTCTCTCGGACCCATCTAGCACCTAGAGGACGGTGGCAGAGGTGTTGGGGAGGGAACGAGGAGCGGGTCCTACAATGCCCACCGAGAGAAAAGGCGGGGCCGCTGATGGGGAAGCCAGGCCCAGAGGAAACCCTCCATCTCCGGGATGGAGCTGCGGCCTGCCCTGAGCCACTGAGGGGAGAGGGGCGTTAGTCACCTGCAAAAAGTGCGGGCTCAGGCTCAGGTTCAAGCTCACGTTCAGGTTCAGGTCCACGTTCAGGCTCTCCGGGGCTGCCGCCGCTGCCCGCCCAGGCTCGCCGCAGGCCCCACCTCCGCGCAGGCCGAGGTTCCGTGGCCAATGAAGCTCCGCCTGCGCCTGGGGCGCCACCCCCATCCCGCCCCACCTCCCTGCATTTCCTGATCCCAGCCCCTCTCCCCGAGGAGCCCCACCAGTCAGCCGCCCCCTTCCTCGTTTGTCTCCGCGCTGCCCGCCGCCATGCTGCTCAGATCTGGGGGCTTACTTGGAAAGGGGACCAGGAGACCAGAGAGGGGCCGGGGCAACCCCAGGTCCCGAAGAAAATCTCTCGGAGAGTAGACCCCAAATACGTTTATTTCTTCCTCTCTGGACCCCAAATACATTTCGCACGTCTCCCTCCGCATTGCCGTTGACTACCTTGTTAGACTGCTGTCCTTGAGCCAGGCTCTCCCTAACTTCTGTCTCACTCTCCCTCGTTTGTTTTACGTGGGTTCACTAATTTCTATGTCTTCCACTTTCATTGTTCTCTCCTCCAGTATCTTTTAAGATTTCATATTTGCACATTATTTCATTCTAACGACAAAAAGAATATATGCACAGTGTAGAACCCTTGGAAAACACAGGAAAGCATGAAAGAAGAAAAAACTTACCTATCACCTCACCCAAAGGTAAATATTAAGTTAAAGTGTCCATTCTGCTGGCATTTTTTTCTTCTGCATCTTTTAAAAATTCTTTCAGTAAGAATGAAGTCATCCGCCACCATGTATCATAGTGGTTGAGGCTCTGGGCTCCCACTTGGCCGACCATGGTTCAAGTCTGTACCTGGCAGCTTGCTTTCTCACTTTCCCTCTCTGTCTGTCTCTTTCTGGTTAAATTAAAAAAAATAGTACTAATACATAAAATAAAATTAAATAATTTTAAAAAAAGAAGTCATCTAGTGTCTGGTTCTTTGGCCTGGTGATTAAGGCAGCTGGATCCCACATGCCCACAGTGCAGGAAATCCTGGCTGCCATGGCTTGGAGAACAACCAGGTGAAAACATGCTGGGTGGGGAACCAGCAGTTGGTGTAATGGCTATGTCGCTGGACTCCCACGTAGTCGACCGCGGTTCATGTCCCGGACCCGGTGGCTTAAAAAACTCACACCGGGCGCGTGTGCGTGCGTGCCCAAGATCCCGAGAGGAGAATGGAGGAGAAGGGATTGCGGCGTGACCATCCGCCCTGGGGGGTGATTTCTCGCTTTCTGTCTCTGTGTCTCTCTCTGTCTGTCTGGTGAGCGCACGCGGCCTATAGTAAAAAAAAAATCTCTCAAAAAAAAAAAAAAAAAGAGGAAAAGAAAAGAAGAAGCA
>NW_006159568.1:1514303-1542601 GCF_000334495.1 Tupaia belangeri chinensis
CCAGGAGACCAGAGAGGGGCCGGGGCAACCCCAGGTCCCGAAGAAAATCTCTCGGAGAGTAGACCCCAAATACGTTTATTTCTTCCTCTCTGGACCCCAAATACATTTCGCACGTCTCCCTCCGCATTGCCGTTGACTACCTTGTTAGACTGCTGTCCTTGAGCCAGGCTCTCCCTAACTTCTGTCTCACTCTCCCTCGTTTGTTTTACGTGGGTTCACTAATTTCTATGTCTTCCACTTTCATTGTTCTCTCCTCCAGTATCTTTTAAGATTTCATATTTGCACATTATTTCATTCTAACGACAAAAAGAATATATGCACAGTGTAGAACCCTTGGAAAACACAGGAAAGCATGAAAGAAGAAAAAACTTACCTATCACCTCACCCAAAGGTAAATATTAAGTTAAAGTGTCCATTCTGCTGGCATTTTTTTCTTCTGCATCTTTTAAAAATTCTTTCAGTAAGAATGAAGTCATCCGCCACCATGTATCATAGTGGTTGAGGCTCTGGGCTCCCACTTGGCCGACCATGGTTCAAGTCTGTACCTGGCAGCTTGCTTTCTCACTTTCCCTCTCTGTCTGTCTCTTTCTGGTTAAATTAAAAAAAATAGTACTAATACATAAAATAAAATTAAATAATTTTAAAAAAAGAAGTCATCTAGTGTCTGGTTCTTTGGCCTGGTGATTAAGGCAGCTGGATCCCACATGCCCACAGTGCAGGAAATCCTGGCTGCCATGGCTTGGAGAACAACCAGGTGAAAACATGCTGGGTGGGGAACCAGCAGTTGGTGTAATGGCTATGTCGCTGGACTCCCACGTAGTCGACCGCGGTTCATGTCCCGGACCCGGTGGCTTAAAAAACTCACACCGGGCGCGTGTGCGTGCGTGCCCAAGATCCCGAGAGGAGAATGGAGGAGAAGGGATTGCGGCGTGACCATCCGCCCTGGGGGGTGATTTCTCGCTTTCTGTCTCTGTGTCTCTCTCTGTCTGTCTGGTGAGCGCACGCGGCCTACGGTGGAAATCTCTCCCAAAAAAAAAGAAAAAAAAAAAAAACATGCTGGGTGTGAACATGCCCGGTGTGTGTGCTTGTGTGCCCCAAATCCTGACAGGGTGAAGAAATGAAGAGAAGAAATTGCAGCGTGCTCATGCCCTGGGGTGCTTTCTCCCTCTCCCTCTCTCTCTTTGGCCAGTGCACTGTGCCCTCTGGCAAATTTGTTTTTTAAATAAAGTCATCTAGTGGCCTCTATTTTGCTTTCTCCTTTTTATTATTTATTATTTATTTTTTATTGTTTATTGTTTTATCTTAGTGCTATGTTATAAACTTTTCTGCACTGCTATTTATGGATGACAGTATCCTGTCTAAGGCAGATGGAGTTCCGTTGTAGGTGTGAACTATTGCACATTTGATTGGTTCTCTCTGTGGCTAAAAAACGATGCTAAGAGGGACTGCAGATGGCATAATAGTTACATCTCTGGACTCCCACATGGCTGACAGCAGTTCAAGTCCCAGACCCAGTGGCTTGAAACTCACATGGGTCGTGTGTGCTTGCATGCCCAAAATCCCAACAGGACAATGGAGGAGAAGGTATTACAGCTTGGCTGCCTCCCCTCCCACCACCAAGGGGGTGATTTTTTGCTTTCTGTATCTCTGTCTCTCTCTGTATTTTCAGCAAGTGCATGTGCCCTATAGCAAAAATCTCTCTTAAAAAAATAAATTAATGAAGCTAAGGTGGGCTTCTGGAACACACATCTGACTCACTCCACCTCCAGGTACCCTCCTTCTGGTGGCAGAGGTCTAAAGAAGCTGAACGCTCTGGCCTCATGTGCAGCTAGAGTTCTGCATGTGAGTCAGGTGCTGCTAATCAGCAGTATTCTTGCCAGACTGGAGTTGCGGGATACTGTCCTGCCCCTTTGGGGCATCACTAGCAGGAGGCAGAAATGGAAGCAGGTTTTGTCCCTTCTCTAGTTTCCTGGCGGTGGAACACAGCTGTGACTGCTTCTTGACTTTGGTCATCCACTCTTGGCATCGTGGCTGGGGCTGTGCGTTGAGCACAATAGCTCCAGAGGTGGCTCAGGTAGTCAGTAGGCTGTGGGCTTCATCTGTATTATGCTGGGGATCATTTGTGGTCTAACTCTGCCCTGCTTCTAGCTCCAGTTCCTCCAGCGATTCTGTGAGCGCCCAACTCCCTGTAATAAATCTCTCTCCACATAGTAGGGGATTTCAGAGAGTTCATGGAAAAAATGGAATTACAAAGTACTAGTTTATTTTGAAATCCATACGTAGTTTTTTTCATAATATGTATTTTTATGAAGTTTATAAAGACTCCTTGTTTTTAGAGTTTACAATTTCCTGACTGAACCTAATTTACACGGTTCTTTGCATAAGGTACATCTCTGTGGGATCTCTTGCTACCATACCATCATCAGGGTGTTTGTAGTACTTGATGTAAAATTTATCCCTTCGCTAAAGACACTGTGTTTTATATCTTGTCACCTAGTGTTCATGGGGTTCCCCAACAGCTGCCAGGTCCTCACAAGGCCCCTTCTGCCTCTCCTACAGCTCAGCACCCCTCGGGCCCTTGGCATGACACTTGGGGTTGACTGACTTAGTGATGAACTGGTCAGTCACTAACAGGCCTTACTGATAGAGACAGTGAGTCCATGACAAAGCAAATATCAGTCCCCATGTGGTCAGACCGCATTGGAAAGCTGTGGCAGTTAGGAGAGGTCAGCGGCAAATAGGAAGTGACCCCTATGGGCAAAGGCTGGAGGCCGTGTCATGTGATGGGCAGCTGCAGAAATGGGGTGTTCACCCTGTAGAGTTTGAGGGACCAAGTTGTACCTCCAAATTTCTGAAGGACAAGAACAGTCAATGTCTGTGGGGTCCTCAAAGGCAGAGCCAGAATAGTGAGGGGCCGTTAGAGGGAGGCAAAGGAAGAGCTTTGTGGCAAAGCAGAACTGGATGAGGACTGGAGGGGCTGCCTTGTAAGGAAGTGAGCTTGTCTTGGACCAGCAGATGGTGTAATGGTTACATCTTTGGACTCCCAGGTAACTGACTAATTTGAGTCCCGAACCCAGCGACTTAAGAATTCATTCCAGGCACATGTGCATGCGTGCCCCAGATCCCCAAAAGGAGAATGGAGGAGAAGGGATTGCAGCGTGGCCATTCCTCCTGGGGGCTGATTTTTCACTTTCTGTCTCTCTATCTCTCTCTGTTTCTCTGGTGAGCACACATGCCCTATAGCAAAATAAATATCTCCCCCCCCAAAAAAAAAGCAGTGAGCTTGTCATCACTGGAGGAATACAAGGAGGGATTATCTATCATCTGGCAGAATCCTGCTAGAGGGGGGCATCAGATAAGGACTGAACTAGGTTAGTCTGCTCCCAATCTTGGCTGCGCATCAGAATTGCATGTGGAACTTAAACAAATCAAAATAAAACACAATCTCCTAGACCTTACCTTCAGAGATTCTAAATTATTAGATTTGGGTCAAAGCCCAGGAATTTTTTTATGTCCCTGATGTACTTCTAATATGCAACCATATTTGGGAAACACTGGCCCAAATGGTCCTAGAAGAGTCTATGACTCCATCGTGGATATTTCCGGAAAGTGACTGGCCCCATGACTGCTTTGTACTTAGATTCCAATCAGCACATCCACTCTCCACAGTTCTTGAGCTTTGGCTGGCCTCAGAGCTCCTCAAAGTGGTCCTGCTCCCAGGAATTTGTCAAAGTACCCTCCAAAAATAAATAAATAAAAAAGAACCTTCCACACTGCTTGACATTTATGGCTTGGAGGTAAGGATGAAGTGCCGTGGCTAAGGATAAAATGTACAAATTCTCTTTGACTGTTCTCCAGTAGTGTTTTGGATTCAGCTTTTTAATTAGCGAAAAAATGTCCAGGCCTCTGTGATGGATGTCGGGCCTGGAGCCTCGGTGGGTATTTGGACGAAAGCACTGAAGGGGAGAGGGTCAGATAACACAAGCCACCATCAGGTCATTATCAGCAGGCAGTGTCATCCTGGGATGTGTTTACGCTGGGTGGGGGCTGGGGGAGGGAAGCTATTTCCATCCTTCAGCGTTTTACAGCCTTGTATATCTAGGAAGTTACGAAAGAAGATTGCAGCTCTGAGAATAATGAACAGCTCAGATGGATTTCAAACAAAAAGGCATGTGAACTGTATGGGCGTTTATTCTACACCAAGCATAATCCGTCTCTGCATTTGAACAGAAGATCACAGATGGGGCCAAGACCCTGAGAGATGTGCAGGAAATGAGAATTTAAATTTAAAAGTCAAACCAAAATATACCTTTTCCCTCTCTGCTTTTAACTGAATGAACCGCTAACGGAAATTTATACTCCATGAACGTGGTCAAAGTCTGAATGGATGTCAAGCAAAACTAGCCCTGGGTATGTGCCACAGACTCGGTGCTGCTGCGGCCTGGCTGTCTCCCTCGGCACCTCATTACTATAGTTGAGAAAACGGAGACTCAGGAAGGGAAAGGGTCTTGCCCGAGGTCACGCAGGATTAGTATCTGAGTTCAGGCTAGACGTTAGGCTCTCGCACAAGCACACACAGGGATGGGACAGCGCATGAGGCGGGAGCAGGGACACTTGTAGATGTGGGTTTCTACCCTGGCTTCAAGGGGAGTTGAGAAGCATCCAGTTGTAAGCTAGGGCAGAAGATGACACTGGTGGTGGCCGCCCCATAATTCCAGCATCTCCAGATTTCAGCTTCCCAGCATTTATATAAATCTCTAATTTCTCCTGTGAAATCGCTTCCCACTCAGGACACCTGGAGTGGTTCCTGATTTCCTGGCCACAAACTAACTGATAGCTTAGAGAGACTAGGAAAGACCTGCTGGCATAGGAGATGAGTGGTGGGGACTAGCAGATGGCATAATAGTTACGTTATTGGACTCCTGTGTGGTTGACTGCAATTCGAGTCCCGGACCCAGAGGCTTAAAACTCACACCGGGTGCACATGCGGGCCATGCCCAAAATCCTGAGAGGAGAAGGGGGTGATTTTTAGCTTTCTACCTATCTGGCAAGTGCATAAACCCTATAGTAAAAATGTCTCTTAAAAAAGAAAGAAAGAAGGAAAGAAAGAAAGAAGGAAAGAAAGAAAGAAGGAAAGAAAGAAAGAAGGAAAGAAAGAAAGAAAGAAAGAAAGAAAAGAAAGAAAGAAAGAAAGAAAGAAAGAAAGAAAGAAAGAAAGAAAGAAAGAAAGAAAGAAAGAAAGAAAGAAAAAAGAAAGAAAGAAAAGAAAAGAAAGGAAGGAAGGAAGAAAGGGAGGAAGAGAAACCCAGATGCTTGGACAACAGGAATCCGGGGGTGTCGGACCTACTTATCTGGTTTTGTCATTTGGTTTTTAAACTCCTCCATTGATTCCAGTGTGTAGCCAGTTTTGAGAACTATTAATGTAAGATAAAACACAAAATAAAAGTGGCTTAAACATAAGAAAGTATGTTTTCTCTCCCTTAAATGAAGTCCAGAGCTGGCCCCTAGCCTGGCAGTTGAGGGAGCTGGATCCCATATGCCTGACCGTACAGTTCAAGTCTCAGACCGGATGACACATGTGCGTGCATGCTCACAATCCCAGGAAGACGAAGAGAGGGAGGAGAAATGTTTGTAGCATGACAATTCCCATTGTGGGATGCTTTCTCAGCCCTTCTCTGTCTTTGTCTCTTTCTCTCTTTCTGATAAGTCCACATACCCTCTGGCAAATCCAAAAGAAAAGACAAGAAGTTCAGGAATAGACTGTCCAGGTAGGAGTGGGGGCCCCACCCCACCTTCATTCCAAGAGCAGAGGATCCTACTAGGGAGGTTTGAGGAGGAGAAGGGGAGGTTGCACGATCCAGTTTGCAGCTAGAAAAGATCTTCCTGGTTGTAATGTGGGTCTTCTCTAGTTTCTAGGAGAAACTATGGGATGCTAGGCTACTGTGAGCAACAGGTATTAACAATTACTTAAGCTGTAATTGAGGGCACAGAGGGGTTCATTATACAGTCTCTATATATTTGTGTACATTTAAAGTCATTTGTGGGCTGGAAGGTGGCATGGTGGTTAAGGGCACTGAACTCCCACATGGCCAACCATGGTTTGAGTCCCAGACCTGGTGGCTTGTTTTCTCACTGTCGCTCTCTCTCGCTCTCTCACTTTGTCCCTCTCTGGTCAAATTAAAATAAATAAATACATAAATTTAAAAGTTCAATAAAATATTTAAAAAAAAAAAACCATTCATAATAAAAAGTAAAAATACAATAATAAGAAGAAAAGATTCTGGGGCTGGCAGGTGGTGTGGTGGTTGGAGTGGACTCCCACATGGCTGACCACAGTTTGAGTCCCAGACCTGGTGGGTTACCATCTCACTCCCTCCCCCCTCATCTTTCTCTGGTCAAATTAAAAATAATAATGATGATGATGATGAATAAAATGAGGGACCAGCAGTTAACATAATGGCTATGTTGCTGGACTCCCATGTAGTCGACCGCGGCTCGCATCCTGGACCTGGTGGCTTAAAACTCACGCTGGGCGCCTGTGCGTGTGTGCCCAAGATCCCGAGAGGAGAACGAAGAGAAGGGATTGCAGCGTGGCAATCCCCCCTAGGGGGGTGATTTCTCGCTTTCTGTCTCTCTGTCTCTCTCTGTCTGTCTGGTGAACACATGCGCCCTATAGCAAAAACCTCTTAAAAAAAAAAGAATAAAATGAAATAAAATAATTCTTTAAAAAAAAAATAAAAAAGAAGAAAAGATTCTGTTACCAAACCAATATACCCTGTCCTCCTGGCTCAGAAGCTCTGTAATAGATATGACTCTCACGATTAGGCCCGAGGGGTGCATGGCTTTATCTAAACCACAGTTAATTATTGGACAGTGGTTACTGAACTGGGCAGGTGGTGCAAAGGGCATGAGGCTGGGTGCCAGAGCCAGGGCCTGGTCCCAGCAGAGCCTCTCTGAGTGACTTTGGAAAACTTCCTCCCTCTGGGTCTCAGTCTTCTCCACTGTAAAAGGAGAGGACTATGAGGAGGACTAAAGGGCCACCTGGGGGCCAGGGCCCCAGAAAGTTGTAGTGAAACTGTTCAGTTGGTTGTTAGCAGTCCACGGGCCCCAGACTTTGGCCCTGAAGGCATCCTATCTGTGGAACCCAGTTCATTGCCGTCACCACCCTGTCATCACGCCGATTAGGGGCCCTATGAGCCAACAGTTGGAGTACAGTATGGGCAGCGATCCAGCACATCATCACACATTTGCTGATGGAGCCAGCCTGAAATGCCACCAGGCTTCTAATGCCTCACGGTGCCAAGGTGCACAGAAAGGCCTGTGGATCCGGCAGGGGAGGCCCTTGCCTTCCACTCTAACTCCAGCGAGTTCTTTCTGGATTCTCCACACAGCCCCCCTGGCACGGCGATGTCTTCCATCCCCTCTCCCTGCACCCAGCTTCTGCCACTGATGTCCCACCTATGCCAAGCCTGAGCTAGGCCCTGGCCCTGCAGAGACACATCAGACACCATCGCTGTCTGTCCTCAGGCTGCTCCCAGGTGGGGGAGGCCTGCTGCTTGCACACAATGTGAAAGAATCCAGTGGTGCTGAGACACCAGAGGAACTCGAAATGGGACAAAGCAACCAAACAGCCTGGGAAAGGTCAGGGGGCCTTCCTGGAAGGGTGATGCTCAATCCGCATCCAGGAAATTGAGCAGGGTCAGGGAAGAAATCTTCATTCTCCATGTGCAAATGGCCAGGGATGAGAGGGAGCTTGAGAGGTTCTAACTGGTGCCCAGGGAATGATGGGCAGGTGGGGACCAGAGAGAGGGCTGAGGCTGGAGCAGTCACGGCGGGCAGATCACCAAGGACATGAAAGGGCAGGCTAAGGAGTCTGGGTATTATCCCAAGGGGGAATGGGGGCACTTCAAGGCAGGAGCGTGACTTGGTTTGATGAGACCTACTTGATCATATCCCAAGGCAGTGAGTGAGGATTAGGTTCAGCCCTCGCCTGACCGAGCCTGGGACAGATCAGGGAGTAAGGGGGCTCTTGTATTGTGCAGATGAGGAGACTAAGGCCCAGGAGAGGAACAATTTCCCCAGATCCTGCAGTGAGCTAATGGGAGGGCCTGACCTCGTATCCGTGAGAACACACACATGGCACCAAGTGTTCACCTAGCGCTGGGTGTGGTGTTTAAATAGCCTTTCAGGTAGGCTGCGTCCTGGTCCAGGCAGCAGCTGCAGGTTGGTGAAAGAAATAGCCAGAGGGTGGGGATAGGAAAGGTGTCTCGCTGCACATATGTTCACATGTATTATGGGTCAGGGATGTTCCTTCCCCAGAACACAGTGGCATGTGTGATAAAGAGGATGGGCCCACAGAGCAGAGAGGGCATGGGCTACAGTGGGCAGAACCCCAGCTGGGAGGCTGTGGCTGGAGACCTGGATCCCAGCCTGCCTGACCACATGCCCTCAGGGCTGATGACTCTCACAGTTCGGGCTAGGACTGGGCTAGGTTCCAGACCCAGTGGAACTGTCACACAGAAGGTCAATGTCAAGGCAGGTGGTGGGGAGCTGCTGACTGCATCTCTGCCCCCAGCTGACCCCGAGGCAGCTCGGAGGGGCTCTGTGGCTCCTAGCCCTTCCTAGCTTTGCCCCTGGGCCAAGGGTGTCTGGGGATGTTCACAAAGAGGAGGGTAGCAACGAAACCCAGGGGCAGATCTGGAGGGCAGCTGGGCCAGGTGTGTCCTCCAGGGCCAACGTGTAGGACCAGAAGCACCTGTTGGAGGGTTGCGTGTGATGGACAGAGCAGGGCTCCCCAGCTCAGAAGTAGCCTCACTCTCAGCCGTGCTCCTAGTTCTTCCCCAGGTTGGGCCGGATTCCACTGTGAAGGGGTGGCAGAGACTCCTTGGGAAGCATGGATTAAGACGAAGTGCTGAAAATTTTGGAGGGACCCAAGCCTCAGTCCAGGTGTGATACCCACAACACAGAGTATCAGGACCTACAGGCCTGTCTTGTCAGTCGGTCAGCACAGAACCTGGCTGGAGCTCTCTGTGCCTGGTCCTTGTGTACCCTTGCTGGGCCAGGCCTGACTGCTCTCCATGCTGAGAAGGAGAGTTGGGGGTCCTAAGACAGGGGCTGGGAGGTCTGAGAGGGCTGGGGCCTTGGACATCGGCTGCATGCAAGCTAGTAAGAGAGCTTTTCCTGTTAAAGCACCCGAGTGACTGTCCTAGGTCCTTTCAGCTGACAGGAAGTCCCATGTGACTTGAGGCAAAGGGGTTCATGGCTGGGATGGGAAGAATACCAATGAACACTGTTACTCTGACCACACAGGAGAAAACAATGCCAGGAAGGGGCAGGGACTGCCCCGAGTCAGGCAAAGACCTCTTTCGGGGCAGGACAGGGTGGAATAGAACCAGGGCTCAGAAGCTCCTGCCTCTGTGCCTTTGGATGTACAATTACTGCCCATGGGGAGTAGGACCAGGCTATTAACAGGCTTCTGGCTCTCAGCACCTGCAGGGAAAGAAAAGATCATTCAATCTTGTTTTCTAGCAAGAGGAAAGGCGAAGAGGAGGGGTAACAGGGTTGGGGGTGAGGGGTGTTGAGCAGAGCACAACGACCCTCCTGCTGACCTGAGGCTTGGACTCTCAGATTGTATTCCAGCAACACCCACCCTGGATGGTGACAGGGGACAAAGGAACTACTGTATGGAACAAGGCTGTTTATTCACCAGCAGCAGCATTTGCAAACCTGTTTAATCATTATCTTATCATCATCCTCTACTTCACAGAGCTTGGAGTGCGAAGAGAGCTCCCCTCCCCAGAGTGTGTAAGCTTTAGGTCCCACAAAACCTGCATCTGTCCCTGCCTGGTCCCCCGACCCGCTCCCTGACTCACAGCCCCCTGGGGTCCATTGCCAAAGCTCTCCAGGGAGCCATTTCTCTTGAACTGAAGAGCATGGCTGAGCACAGAAGAGGCAACACAATTAATTTCAGAAGCTGGAGGCTACCCCTTCAGGAAGCCCTCGAGTCCATAGTAAATCAAATCCCTTGTCTTATCTGTGCAAAACTGGCAGTAGGATTTTAAAATTCTGGTCTGCCTGTCAGAGTGGGATATGTGTAAATGGGTGATTTCCTGCAACCTTAAGGCATGCTGGGAGCAAGATGACAACCAAGGTGACATTGGCCCAGGTGGCTTCCCTGAACTTTGAGGGTGGCACCAGAGTCCCACAGACAAAGCCCGAGGGACACGGACTTCTGATTAGACACTGTCTGTGTCTCCCTGGAGTTTGAAATGCTTGGTCTCAGTGTGCCTGAAAATGTCACCTGTTAGTGACTCTGCTATGGTCTCTGAAAAGGTTAGGAGGGGACAGCCAGAATCACTTAAAGACCATCCATCTGTCGGGATTGAAGTCTAATACTATGTAATATTTATTGAGGGCTTACTCCATGCTAAGTACTTTACAGGATTACCTCCTCCAAGGTTCAACCCCCACCCCCCACCCCCCACACACACGTGATAAGTAACCTAACTATGGTTTTCATTTTAGAGAAGGAAACATCTAGAGAAGCAGGTGGTGGCCCTAGGGCTTGGCAGCACATCAGACTCACCTGGGGTCTTATAAAAAACACCACTGCCTTTGGGGCTGGCAGGTGGCATGGTAGTTAAGGGTGCTGGATTGCCACATGGCTAACAGCGGTTTGAGTCCCATACCTGGCGACTTGCTTTCTCACTCCCCCCCCACCCCCATGTCTCTCTCTACTCAAATTTAAATAAACAAATAAATAAAATAAAGTTCAATAAAATAATTCTTTTAAAACACAGAATAACACTGCTGCCCAATCCAGACCACCTAGATTGGGGTCTGCAGGGGTGGTACCTTGGCCATGGTGTGATTTGAAGTGTCTCAGGTGTTTCTAAAGTGTAGCCGGCATTGGAATATGGAGAGACATCATTTGAAAGTTTGCTCAAGGTCATACAGCTAAGGAATGGTGCATTCTCTCTCTCTCTCTCTTTTTAGTTTTTGTTGTAGTGGACTCACCAGAGACAGAAGGGAAGTGAGAAATCACCTCCGGTGGGTATGTCCATGACACAATCTCTTCTGCAATCTCTTCTTGGGATTTTTAGGCACGCACACAAATGTGTCCAATGTGATTTTTCAAGCCACTGGGCCTGGGATTTGAACCAGAAGTTTGCCACATGGGATCCAGCACCTTAACTTCCACACCATCTGCTGGCCCAGGAGTGATGGATTCTAACCCAGGAGATCTAATTCCACCAGGCCTCTCTTGAATGGGCTGGATCACAGTATGTGTAATTTATGGCCATGCAGAACAGCCTGAGGCTTTGTCAGGTGTGCTTTCTCCTGTTAATGATAGAGGCTATGTGAGCCTGAAAGCTCTGGTGTGTGCAGGTCTGGCACCAGAGGTGTTCGTAATTTCCTGCTCTCCTCTTCCCTGGTTATGTCAAATAGATTCGTCAGCAGGGTATTCGTTAGCTGTTGCTGTTGTAACAAATTATCACAAAACTGTGCTTTATTTATTATTTTTTTATTTTACTTTTTATTTACTTATTTATTTTTTTTGAGAGGTTTTAGCTATAGGGCATGTGCGCTCGCCAGAAAAACAGAGAGACAGAGAGAGACAGAAAGTGAGAAATCACCCTCCAGGGGGGATGACCACAACACAATCCCTTCTCCTCCATTCTCCTCTCGGGATCTTGGGCAGGCACACACATGCACCTGGTGTGAGTTTAAGCTAGCAGGTCCAGGACTCGAACCGCTGTAGACTACATGGGAGTCTAGCGACATAGCCATTATGCCAACTGCTGGTCCCACAAACCTGTGCTTTAAAACCAGGCTCAGTGGCTTGGTGGTTACGGCAGCTGAATCCGCCATGATTGACTGCATGGCTCAAGTCTTGGACCCAGGGGCTCAAGGGTGCTCAAATCCCAACAAGAGGGAGAGAGAGAGAAGGAATTGTGCTAAGACTATTCCCAATGGGGAATGATTCTCTTTTCCCTCTCTCTTATCTCCCTGTCCTGTTGAGCACACACACACCCTCTAGCAAAAGAAAAAAAAAAAAAAAAACAGACATCTGAACTTGACTGGAAACCATATGGCTAACCAGGGACTCAAACCCCAGGGTCATCCTGAAGACACACCAGGTACACACGAGCAGGCACACAGAATCCTGAGAAGATGAAGGGCTCAGGAAATGGGACTGCAGTGTGGTAAAAACGCTGTCCTGTGCGCTTCTCTCTCTGTCTCTGTCTCTCTTTTGTGCATGTGCTAACATTAAGTAAATAAATAAATAAGTAAATAAATAAATCTCACATTATTCTCTTACAGTCTGAAAGTCAAGAACACGAAATCAGTTTCTTCACGTCAAAATAAGGTAAGAGTGTAGACGGTGCTTTTTCTGGGACTCTAGAATCAGTTTCCTTGCATTTGTCAGCTTTTACAGCTGCTTTTCTTGCACTCCGGCATGTCTCTCTCCTCCATCCTCAACGTCAGCCGCCGCATATGCTGTGTGAGCACTGCATTGCCTGCCCCCCTCTTGGAAAGAGGCTCATGATTGATTTGGGGCTATCTGCATAATCCAGGATAATCTCCCCAGTTTAAGATCCTTGACTTAATCACATGGAAAAGCCCCTTGTTCCATCTAAGGTAACACTCCCGAATTCCTGGGATTAGGAGCCGGGTATCTCCCAGAGCTGGAAGCCATTATCCAGCCCACTACATACAGGATACAGGAACGTCGGGTTTCCGTTCAGGTTCCGAAACCAGCTGCGAGCTGGCTGAAGGCAGTTGGGCTGAACACATCTTGGTTGATATTAGTTGGGTCCCAATGGTGATCTGGGTTAAAAAAAGAAAAAAAGGAATGTCTAGTAGCCTCCCAAAGGCCTCCCAAATGGTATGTCTATCTGAGATAAGCTGATCAAAGACGGGGGCTTTTTTCTGTCTAATCTCTCACTCTGGGGAAGCAGGCTGCCAGGTGCCTCCCAAATGGTATGTCTAAATCTCTCACTCTGGGGAAGCAGGCTGCCAGGAGAGCTGTGGAGAGGCCCACCTGGTGAGGACCTGAGGTCCCTTGGTGCTGCCAGCACCTCCATGAGTGCACTTAGAGGTGGGTGCTTCCAGGAAAAGAAGGGGCCTTCTGAGCCAGAACCACACAGCTAAGTGGCTCCTGAGTCCTTGTCCCTCAGAAACATGTTTAAAGGTGCCAAACTGGGGACAATAGCACAACACTCGATAACTCATACAATAAATACTACTCTCGGTCTGCTTTTTCTAGTATTGGTGATATTTAGCTCCTCCAATGGAGAGTTTTTCAAACTCGCGGGTGACTTGAAGCGCTTGTGTTCATTTCCCGAAAGTGTGCAGACTGGTTTTTTTTCTTTGATAAGCCTTTCTCTTACTTTCAGCCATTGATCTCTGTCTTCCCAGATTCTAATATGAAAAGTGAAGAGAGAGGAAGCCTTGGAACTATCTGATGTCAAAAAATGGGTGGGGAGCTCGCTGGGACAAGTGACTTATCGCTGAGCTTCACTGCCCCATGGGATAACGTTTGAAAGGAATTGTGGGTCTGCTGGGCAGCTACTCTTAAAGGGCGGTCAGAGACTTCCTCTCTCAGAATCATGGGGGCAGTCGTTAAAAGGCAGAGGCTGAGGCTCATCTTCAGACACGCCCAGTCAGGTCCCAGGGGTGGTTCTAGGAGTCTGCCTCCTTGAGGAGCAGCCCTGGGATTCTCTCAAAGAGACTAACCCTGACCTTGACCCTGACCCCTGCTGCTCTTGACCCCTGTGTTGTTGGGGGGATGTCTTAGTCTGCTCACACTGCCATAACAAAATAACACAGACTAGGTGGCTTAATCACAGAGCTCATGGCTTAAATTTATTTTCTCATAATTCCAGGGCTAGAAGCCCAAGACCAAGGCCCAGTATGGTTGGTTTTTGGTGAGGGCTCTCTTCTTGGTTTGCAGATCCTTGTTAAGGACCATGCATACATATGAGATCCTATGCTTTGGGATATTTTTCACATGAAAAGCAGGACAAAAAGCAAGAAGTGTGAAAAGAAGTGTGTTTGAAAAAAACATTGGGGGACCAGCAGGTGGCATGGTGGTTAGGGGTGCTGGACTCCCATGTGGCCGACCACCACAGTTCGAGTCTCCGGACCTGGTGGCTTGCTTTCTCACTTTCTCTTTCTCTCTCTTTCTCTCTCTCTCTCTCTCTCTCTCTCTCTCTCTCTCTCCCCCACTCTCTGGTCAAATTAAAATAAATAAATAAATAGTTGAATAAAACAACTCTTTACAAAAAAATAAAAGAAAGAACATTGAACTTGAAACCTAGAAACCTGGAGCCCCAGTCTCATTTCACCACTTAATATTTTGTGGTCCTAAAGTTTTCAAACCTACATTTTATTTATTTTTTAAAAATTATTTTGTTTTATTAATGATTATTATTGATTTGACCAAACAGAAAGAGAGAAAGAGAAAGTGAGAAAGCAAGCTGCCAGGTCCGAGACTCAAACCACAGTTGCCCATAAGGGAGTCCAAATCCCTAACCACCACACCACCCACCAACCCCCCAAAAATCTACTTTATATGAGCCTCGCTCTTCTTGTCTGTAAATTGGGGATAACGATCATCGACTTGCAGGGCTGCCGTCCAGACTCAACCACAGCTGGAGATGGCCACCAGCCCAACGAACAGCACAGGGGGCCATCTGCTTGGTGATGATAGAGCCTATGGCAGAGGAGGGGGAAAGGAACTTCATCCGAGGACCAGCCAGAGCAAAGGCTTAGAGATGGGACAGCATGGTGGGGGGAGGGCCCGGCGGGGACACTGGGGGACAGGCAGAAGAGGACGGCTAGAGGTCAGGGTGTGTGAGGGCACCGAGTTTGGGTCAGTAAGCTGTGGACAGCAGCTGCAGGTCCTGTTGAGGGAGTGATAGCTTCTGCCCACTCAGCTGCCATCTAGCATCTGTCCCTAGATACCACCCCATGCCAAGGGTGCTTGGCCTCCCTGCTCTCAGTACTCGCCGGGAGACCCTGCCTGCCTGGATACTACTTGCGCTTCTCTTCTCTCCATCATTGGTTGCTATTCTTTGGCACCTTTTCCTTTTAAAGAAAAATATATATTTTTTAATTTTAAATTTGGTATAGGCATAAGTACTTGATGAAAGAGACAGAGATAGAAAGGGAGAATGCATTCCCCACACACACGCACACACACACACACACACACACACACTCACACGGGGTGGGGGTGGTGGATAACCATATCACAATCCTCTCTCTGTTCTTCTCTCAGAATTTTGGGCACATGTACCCAGTGTGTTTTTCAAGCCACTGAGTCCAGGGCTCAAACTGCACAGTCAGCCATGTGGGACCCAGCTGTCTTAACCACACCACTCGGCTGATCCCTCTGCCCCTATTCCTATCTGCTCTCTGGTGTCTGCTAAGGTTAGTCTGGGGAAGAACAATCCAGAGACCAATTAAGACATGAACTGCTAGCAGGTAGACCATATCTGTCCAGGCTTTGTCACCTGAACAGGTGGCTTTAGACTGTGGTTTCTGCTCTCTGGGTATCAACTGTTCTGCAAAGCCAAGGGGTTAGACCAGAATGGCAGCTCTCAATTGAAGACCTTTAGTTATTAAAATGTTCCAGGGACCTTGCTACCTGGAAAAACGTCCTCTCAGGTGAGTACATAATAAATGCAACTTGACAGGCAGACAAAATAGATCCCAGCAACAAGCCCCAGGGGATGGGTAATGACAGGAGTCTCTGGGGCTGACAAGACTGAGGACTTCAGAGCTGGGAAAGTGCCAAGGCCCCACCCAGCTGCCACAGTCTGTGAGTCTCTCAGCTTTCAAGTCAGCTTGAGATAGCACTTTCTTTTTTTGGAATTAAAGTATATATTTATTATGGTGCAACAATTTTTAAATCCATGCAGTGTCTTCATAATATACAGTTCCCTGGACTTTTTTTTTTTTTTTTTTTTTGGGAGGGATTTCCTCTATAGGGCACGTGTGCTCGCCAGACAGACAGAGACATAGAGACAGAAAGTGAGAAATCACCCCCCAGGGGGGATGGTCACTCCGCAATCCCTTCTCCTCCATTCTCCTCTCGGGATCTTGGGCACGCACGCACACGCGCCCGGCGTGAGTTTTAAGCCACCGGGTCTGGGACGCGAACCACGGTCGACTACGTGGGAGTCCAGCGACATACCCATTACGCTAACTGCTGGTTCCCCCGTGGACTTTTAAAACATCCCTTGTATCACTACCTGAGATGGGGAAGAAAAGAGAAGAAGAAAATGTTGAGATGGAGGATGAGAAGGACATTTTTGTTTTGATCATCTTAACTCTGAGACACCTATTATATGGTGTGTCTGTCATAAGGCGTGTCTATTATAGGGTATCACGTATTATAAGGCTTTAATCAAGTAGATTTAAGCAGGTAGGTGGACACTGCAGTCTGAGGCTTGGGAAACAGCACTTTCTAACTAGCAGAACTGTTCCACAGTAGAAGGGACAGTCTTGGGAAGGAAGGCACTCTCTTTCCTCAGGGTGTGCAGAGTCCAGTCAAGCCCTTGGCAGGGATATGGCAGAGGAGGAGTTGCAGACCAGAACGCCCCCAGGTGCCGGCCAGAGAACTGCCGGAGTGAGTGTGGCTTGCATATTAAACATGCAGGGGGTGCTACTTATCTCTACAAATAAGCACCTTCTCTGGCTTACTTCACTTAGTGTAATGTCCCCCAGATTTATCCATGCTGTCACAATCTCTTCTCCATTCTCCTCTCAGGATTTTGGACACACACACACACACACACACACACACGCCCTATTTTTCAAGCCACTGGTCTGGAACTCGAACGGTGAGGTTGGCCATGTGGAATCCAGGTGTTTTAACCACCGTGCCACAGACTGACCTGACACATGCCACAATTTCTTTTTCCATCCGAACATCTCACAGAAAGATAAATACTACATGATTTCATTTATATGTAAAATCTGGAGAGTTGAACTCAGAAGAAGAGAGTGGAAGGGTGGTTACCAGGGACAGGGGCGGAAGACATGGGGACAGGCTCATCACACAGTAAACATTTGCAGGTATAAGAGGAATACGTTCTGGAAAACTAATTACAGCGTGGGGATGATAGCTAATAATACAACACGTAATATTTGAAATTTGCTAGGAAGGTAGGTCTTAAGTATTCTCACTGGGGAAAAGGTAAATATGTGAGGTAAAGGAAGGTAATTAGGTTGGTTATGGTCATCATTTCACAATCTGTATTTAACAAAACATCACGTATTTCACCTTGGATGTACACAATTAAAAAAAAAAAAAAAAGAATTGTCAGAGGATGTGGGTGTTTTCCAGAGAAAGAGACAGAGGGAGAAAACCTCCTTCCCTCCTTGCCCAAGCTCCACAACAGAGCATGGTCACACTGCTGTCCCTTCTCCATTTCTCCTCCATTTCTCCACTTTGGGCGTGCACCCACACAGGCCCAGTGTGTTTTTCAAGCTGCTGGGGTTGAGATTCGAGCCACGTGGCCGGTCATGTGGGATCTGGCTGCCTTAACCACCAGGCCGCAGAGCCAGCCCAGAAAGATACAATTTTCTATTTGTCATTTATACCTCAATAAAGCTGGGGAGGAAAAAGAATCATCTCTTTTTTTCTCAGAGCATATGAGCCTCTTGCCCTATTTCCTGCCCCCTGGTTTTGATCAATGTGATGACACAGAGACGTACTTCTCAGCTCTGAGAAACAATGTGCAGTGGAGATAGTAAGCAGCAGCTAGTCCCCAGCCTCAGTGACAGGAGACGAGAGAGAGTGGTGAGGACTGTGTCCACAGACATCACACACCCTCTAAGGGACCAGTGCTTCCTGGGGACAGCTGGTCAGGGCCACAGGCTCAAGCTTCCCTTCCATGTTCTAGAGAACCAGAGAATCTAGATAGGTATAAACGAATTCCTTTTCTTTTCTTTTTTCATTCTTACTCTTTATTTTAAGCTGTACTGTTTTTTTATTAAACAATGAAATTTTATTTATTCATTTATTTATTTTAATTCGACCAGGGAGAGACACAGAAAAAGAGAGGAAGGGAGAAAGCAAACCACCAGATCCAGGACCCAAACCGGGGTCAGCCATGTGAGAATGTCCAGTGCCTTAACCACCACACCACTCGCTGGCCCCTAGCTATACTGTTTTAAAATTTCTCAAAATTGAAATATAATGTTGGGGCTGGCAGGTGGTGTGGGTGGTTGAAGCATTGAACTTCAACATGGGCAACCACAGTTCAAGTCCTGGACCTGGCTGCTTGCATTCTCACTTTCCCTCTCTCTCTCTCTCTCTGATTAAACTGGAAAATAATAATAACAGTAATACTCAATAGAATTAAATAAAAATAACTCTTTTAAAAATTTGGGCCAGCAGGCGGCGTGGTGGTTAAAGATACTGGACTTCCACATGGCTAGCCGTGGTTTGAGTCCCAGACCCGGCAGCTCTCTCTCTCTATCCTTCTCTGGTCAAATTAAAATAAATAAATAAAGTTAAATAGAATAATTTTTAAAATTGAAATATAATGCACACACACCTAAGTGTACAGCATGTGGAATTTTCACAAAGCAAATACATCTGTGAAACTAGCATACAGATGGAGAGTGTTCTGAGTCCCTGAAAGCCCCGTTCCTCTGGGTGCCCCTCCCAGCCACTACCTGCCCTAAGCTAACCGTTGCCTTGACTTCTCTCATAAACTAGTAACCAATTTGGGACTTTATATCAACAGAATCCGATAAGCAGGAATCCTAAGGCGTTGCATCCAGTTTCTTTTGCTCAACATCGTGTGAGAGTCCCTCATGCCATAGCTGCTATTTCGTCCTCATAGCTGTACACAATTGCTCTGTGTGAACAAATCAGTTTATCTACTCGACTGCTACCAGCATGGGGGTTCTTCCCAGTTTCATTCTATTAAAAATTGTACTATAGCGAGAATTTTTTTTTTGCATGTTTTGAATTACATGTGTACATGCATTTCTGCTGGGCATAGACGCAGGAGTGGAATTGCTGGGTCACCGGGCATGCATGCACCAAATCCTTAGTACAAAACATTATCAGCTTTTCAAAGAGGGTGTATCCATGTATCCCCTAAAAGCTGTGTATGCGTCCATTGTTCCAAATCTCCCTGTGTTTAAATATTAACTACATTTTTTATAACACCCTTTGCAGGTCAAGCAAAACACAGACTTTCCCAGTGTTTGCCTGTGTTCAAGCTCCCTAGTGGAGAGACTCCAAAGAACAGAACAGCTAAAATTAGACAAGAGCAGTCCCCATAGCTCTTTGGCTTGAAAATTCAAGACTGCCTCCAGCAGATGGCTTAAGTTTGTCATCAGTTTATAAAACAGACATCACCTTTCCAATGTACCCCCCCCACCACCACGGCCCAAATCACTGTGAAGATTTCCAAAGAAATGTCTGCAAATCACCCCGGTGACAGAGAGTG
This sequence comes from Tupaia belangeri chinensis, assembly GCF_000334495.1. Classification (NCBI taxonomy): domain Eukaryota; kingdom Metazoa; phylum Chordata; class Mammalia; order Scandentia; family Tupaiidae; genus Tupaia; species Tupaia belangeri. The sequence goes on from NW_006159568.1 coordinate 1,533,785, forward strand.
AGGCAATAGTGCTGAATCCAAGGACAGGGCTCCATCAGGGCGCCCCTGTCTGTCACTAGCCTGTCTCCAGCCAGCTGCTCATCACCATTCTGTAAGCACCTTTTTGCACCTGCTGTGACTGGAACTTGGGTCAGAGGTTGAAGATCCACAGGAGGGCCTCGAAGAATTCCTAGGCCCCCCTTCACTCTACAAATGAAGAAACTGAGACCCAGAGAGGAAAAAGGAATCTGGCTGGGTCACTGTGCCCATCTGACACATCTAGGGGCTAATTTCAAGGGTTCTGACCTCAGCCCAGAACTCCTTTCTGTGCCTGTGAGGCCCCAGATCGCTCAGAGGGACTGCCTCTGCCCTTGCTCACTGCTCAGCGCCACTCCCCGGGCCCCACTCTCTCCAGTTCTCACCAGCTCCTCACCTTCAGCTACCTTGATGAGGGAAGGCGTCTTCTCCCCTCCCAGTTGCCCAGGCCTTTGCCTTCTCAAGCCAGTCGCAGATGGGCAAGCCTGTCTGGGCCTTGCCAGCCCACTGTCTGCCCCTCTGCTTCTGGTCCAGGATCCTCCAAGATCGAGGTTCTTTGAAGGCTCAGAAGTCACACAGACCTGGAACTGAATTTGACCCTGCCTCTAACTCAATGCATAACCTTGGGAATATCATTTCGCCTCTCTGTGCCTGAGCTTCTACATCTGCGATGGGGATATCAGCAGTACTTCATCTCCCAAGGTAGGTATGAGGAACAAACAAAACAGTGTTTGGAGATTGTTATCCTCAACACCAGGGAGGTTTGAGACCCAGAGAGACAAAGGCACCAGTCCACGGCCACACAGCTCATCAGTGAAAGAGGGAGGAATTGAACTCAGGTCTCCTGGGTCTTCAACCTGGGCTCCGGGTACCGCATGGGATGGGCTCAAGCTGGGTTGCACAGACCCTTTAGGTTGGACCCTGTTATTCATGTGTCCCATTACCTTTATTATATTTTACACTAATATATTTTAATATTTAAAATTATTTTCTAATTTTAGATTATACTTATTTATCTCTATATTACATATAATAAATTAGATATTATATAGAGAGGCCGCATGTTTATTTTATATAAGCATATGTTTATAATATAATAAATATTTTTAAAGAAAACACTTTATATTTTAGTACCACTAATTGCACTTTTTCCCTGCTTCTTGAACAAGGGGCCCTGTGTCATTTTGCACTAGGCCCAGCAAATTAAGTTGTCAAACCTGCCCAGAAAGGCTGAAGGAGTAGAGCCTGCCCAGACCCCAGGGGACTGGCAAGCACTCTTTGAGCAAGGTCCCTAGTTTCCACAGTAGAAGGAACAAGCTCTCGCAAAAAGGATATAAGGTAGAAGGACGGGGAGCTTCTTTTAGGTGCCTTTGTCCCTGGACAGGAAGGTCACTGTGAAAACCTAGTCAGTGTCGGCCTCCAGGCAGAGCCAAGGCCCAGCTGAAGGCAGCGCTGACTTCATGGCAATGAGGACACGGAGCTCAGGAGGGCATGACTGTCATGGCCTGATCCTGGAGATGTGGACTTTTGGCACAGTGGAAAGTTAGCCCACAAGGAAGGTCAGGCCTGGCAGAGCCCACACACAGGCATCCCTGCAACTACCCACTCCTCCCTACCCTGACTCAAGGCCCTCCACCCTGGCTTGGAACAGTATTACCCGGTGCGCCTGAGAGGCCCGCTGGCCTGGTAGAAGGACAGTGAGATCTCACAGTCCCCTCTGTGAGGGGTCAGTTTCTTAGACTCTTCCTGCATGGTCATGTCCACAGGAGGACCTGTGCCCACAGTCCCAGGGAACTCTTTCTGAGGCAAAGAGGGAACTGTGAGGCCACCATGCCTGTGGTAGGCCAGTGGGAATAGGGGGTGGGAGCCTCAGAAAAGGCTCTTGGCACAGTGTCAGTGGCCAGAGACGAGGTCGGTCCTGAGGGGCAGAGACAGAACCATGTGTCCTGCCTGGCTGACTCAGGAGGCATATCTGGAGGCAGAGTGTGGTGAGGCCTCCAGCAGGCAGGATCGGCCGTGAGCGACTAAAAGAGAGGAACAGCAAAGGCAACTGCCTTCAAATCCCAGGTATTTGTACATTACTGCGTTGCTGTCCCTCCACCTCTATCCTCAGGGCGGTCCTTAGGTGCGAACCTGGAATCCTCTACCGTGGGTCAGCCTCTGCAGGGTGGAGTTTTACTGGGCGCCACCTTCTGGCTCCCAGTAGTACACCTTTTTGTTTTTATAAGGTTTATTTTGGGACCAACAGATGGTGTAATGGTTACATCCCTGGGTTCCCATGGTAGTCAACCATGGTTTGAGTCCTGGACCTGGCAGCTTAAAACTTACATCGGGCATATGTGCATGTGTGCTCAAGAACCCAAGTGGAGAATAGAGAAGGGATTGCAGCGTGGTCATCCCCTCCGGGGAGTGATTTCTTGCTTTCTGTCTCTCTGTCTCTCCAGCGGGCACAGGTGCCCTATATCAAAATCTCTCTTAAAAAAAAAAAAAAAACCACTTATTTATTTTATTATGTTTATTATTCTTCAGTTTTATGAGAGAGACAGAGAAAGAGAGAGAGGGAGAATGAGAAAGTAAGCTCACAGGTACAGGACTTGAACCACTGTAAGTCAAGTGGAAATCCAGCGCCTTAACCCCACCACCTGCCAGCCCACCATAAGTACGTTTTTGAGGGGCTCCTGTATTTGGTAGGAACTCTAGCTGTGTCTTTCTAGTGGAGGATGGAAATGTTTTTGATTTCATAACTGGTTTTCCTCCATTAAACACAAAATTATACAGAAAATTTGAAAGCTATAGAAAAGAAGAAAAAAAGGGTTCCAGAGACTCAAAACCTCAAAAAAATAACCATTAACATTTTGGTGTATTACTTTCTAGATTTTGCTATGCATATTTTTACACTGTATAAATAATATATATTCTATTGAGTGAGTATACCATACTCACTTTCTTTGACATTTATGTGGCTTCCAATTTTTTTGTATTATACAACTTTGCTTTACAGCTTTGTGGATAATTATACTTTCAATAAACTGTCTCATTTCTTAAAAGCATAGGATTTTTCATGAATTTCCAATAATTTTCTTACCTAGGATTTCTATTCTTTGTTCTCTACCGTCCTTTCTGGTTAGTCATGTATTTATGTGTTTGGGTCTTTCAGCACTGACGTCTCTTCAATTGTATAACAGTAAGTTTAATAACTTAGATGAAATGAACACATTCTTTGGAAGACACAAACTACAAAGCTTCACTCAAGAAGTAGATAACAGGAATAGTCCTATAGCTATTAAACAGATTGAATTCAAAATTGAAAACCTTCTAACAAAGAAAACTCCAGACTCAGATGCCTTCACTGGTGAGTTCTAATACCACGCAACTTAAAGAAGAAGTAATACTGATTCTGCACAAACTTTCATAGAAAGTAGAAGAGGAATCACTTCTGAATCATTTTATAAAGCCTGCATTTCCCCAATACCAAAGGGGGACAGAGACATTCCAAAAAAGGGAATATTACAGTTTAAACTTCCTCATGAATATAGATAAAAATTCTCAACAAAATATTATCAAAGCAAATCCAGCACTATGTACAAAGAATAATTCACAATTGTCACACTGGGAAATAACCTAAAAGCCTTACAGCTGGTGAATGAATAAACAAACTGGGACATTCATACACTGAAAACCATTCAGCCATAAAAAGGCATGAAGCACTGATACACGTAATGACGTGAACAAATCTCAGAAGGATTATAGTAAGTGAAAGAAGGAAGACTCAAAGGCTACATACTGTATGATTCTACTTATATGATATTCTGGAAAAGACCAAATGGTAGGAATAGAAAACAGATCATTAATTGCCAAGATGGGGAGAAAGGGTGATTCAAGGGGATAGAATGAGGGTGTTTTGTTTTGTTTTATTTTGTTTTAAGGATTTTGCCATACAGTGCGTGTTCTCACTGGAGAGAGACAGAGAGGGGGAAAGTGAGAAATCATCCCCTAGGGGGTATGGCTATGCCACAATCCCTTCTCCATTTTCCTCTCAAGATTTTGGGCATGCGTACATACATGCTAGGCATGATTTTCAAGCCTCCATATCTGCGACTTGTCAGGTGCATGTGCATGAGTGCCCAAAATCTTGAGAGGAGAATGGAGGAGAAGGGATTATGGCATGGCCCTCAGGGTGATTTCTCACTTTCACTCTCTGTTTCTCTCCAGCAAGCACATGTAGCAAATTAAAAATAATACTACTAATAAAAAGAACATTTGGGGGGGACCAGCAGTTAGTGTAATGGCTATGTCGCTGGACTCCCACGTAGTAGCCATTATGCTAACTGCTGGTCCCCTCTTTTTAATAAGTTTATTTTCTTCTTCATTGTCTGTTTCTGGAAATTCATATATTTTAATTTTACGTTCTTGGATTTCTTTCATTATCTTTTTCTTAAAGAATTCCTGGGACAAGAAGTTGGCGTAATGGCTATGTCGCTGGACTCCCATGTAGTCGACTGCGGGTCGAGTCTCGGACCCAGTGACTTAAACTCATGCCGGGTGCGTATGCGTGCGTGCCCAAGATCCCAAGAGGTGAATGGAGGAGAAGGGATTGCGGTGTGGCCATCCCCCTTGGGGGGTGATTTCTCTCTGTCTCTCTGTCACTCTCTGTCTGTCTGGCAAGCGCACGTACCCTATAGCAAAAAAGTCTCAAAAAAAAAAGAGAACTTGTTTATTTTACTGTTTTTATTTATTTATGTATTTATTTTAATTTGACCAAAGAGGAGGGACAGATTGAGAGAGAGCAAGAAAGCTGCCAGGTCCAGAACTTGAACCGTGGTCCGCCATGTGGGAGTCTAGTGCCCTTAACCACCAAGCCACCTGCCGGCCCTCAGTAACTGTTTTTTAAACTGTTGGGATTCCTCTGGCATGAGCGTGTCTGCTTTGGCAATAAGTGAGATGATATCCACTTTTTCATGTAAATGCTTCATACATTCAATAGTCAATGGTTTAAGTCTGGGTCCTGAAGGAGCAAGGAAGTGTAGACAACACTGCTTCCTGCTATCGGGCATCTGATGGCGGTTCACTCAAGACTCTGTGTTTAGGTAGTCCTCAAATTTACTAGCAATTAGTCAGTGACAGGCTGCCAGCAGTTACTGTTATCCAGTGCATCTCCAAATCCTGGGGTGCCTACTATCATGAGCAGCAACTGAACCTCACCTTCTTCGATGAACACTTCAGACTTCTCCACCTGTAGTCTTTTTTGTTCTATGGGGAGGACCTGGATACCCTGGAGAGTACAGATGTGTACACTATTTCTGTGAGGAATAGTGTGTTGATTGATGTGAACTTTCCCAATCCAGATTCACCTACTACCGTAAGTGTGAATCAAACCCTCTCTTCACCGACTTCCTGTACGCTTGATTCGGGAGATCGGCGAATCTCACATAGCCTTCCAGGTTCTTCTGTTGGACTACCATGACACTGTGGTTGACGCTCCTCTTGATCACGTGTATCTTTACAGTGAGGCCTTGGTTATAGTTTAATAACAGGATTTATCTCAGAAAAACGTTAAAGGGTCAAGTGAGAGTCCCTGAAAAGTTTAGCGCACTATCAGGCTAAACGTTCGTAAATGGCACCTTGTATTCAGGCCCTGTCTCTCTCGACACACACAGACTTGGTTGAGCAGATGAAGGACCCTGGGGAGGGCTTCTGTGACAGGCCCAATGCAAACGCCCCAATGCTCACATCCTGATCCCCAGGGCCTGTGAATGCTGCCTTACATGGCTGGAGAGACTGTGAGATGCCATCCAGTAAAGCATTTTGAGATGGGGCGTTTTTCCTGGGTTGTCAGGACCGACTTAGTCCTAAGGGTCCATGTAAGGGAAGGAGAGTCGGGAAGTTGGAGAAGGTGTGACGTTGGAGGCAGAGGGTGGAGCCATGGGTGGGGGGAGGTAGCCTCTAACAGCTGGGAAAGGCAAAGACATAGGTTCCCCCGGAGGACCCAGCCCTGACGACCCATTCTAGACTTCTGACCATGGAACCAGTTCATTCGTGTCACCGTGTTACAACAGCAATGAAGGACAGCACTGCATCTCCAGGACAGGGGTCCTAACTCCTGGAGCAGTGGGGCTTGGGGTAGTCCGGGAAGGGCAGGAGCTGGACACGTGCCCAGACTGGGCCTGGTGGAACATGCAGACCCCCAACAACTGTGGACATTCCGAGTAAGGGTGAGCCTGGCCCACTGATCAAAGGAAACCCAGCGATCTGGTCTCCATGACAGAGAAGGAGTCTGTCCACCCTCGCACCATGAGGCAGCTTTGGGGGCTGGACTCCCTGTGCGGCGTCTTCGTGAAATGCGTGCCAGTTTCGGGAGTAGGGCCACCCTTGTTTTCTCCTAGCCTATCCCAGAAACTCATCAGGCCTGTGATGACAAGCCAGGATCCCGTTTTGTTTCGTTTGGAGAGGCGTTTCCCATAGATGGCCACTGGAGGGTGCTGCGTACATGTTTATAGGCGTCTGAACAGCAATCCTAGCAACCTCCATGCAAACACCCCCGTAGAGAAACACGGACAAAGACACATATACACACGTGTGCTTACATTCAGACACATAGACACAAAAATGATCACATACGTAGCACCCACACCCACACGTGGATAGATACATATCTCTTTATGTATGTGTATGCACCTGCACATGTGCACGCAAACATAGTCTCATGAATATATTCTCGTAGTCACATGGCTCTAAAACACGCACACACACACAATTACACATATCCACATATACAGTAACTACGTTCAGATATACACACAGACCCTCACAAACTCATCCATATGTCGCGTGCACGTGTGTACATACACACCCACCCACCCACACACCATTCACCCAGACATGCACAGTGCCAATTATACACTGGCAGACAAACACAGCCATATGTACAGTGTCATAAATACACACTCAGACACAAAGAGGGAAGCGTGAAAACACAGACACGCACACACATCAAAACACGAACACATGTGCACATACATGTGTCCTTAGCCTGGCCTTTTGGTAGCTCACGCTTACAGAAAATGTTGTTCCTTGAGGGATGATTAATATTGTGGTGTTTCCGAAGGAAAACAATGGAAATGTCAATTTCAGAGTCCCGATGGAACTGTTTTATTCGTTAAATGTTAATGAAAGCCTGTTCAGATAATACACTGAGTCTTTTAAGAAGAAAACAGTAGCCATGCTCTGACAAAGCAGAAACCCAAGCCACAGTTTTGCAAAAACCTTATTAACATATGGAAGAATCAGAGATACCCTCAGAGATCTTAATTAAAAAAAAAAAAATCTGGAGGAATTTCAATAGCAAAGTCAAAAAAAAAAAACTAAAACAATATGTGAAGTCAAAGACTAGTAAGTCCAAACAAGCCCTCCCCGCTCAGAAAGGGTGATCAAGGAACATGAAGCTTTTGCAAATAATTATCAGCTGGCCAGGCCTGAAAATTTGCCTTTGATAAAACAAAGGCATTAAAATAAAGGAAAACATGAAACAAAGAGAGAAAAGGGCCTATAAAAATAGCTGATCCGATAACAACATTGCCTAGCTGGGAAGTCAGCTGTCAGAAATGCATCCCACCCTGACAGCCACCCTGGGAGAGTGTGGGAGAGTGTTCCAAGTCAGGGCTCAAGTGGAGCGGAATGGCTTTGCAGGGACAGACGCGGTCCATTGCTGTGTCTCTTACACAGGGTCCTCGAAAGGTGGAGAGTGGGGCTCGGCGTCTGGGTCAGGACACCCAGGTCCAAGTGCCACCTCTGCCACCTCCATGCTTCGTGAGACTAGCTCCTCCCTGGGCCTCCATCTCCTCGGGAGTGCTAACCTAGAAGGTTCCTTCCTTTTCGGACACTATCCTTACGAGCCTCCACCTGTATCCCTGGGATCCCACTGCACCCCGTGACCAGAATCATCCGAGTGGCTGTTTATGCATTTAACAAAGTGCCCGTTCCAGCCCATCAGCTCGATCCCAGTGAACAATAGCTCGGGAATAGATAAAAGGCATTCATCAGGCAGCCAGGCCCAATTATCATGTCACACTGAATGAATGTATTTTAAAATCTTTTCTGACAAGAAAATGTTCCAAGTAGGTACCTTCAAATTAGCTGGAAAATCCAGAAAATTCGCTATTAGGCCTTCTTTGAAGAACCTTTATTCCCCCCCACTGTTCCAGAGGAATTCCTTGGATATTATTAATTCCTTCTGAGAGTCTGACCTTGTACCTCCTGCTGGGACTAAAACACTTTGCCTGTCTGCCTGACTCCCCAGGAGCCTCTGCGAGGTGATACACACCATGGCCCTAATGGGACATCACCTGTCCGTCATTTTCAAATGTCAATTGGGCTCCAGTGGAAATTCAATTCAATTCGATTTCACCACCATTTACTGAGCATCTGCCCTGTGTCTGTGAGGCCTGGGGTAAGGGCTGAGTCCACCCAGCTCTCGCCTTTGAAGGGGGACGCCACTAAAGGGGATGTGCTTATAGATCCGTGTCAGCGGCAGACGGTGTAGCACAGGGGAGTCACCCAGACTTCATCGGGAAGCCTGACTCAGCCAGTGGCCATGTGACCTGGGGCAGGTGACTTCATCTCTCGGAGCCTTGCTTTTCTCACCTCGGAAACTGGGGAGATGGCACCTGCTTCCAGAGGCTGCAGTGAGGAGAGAGCTTCACAGGACACAACCTAAGAAACTGCCAGGGTTTCTGTCCCCTGGATTGGGGTTCCTTCTGACCTCTACTGCGCTCAGAACACACACGCAGTCTTTTTGCTGCTCTA
>NW_006159568.1:1542847-1544905 GCF_000334495.1 Tupaia belangeri chinensis
CGTCGTGTTGCTTCATTTGGCTGTGGCCTGTGAGGAGAGATTTCTCTGGCCTGATGAGAAATTGCATCAAATATGGAACTACCTGGAACTTGCCGATGTGGAGATCTGGAACGGCAACAGCCAGCACCTGGTGGAAAAGAGATGGAGCCAGGGAATTTGCTTCCAAGTGAAGGAAGAACAGTCTCTTTCACGTCTTCATGTGACCGTGGGTTTGTGCAGGAGCAGAGAGCTAGCTACACAATGAACAACGGGAAATGAACATCAGACATGGGAGCATTCTACAGAGTAACCTCAGGTGTGGCCCAGCCTGGGTGGTATAATCCGTAGCATCCTAGTATTGCAAGCCACGTGGCTGACCTTGGGTTCTGATCCCTGGGTCAGCCTGAAAACACACTGAGCACACGCACATGTACCCAAGATCTGAGGAACTAGAGAGCTGGGGAAAGGGGGTTACATTACAAGGCCCTGTTGAGTCTCTCTCTCTGGCATGTGCACATTCTCTCTATCATAAACAGACAAACAAGGAACAGCCAAAGGAGGCAGGAAGGAAGGCAGTTGTGGACTCGCTGCATTTGCCAGGTCTCACTGGAGTACACCTGACAGGTACATCGAGAAGGTACATCCCCTCACTGCATAGGAGTGTGGGGATCCAGAGAACATGGCAGTTACTCTCCAGGAAGAACGGGGGTGCAATGGTGCTGAACAAGCTGCCTCATGGTGCCCTTCCTCCTCAACAACCTGTTCGAGGCCAGGGAGCCACCAGAGTTGGGTCCAGGACTCAAATCTACTGTTCAGGCTAGTAAGCAAGTTATATGACCTGGTGGGGGAGGCACTGTGAGCTGAAGGACTTGAGGAGGAACTTTCTGATAGGTGGAGAGAAGGTGTCTAGCCTGGATTCTCAAGAAGGCAGCAGAGAATCAACTCCAAAGAGCAGGAACACGGAGGGGAGAAGAAAGCAGGGAGCCCCTCCCCCCCCAGGGATGTTTCTGACTGGCCACTGCTGGTTCCCCTCATTGCTGGTCCAGTGGGACACTCTCTTGCTGTCTTGGGCACAGGGGGAGAATTTATCCACTGGCTCTGCTTCCAACTGAACAAAGAATCGCCCCAGGGCATCGGCTCTGAAACTGCTTCTCAGTGGTGTCTGCTCGTCCAGATGGGGAGAGGGGCTCAGGCGGTGAAGGGTGCCCATTGACTGCACGAGGAAGGTTGGGGATTGTTGATGAGTCTTGAACACCTGCTCAAGGCGCTGAGGCCCTATTCTGGGGCACTGAGGAATATAGGGATGGTTGGAAGAGGAGACAGGCGTGGTCCAAAGGGCTCTTCGGTTTGTAGTCTCCTTATGAAGTCTTCATCCGTCTTGAAAGGAAAGCTCTGTGGACGTACCTGAGCCAGCCCTCAGTTTCTGGGAGATGCTGTACACGTCTTACTTACATCTGAAGCCCCTTCCTCAGAACCCTGATCCAGACCTTTCACAGAGACCTCATCTGCCCCCTGCTTGGCAGGGGTGGGCGTAGGCAGGGGTAAGTGGTGAGGGTGAATCACCATTTCCATTTCCAGAAGACACTGCATCCAGCAAACTACTGGGAGGTAGTAGGGCTGGTGTTGGGGCTGAGCTGGGTGCCTGCTGCCCGAGGACCTGGGATGGGTGTCCAACCAACACATGAACTAAAGATGGCCCCAGGCTACAGTAACCCTCATGGACCTTTTGGAATTCCTCTGTGGATTATCTGTGGGGAGGCTCTTGCCTTCCACCCTCTTATCCATGCAAGGCCCTGGGCCACCTTCACATCACCAAGTAAGAGGCCAACGCCCTGAACCCCTCACTGCCAGGGTGATCCAGTGGGGCAGGGCTGCAGGGCAGTGTCCCCAACCCCACCTCACTGGCTGTGCACAGGTGGCCTCTCTACCCCACTCACCACTGGTTTTATCTGAGCGCATTTGCAAGGACAGGGACACACCCAGGAGGGTGAGCTCTTGTTCTTCCCCTCCACCAGCTTGCCAGAGAAAAGAAAGACTGCTGGAAAGAATCTGGGTTCCTGGCCCAATTTCCTGTAGGGA
>NW_006159568.1:1544936-1552153 GCF_000334495.1 Tupaia belangeri chinensis
GAAAAAAGCCACACCTTCTGCCAGGCTTGTCTCAGAGCTGTGGGATTCACTTGCAAATGGAAGGGAGGAAGCTGCCCATATGCAAAGTCTCTCCATGTATATTCAGATTCACTGAATATTCCCTGGCCACCTCTCCTGGTGGGGCACCGTGCTGGGCTCTGGAAATGCACAGCAGGACCTGAGCTCTTCTGATGCTGCCCCTGCTCTCAGGGCCCTTAAAACCCAATAGAGTCAATAGGTGCAGAAAAACATTAGTATAGTCCACTCTGGTAAGTACTGGTCTTGAGGGATGCTTAAAGAGGAGGCACCAGTTTTATCTTCCTAGATAAAGAAAAGGACAGATCTTAAAGGACAGGCAGCAAAGGGGTGGGGAAGAACTTACCAGCCAGAGGGAACAGTATGAACAAAAGCTCAGAGGAAAACACAACAATAACTTTGATCTGGGTTTTTCCTGACACGAATGACTGTTGGAGGAGGAGGCTGGCCAGGTGGGCTGTAGAGAAAAGCCTTGAACCTGAGGGTAAGGAGCTTCATGCGACCTTCCAGGAAGTGGGAAAGAGCAGAGTTAAGAAATGCTCTGATCTGGGCCAGCAGGTAGTGTGGAGGTTAACATGGCTGGATCCCACATGACCGACTGCGCAGTTTGGGTTCCAGACCTGGCAGCTTAAAAATCACAGTAGACACCTGTGCGTGCATGCCCAAAATCCTGAGAGGAGAATGGAGAAAGAATTGTGGAATGGCCCTTTCCTGGGGGTGATTTTTTTCACTTTCTCTCTCTCTCTCTCTCTGGCAAGCACATGTACCCTATAGTAAACTAAAAGGAAGAAAGGAATGCTCTGATTTCTGTAAGCTGTGGGTTGGTTGGGGAAGGGCACAGATGAGATGAAATCCGTTCATCAAACAATCACTCAATGAGAGTGAGTCCAGGCTAGACCTCATGCCAGGGTCTGCCAGCACACGCCAAGATGGGAGACCCGGAAGCAGAAGAAAGAGAACAGGGCCTACGGCTGTGGGCCAAGCTCAGGCTGCAGGCCTCTGGATGTTTCCAACTCCAACTATATCATGTGAGGCAAGACCTTCAGGAGGCAGCCACAGAGGCCCTCTGCTGCCAGCTTCCTCCTTATCTCTCTTGTAAACACAGATGTTTTACTATCTTGTCAAAGGAACACTCTTACAGCTTGCCTTGGGGAAAACAGAAATCTCAACCCCTTCAGCCTCCTGAAAAAATGCCATGATGAGGTCTCTGGCTTGAATACAAAATTGTAGTAAATCTTCTCTTTGAAAAGAGATGAGGTCCTCCGCCCCTACACTTCAGTTCCTTCATGTGGTAGTGGTAGGAGTTGTATAAGAAAGGTGCTTATGGTTTCCCAGTCTATCTTCCCACTAGACTGAGGCCAGAGGATAAGGGTTATGTCTCATTTGTTGGGGGGTGTGGAGTGGGGTGGGTGGGGTGGATCCTTGGCATCTGCCATGGTGTAGGTTCTTTTTTTTTTCAAAGAGAGATTTTTGCTATAGGGTGAGTGTGCTCGCCAGACAGACAGACAGATACAGAGACACAGCAAGAAATCACTCCTCAGGGGAAATGGCCACACCACAGTCCCTTCTCCTTCTTTCTCCTCTCGGGATCTTGGGCACACACACACATGTCTGGCATGAGTTTTAAGTTGCCAGGTCTGGGACTTGAACATGATCAACTATGCGAGAGTCCAGTAATATAATCATTATGCCATCTGCTGGTCCCCATGGTGTAGGTTTTTAAGAAGTGTTTGTGTATGAACAAGTAAGTGAATGAATAAATAACTGAGTATGTCTTTTTGCTCTGTCACCCTAGGATTTCAAAGCAGTCTGCAAAATACAGTTCAAAGGTGTGCCATGTCTTGCTCTTTTTGGCAAGCCCTCCACTTCACTGGAGCTGGAATTGGGTGGCTGCTCCATCCACGGTTTAAAACTCTTCTCTTTACCACCAGCCTCCAGGCTGCACACGGATTTCCTGTTAGTTGTCTTAGTCAGGATCAGGAAGGGTCAGGGGTTGCTCCCAAAGGACACACATTTCTCAAGGACAATTGAGTCAGTTGATTCACATGACAGCTGTTGTCTGGTTCAATGCTCACGTCCTATCACATTCTAAATAATGATCTAGAAGACCCTGCTCCTGGGATCCAATGAAGAAGGACTGCCAAGGTCAAAGAGTAACTTCAATTTAGTGTCTTCAAGGCTGCCTCAGAAAGGCAGCTGGGATGTGGGAGAAAGAGAACTGGATGTTGAGCCAGATGGCTTTGGATAGATCCAGCCCCACCATCAGTCACTTTGGGATATAGTCAATTCCTTGGCCCCTCTGCCTCAGTTCTCTCTTCTGCGAAAGGAAAGATTGCATGGATGCCAGGAACTGTTGGATCAGACTTCAAGAAGTACTCAGTTAAGTTGGAGTTGCATCCCCGGATTCCAGCTCTACGGGAGCCTCTGAGAAACCTTGGTGGGCCCCTTTCCCTGCGAGCCTGGACGCCTCATCTGTAGAGCAGACGCAGTAACATCTGCCATTCAGAGTTGCAGTATGTGTTAAATGAGATAACTTACACGAGAGATTTGTGAACTGAGAAGTGTTTTACAGGGCTAATAAGATATTTTTCAAAATTCGTCAAACCAGATGACTATGTGTTATACCAAATGCCAAGTGTGTGGGCCTAGTTTGAGTTCAGCCCTGAGGGTGAAGTCACTTTCACTTAGTAGGTCAATGGCTAGAACTTATGGTAGTGGGAATTTAGGGTGGTGGTAGTTAGGAGTGGGGGGAAAGGAGCGGATGCCAGAGAAAATGAACATGAAGGTGAACCTTTTGGGTCCAGGAGATGGTGTGATGGTTACATCTCTGGACTCCCACACAGTCGAATGCAGTTTGAGTCCCGGACTTGGTGGCTTATAACTCACGCCAGGCACGTGTGTGTGTGCACATGAGTGTGCCCAAAATCCCTAGAGGAGAATCGAGGAGATGAGATTGTGGTGTGGCCATCCCCTCTGGGTGGTGATTTCTTACTTTCTGTCTCTCTGTTTTTCTCTGTCTGGTGAGCACGTGTGCCCTATGACAAAAATCTCTTTAAAAAAAAAAAATGAGCCTTTTGGTATTCCTCTGCTTCTATAAAAACCTGAAGGCCTGGGGATTATCTGTGGGGAAGCTCTGCCTTGCATCCCACCTTCTCACTCATGCAGGACCCTGGGCCTGGGGGTCACGCCACCTTCACATCAGCAAGCAAGAGGATGAACTCTTTGTTTGGTGATGTGAAAGATGGCTTAGTGGGACAGAGCTGCAGGGCAGTGTCTCCAACCCTGCCCTGACTGGCCTATGTATAAGTGACCTGGGAGGGCAGAAGGAAGCAGGGAGGGCCTCTCCGGGGAGGTTTCTGACTGACCACTGCTAGGTGCCCCTCAATGCTGGTCCTGTGGGACATTGAAACAGTATCACTCTCTCTTGCTGCCTTAGGAACAGGTGGAGAATTTGTCCATTGACTTCTGCTTCCCAATAAAATCTTTGATTTTATTGGGGCCAGTAAGTGGCATGGTGGTTATGGTGGCTGGACTCCCACGTGGCTTCCACAATTCGGGTCCCGGATCTGGCAGCTTGCTTTCTTGCCTTTCTTCTCTCTCTCTCTCTGGTCAACTTTAAAAAAATTTTTAAATTAAATAATGATAGTGAATAAATTAAAATAATTCTTAAACAAAAGACTCTATGTAGCAGGTGATATAAACATGGCAATTCTTTAAGTAAGAACAAGACGTGATCAGAGCTGTAAATTAGAAAGGACATTCCTAGGGTCAGCAGGTGGCATGGTGGTTAAGAAGCTGGATATCCATATGCCTGACCATGGTTCAAATCCTGGACCTGATGGCTTGCTTTCTCACTTTCTCTTCTCTTTCTCCCTCTTTGTGTCTCTCTGGTGAGCTTATATACCCTATAGAAAATTAAATAATAATAAATAAAATAAAATATATAATTCCTTTGAGGAAAAATAAAACAAACAAAAGACATTCTTGTTGCCTGTGTGGAAGATGGGCCGGGGAGGGGGAAATTGGGGCAGGGAAATGTATGCAGCACTGTCATGAGATCCAGGTGAGAGACAGCAAAGCCGAACAAAGCCTGCATGACTCCAGGGTCCAGACCCATGGCCACAGCACTTTACGGCCTCGTAATTGATTGCATGTATGACAAGAGCCTTTGCAAAGAGCAGGCTGAAGATAAAAGCATTAACCTTTTGTCCGAATGGTTAAATGTCATAAATGTCACAAGCAGGAGCCAAGAATTGGTTAAGCATAGCCTCACCCACAGCCTCCCCAAAGACTTGGTAATGATTTCTTCAAAGTCATCAAACAGACCAAAAAAAAAAAAAAAAAAAAACTATGAATGGATTTGTTCTTTGTAATACTTGCTTGAGTGAATGTTTTCTTATCTAAGCGCTTATTAAAAAAAGAATTATTTTATTTAACTTTATTTACTTATTTATTTATTTTAATTTGACCAGAGAAGGACAGAACAAGGGAGAGAGAGAGAGAAAAGGTAAATGAGAAAGTAAGCCACCAGGTCTAGGACTTGAACCATGGTTGCCCACGTAGGAGTCCAGTGCCCTTAACCACACTACCTGCCAGCCCTCTTAAGTATCTATTTTTAAAGCCACTTTCTTCCACCTAAGGGGGACAATGATCCCAGCCATGGAAGTGGTACTTCCCCCATGAAAATCTTCTAGCCCCTTGCTGTGTGGCTGGATCTGTGTGGGGTAGTTGAAGCCAAAGAGCAATAAGATGCTCTCCAAGGGGCCAAGACTGACCCCAGCCTCACTTTTGCCAATATATCCCCCTGGTGTCCTGGCCTTGGCACTGTGACTACAGGAGTCAATATCTGCTTTAATGTGTTCCGTTCTCATTAACATGGACTGGATTAACCAGCCCACATGGGTTTTTCAATTAGGAAGACAAGTTTCTGACAGTGTTTACAAAGGGATTAGATCCCTGCTCAGCACGTGACAGGCCTTGCCTCCCCATCCTCCCTCGTTCCCTCCCCTCCTCCCCTTCCTTCTTTCTCTCCCTCTTTCCTTTCCTGTGTTCCATGAACAAATGGACTTACTCTGTGTCTCCTTTAAGAGATTGCAGGCCAGAAGGACTGGTGTGAGCAGGCGTGTGATTTTAACCACCCTCAGTGCTGTCTAACCCAGCTGCCCAGCCTCCCTCATGCAATTCTCCTCCAGCCTTCGCTTGTGGACCTCCAGGCCCAGGTTGCTCACTACCTCAAGAGCCAGCCAGATCACCGTGAGAAAGCTTTGGCCACAAAAAGGGTCTTTCTCTCTCTCTCTCTCTTTAAAAAACAAACAGACATGCGCATGCTGTAGAGAGAGAGAGAAGGGAAAATGAGAAATCACCCTCCAGGTGGGATGGCTATGCCACAGTCCCTTCTCCACTCTTCTCTTGGGATTTTGGGTATGCATGTATTTACACTTGGTGTGATTTTCAAGCTGACAGGTCCAGGACTCGAACCGTGGTTGGCCATGTGGGAGTCCAGTGCCTTAACCACTATAGCACCTGCCGGCCCCAGAAGGCTCTTCTCTGAACAGAGCTACAATCTGCTACAATCCCCTTGCACCTCAGGCCTGCTTTTCAGGACCTGTCAAAGCCCCTCCCCTGTTGCTACTGCTCTGGGGTGACCTTTTGTGACTGAGGGATGGAACTCCCAGGCCTCCCTCTGTGAGGTCAGCCCACTGCTGGAGATGTCGGGTTTAAGCATGGAGGCCCTACTCATAACACACAAGGCATGTGGCATGGACATAGTTTCTCTCCTTCTGTAAATGGCCTCTTGTTCTCCTTTTTACAAAGTTGAGAATAGGCCATAAACGTTGTTCCACGTGGCATGCCCACCCTCTAGAACACGCTGCCCTTTAAAGCACTGCAGGGTATTTGACGGGGAAGCATTGCAGCTTGCTCCACCACCGGCCGCTGACGGACGTTACCCCACTTCTCAAATGTCTTCACAGCGTATTTGCTCATTTGGCATTTTCTCTCCGCTGAATAATTTCCTCGGGAGAAATTCACATTAGTGAGATGCCGGGATCATTTATCTTGATTTGACTTTAGGTACAAATCATTAGATTGCCTTACAACCTGTCTGCCTTTGGAGCTGGCTATGCAACTGTGTCTGTGGTGGAGTGCTATCACTTCCACGAGAAACTTAACCTCTCCCAGAAATTCTTTTTTTTTTTTTTTTTTTAACATTTTTCCTACTTTGTGGGAATAAGCCACCTTGAGGTCATCGTAACTTAATGCCTTTAATGAATAAAGGGGAAAAAAGATGTCTTCTTTTTTTTTTTTTTCTTTTTCTTTTTAGGGTTTTGTCAGAAGCCACATGCACTCGCCAGAGAGAAACAGAGAGAGGGAAAGTGAGAAATCACTCCCCAGTGAGGGTTGGCCACGCTGCAATCCCTTCTCCTCCATTCTCCTGGGATTTGGAGCACACACACACACACATGTGCCTGGCTTGAGTTTCAAGCCACTGAATCTGGGATTTGAACCACAGTTGTCTTTATGGGCATCCAGGGACTTAACCACTACACCACCTGCTGGCCCCAGAAGATGCCTTTCTTGGTGTTCGGTGGGTACGTGTCTTTCTCTGGTATAAGCTGCGTTCGTACCCTTGTTTATTTCCATATCAGGTATTGACGTTCCCCTTACATAGTCTAACGAGCGCTGACATTGTAAAGATACTAAGCTTTTGTCTTCCTCGGTCAGACATTTCCTCCCAGCATTTTCACTTTTTAAAAATCATGTTGTTTTCTGTTTAGAAAAACCCACAACTGAGGACACTGACTGCCCAACAAACATAACGGTGACCTTTGAGGTTCATAAGAACAGCATTCATAAAAATATTGTTCAGGGACCAGCAGGTGGCATGGTGGTTAAGGCGCTGGACACTCCCACATGACTGACCATGGTTTGAGTCTTGGACCTGGTAGCTTGCTTTCTCACTTTCTCTCTCTTGTGCCCTCTCTCTCTCTGTGTCTCTCTCTGGTCAGATGAAAATAAATGAATGAATTAAAAATTTAAATAAATATATATATATATTTTAAAAGTCTTTCTAAAAAATAAATAAGTAAATAAAGACATTGTCCTGGGGGCTGGCAGGTGGTGTGGTGGTTAAGGCACTGGACTCCCGCATGGCTGACCACAATTCAAGTCCAGGAACTGGC
>NW_006159568.1:1552305-1570477 GCF_000334495.1 Tupaia belangeri chinensis
CTGAGGGCACATGAAGAATGCGCACGTGCCCAAGATCCCGAGAGGAGAATGGAGGAGAAGGGATTGCGGCGTGACCATCCCATCTGGGAGGTGATTTCTCACTTTCTATCTATCTGTCTCTCTCTGTCTGTCTGGCGAGCACACGCGCCCTATAGCAAAAACCTCTCAAAAAATAATAATAATAAATTAAATTAAATAAATAATTCTTCAACAACAACAACACTGTCCTGGATGTACGTCTTCTCTACTGCTCAAAGCAAGGCTGCCAGGACATCAGGCCTGTTTCACAGATGTGGACACCGAGGCTGGGAAAGGAGCAGGGCCGCGTGAGTGCACGGGAAATGGTGAAGGGATGTGTTATCTCGGGATCTGTTGCCCTTTCTCACGGAACCGGCAGCCTGCAGAGCAGTAGGGAAACATCTGCTGCCAGCATCTCCAGGTTTGTGACTTCAAACTCCCCTGGCAGAGGAGGGGATTACCATATTTGGGGGCAATTTACATCAAATTACCATGCACCAGCCAACAGCTGCCGCCTGGAGCAGGAGGCTGGCTGCAGGGAGACGATCACATTTGTACACACGATAATGAAAACCCACGCTCGGGCCTCCACATTCTCCCATAAATATGGTCATTATGATCTTGTTGGCATTGCTTGTTGAATTCCATCTTGCAAATTGTTTCCTGGTTGCCTGGGGGAGCTGACTTGGGCTTTTCTCCTTCTCCTTTTCTCTAAGATGGGAGCCTGTTCGGGGCTTGCCCAGTCTCTGCAGACCATCCGCTGCCACAGGCTAAGGACTCTTGGTATGGTGGCTTCCAGCCAGTGCTGAGTGGTTGTCAGGCACCTACCTTGTACATGGTGTGGGGGGCAGGGCCAAGAAGTGGCAGAGCTGAGAGGGTCTTGGGGCAGCCAGCAGGCTCTCTCATTGTCAGATGCCAAGGGCTGCCCAGATGCAGGGTAAGAGAAAAGAATGGGGTTTAAAGTCTAAGATTTTTTAAATGTCCCTTTAGGGACAGGTAGGGAGTGTGGTCATTAAGGTGGCTAAATCCCAGACAGCTGATTGCACGGTTCAAGTCTCAGACCTGGCAACTTGAAAAACACTGGGCACGTGTGTGCATGCCCCAAATCCTCAGGGCAGAATGGAAGAGAAGGGATTATGGTGTGGTTATCTCCCCTCGGTGGTGCTTTCTCTCTCCGGTGAGCATGCTATAGCAAAATTTAAGAGAAAAAAAATGTAAAAAGGTTCCTTATATCCCCTGTGCTGGACTTTGAAGGGGTGGCGTATTACCCCCATGACGCTTAGGGGTGAGGGGTAGGGCAAGAGGCCCAGAGTCCCAACTGTAAATAGCAGAATCCTTTTAGGCTGGCTGGAGGCTAGGGGATGGGTGGTAAGGAAGAGATCTGGTTCAGGGACACAAGGGAGCTCATGCAACCTGAGGGCTCGCTGAGGCCACACTCCAGGACTGGAGATAGGAGGGGGAGAGCTGATGGGAACATGGTGCCTTCGTCCTCCAGCTCTCGTCAGCCTCTCGCACACAGGGGCTCTGATCGCCTCTGTTACTGTGCTGCCAACAAAAATGTGTGAACCAAGTGATTCTTAAAAATAGAGGTTTAGGGGCCAGCAGGTGACGTGGTGGTTAAGGCGGTGGAATGCCCACATGGTAGACTGTGGTTCGAGTCCCAGGTCTGGTGGCTTGCTCTCTCTCTCTCTCTCTCTCTCTCTGTGTCTTTCTCTGGCAAAAGTCATGGGAAAAAAAAACCAATAATAATAAATTAATTAAATAAATTTAAAAAGAAAAGAATAGAGGTTTATTCTGCTTGCAGTTTGGAGGTGCAAGTTCGAGGGTCTCACTTCTGGAGAGGCAGAGGGTGGGCTCCTGAGCAGAGCAGCCATCCGTGTCTCTCCTGTTCCGGTCTCCCTTCCCTCTATGAACCACAGAGTCAATCATAGGTGCCTCTCCTAACCTTATCACCCCCGAAGGCCCCGCCAGTGGACTCCCTGAAAGGATTAAGTTACAGTCAAGTCCCAGCTCTTGAATTTTCGGGGAACATTTTAAACCACAGCAACCTCTATCTGCACATGACTGTCCCCTGTTCCTCTGCCTACATGGGAACATGGATACCCTAAGGGTCATATTTATGTGTGACAAGTCCAGTCATCCCCAGGTGTCTCCCTCTGGTGTCCCAAATCTAAATGACCAAAGGACGGCAGAACAGGCTCTCATGGGCTCAGCTCAGGTCAGATGCCCACTCCTCACGGAGGAGCTCCTAATAGTGGCAGCTGGCAGCCTCCCATAACATGGGCAGGCCTGTGAGAGTCTAGGGAAGAAGCACCAAGAGGATCGCTAAATCGACTTCTGCCTTATCCTCAGTTTGGTAGTTTTTTTTTTTTTTTAAGAATTATTTTACTTAACTTTACTAATTTATTCATTTGTTTATTTCAATTTAACCAGAGAGGGACAGAGTGAGAGAGAGAGAGAGAAAGAGAAAGCAAGCCACCAGCGGGCCCGGCACTCCAACCATAGTTGGCCATGTGGGAATCCAGCACCTTTAACCACCATGCCACTTGCCGCCGCCTCCCCCCCTTTTTTAATAAGAGAGTTTTTGTTATAGGATACATGTGCTTGCCAGAGAGACAGAGAGAGACAGTGACATTAAAAAAAAAAATCACCCTCCTCCACAGGGGCGATGGCCACACTGCAATCCCTTCTCCTCCAGTCTCCTCTCGGGATTTTGGGCATACAAGCAGACATGTCTGGTGTGAGTTTTAAGGTACTGGGTCTGGGACTTGAACCACGGTTGACTACATGGGAGTCCAGCAATGTAACAATTATGCTATCTGCTGGTCCCCAGTTTGGTAGTTTTTTCTTTTTTTTCTTGAGAGGTTTTTGCTATAGGGCTCTTGCAGTTGCCAGAAAGACAGAGACAGAAAGAGAAAGACAAAGTGAAAAATCAACCTCCAGGGGGGATGGCCATGCCACAATCCCTTCTCCTCCATTCTCCTCTCGGGGTCTTGGGCATGCACACACATGTGCCCAGCGTGAGTTTAAGTCACCAGGTCTGGAACTCAAACCGTAGCGGACTACATGGGAGTCCAGCGACATAGCCATTACGCCAACTGCTGGTCCCTTTTTGGTAATTTTTAAATCATTGAAACTTTGAGGACCAGCCTGGAAGTACAATGGTTAAGCACTGTGCATATGGAGCTAGATCCCACATGGCCTACCAAATCACCCGGCCCAGGTGGTTTGAAAGACACATGGGATGTGTGTGTGTATACCCCAAATCTCAACAGGATGGAGAAATGGAGGAAAAGGGATTGTGGTGTGACTGCGCCCCGTTAAGGAGTGCTTTAGGGGAAAAAAATGGAAAATTTTATTGCGATTACTGTAGACTCAGATACCATTGTAAGACAGAATGCAGAGAGAGCTCTTGTGCATTTTGCCCAGTGTTCCCTCAATGGTGACTTTTGCCCAACTACGGCATATTATCACAAGCAGGATACTGACACTGATACAACACACCGATCTTACTCAGATTTCACCAATTTTACTTACCCTCGGTAGTGTGTGTGCGCATGCACGTGTGTGTATGAAGGTCTATACAATTTTGTCCCTTGTGTAGGTCTGTGTATCCAACGACACAGGACACTGACCATTGCCAACACTACAAGAACCCCTGGTGGTGTCCTTTATTGCAGGCTAATTGATGCCACTGCCACCATCCCCCACAATATCCATGTCCCAATTCCTGGAGTCAGAGAATGTTACCTTATATGGCAAGAGGGATTTTGCAGAGGTGATTAAATTAAGGATTCTGAAATGAAGCAATTATCCCGGATTATCCAGCTGGGCCCTAGATGTAACCACAAGGATGCTTGTAAGAGGCAGGCAAGAAAATCAAAGAAAAAAGTGAGAAATGCGACGGGGGCGGAAAGGAAGGGGTTATGAGTCAGGAGAGGCAGTGGCCGCAGATGCTGGGATAGGCAGGGAAACAGTCTCCCTGGAAACCTCTAGAAGGAACCCAGCCCTGCCAACACCTTGACTTTCTTTTCTTCTTTTCTTTTTGAAGGATTTTTTATTGAACTTTTATTTATTTATTTAATGTATTTATTTGAATTTGACCAGAGATGGGCAGAGTGAGTGAGCAGAAGAGAGAAAGTAAGAAGGCAAACCACCAGATCTGGGACTTGAACCACAGTCGGCCATTGGGAGTCCAGCTCCCTCAACCACCATGCTACCTGCCAGCCCCACACCTTGACTTTCACTCAGCGAGACTGACTGTGGGCTTCTAGAACTGTGAAAGAGTGCCTTTGTGTCGTTTTAAGACACTAAGTTGGTAGCGATTTATTACAGAAGCAATCGGGAATGAATGTATCATTTACTTATTTATTATTTTTTGAGAGAGATTTTTGCTAGAGTGGGTGCGCTTGCCAGAGAGACTGAGAGACAGAAAGCGAGAAATCACTCCCCAGCAGGGGTGGCCATGCCACAATCCCTTCTCCTCCATTCTCCTCTCAGGATCTTGGGCACGCAGCACCTGCACCTGGTGTGAGTTTTAAGTTGCTGGGTCTGGGACCTGAACCGTAGTCAGCTATGTAGGAGTCCAGCAACATAACCATTATGCTATCTGCTGGTCCTGTGAATATACCATTTTAATATCTACAGCACCTCTGTCCCAGCACCCACCCCAATAACCACTAATATGTCCTCTAGCTCTAAAATGTTCTCATTTCAGGGGGCTGATACAGGGGGATGGACATGGCAGTAGCAAAATATGACACTCTATCAGGCCGATCCCTGGGGGAAGGTTCCAGGTTTGAGTCCAGAGTCCTCCCCTAGTATACCAGGCATGTGCATGTTGCAGGGTTGACTGAATATGGGGGAGGATCATGGCATCAAGACCCTGTTGAGAGTGCTGTCTCTCTGTCTCTGTTTCTCTTTATCTCTGGAAGAAATAAAAATCTATTTTTAAGAGTTATGGTCTAAAACTACTATATTGGATATATTTCTCACAAAATTTATGTGGTCAGCCACTGTAACTGGATTGAAAGGGCAAAAATCTGATCCGATGATTGTGTTGAAGGGAGATCTTTAGGAGGAGATTAGTCATCCAGTGGTTAAGGCGGGGCCCGCATGACTGGGCCCTGGCGGGGTTACAGGGAGAGAAATGGAGCAGACAGGGCCCCGTGGACACAGACCACACTCTACCCTCTCAGTGCTGTCCTTCACCAATTTGCGATGCCTTTGGATTTTCTAGCCAAATTGTGAGTCAACCAAATACATTTCTAAGTTCTTTATAAATCCCCCAGTCTTGGTCATTTCTGTTTAGCAATGCAATGACAAATGTAAACTGTGACCTTCTGGAATGTGCTGCCTCCATCCTCTCTGCTGTCCGGGTCTGTTGAATTAGAGATGACAGAGAGGGCCAAGAAGGGTATCTGGAGCTCAGGAGAGAGAGAGCGAGATGGAGGCTCAGATGATGGGCCCACAGGGTGGTAGAAGCCGAGGTGGCTGTAACTGCCTGGGCAGAGGGGACGGGCCCATCTATACGCTTGCCCACGACTAGGACGTGGGTAGGAAAGGAAGATCCTGGGAAGGAGGCTGAAAAGGATTGAAGGGGACGGTGGGGTCATCCTAAGGAAAGACCTGTGGGGCAGAAGCCTTGGTGGCTGTGACATTTAACAGGGAGGACAGGACACTCCTGACAACGTCCATTTAAAAAACAAAAACAAAAACAAACAATTATTTTATTCAACTCTTTCTTTCTCTTTCTCTCTCTCTCTCTCTCTTTCAGTTTGACCAGAGAGGGACAGAGTGAGTGAGAGAGAGGGAAAGTGAGAAAGCAAGCCACCAGGTCTGGGACTTGAATGGTGGTTGGCCATGTGGGAGTCCAGTGCCCTTAATCACCATGCCACCTGCCGACCCTGACAACATCCACTTTCTATGGGACATGTCCCAGCACCTGGCCTGCTCTGAGCCCTTCCGAGTCATTACCTTACCCCTGTCAGGTAGGTATTATTGTACCTACTTGCAGTGTGGAAGCCAAAGCCCTGAGTTATGAAGAGACTTGCCCCAGGACACTGGGCTAGCAAGTTATAGAGAGGAACGGAATCTGTGATGTCCATCAGGGCTCTGCTGGGTGCATATTAAAATCTGCAGAGTCACAGAGCCAGCATGTGGTGTAGAGATTGAGGTGTTGGACTCCCATGTGGCTGACTGCAGTTCGAGTCCTGAACCTGGAGGCTTGAAATTCATGCTGGGCGCATGTGTGTGGTGCCCAAAATCTTGATCGTGGTGTGGCCAACCCCTAGGGTCTGATCTCTCACTTTCCCTCTCCGTCTTTCTCTGTCTCCCTGGTGAGTGCACATGCTCTATAGCAAAAATAAATACAAAGATCTGCAGAGTCAAAAAGAGCGATCACTGGCTTGTACAGTGGACAGCCTGGATGCCAGGAATAGGTGGGCGTGGGGGCTGAAGGCCAGCCTGGTGGCACCATGGGTGAGGACAGCCCTGGGGTGGGAGCTGGGGGGAGCTTCAGGAGGCCATTGGAAGATGAGCCAGTTGGGAGCGAGAGGCCAGGGACTCAGCACAGACAGGAAGGGACAGCTCAGGAGCGGGAATCAGAACCCACGGAGCCGAGTGGGTCAGCCTGTACCGGACAGGAGTGCAAGTTAACAAAAGGCTCCTTCTCCGTCTCCCCCTTTTCCCGGGTCTCCCTGCGAATGAGAGGAGCTGACAGCTCCCAAGGCCCCTGTGCCCCTCTCTGAGCCACCTGCTGCCTGGTGATTCCAAACAAAGACACCAGAGCAGAACAAGACTGGCTCTTACACCATCCCAGCGTCTGCCGAGACCACCCCCACACATACACCCCTGGGCTCCCACAAACACGCCTTGGCACGGGCCCAGCAGGAGACCTTCTGGTGAGAACCCCTCCCTGGGAGTGTAGCCTTCCGGCAGCTTTCTTCTCTGCAGGACTGGGCTGTCAGGCACCGCCAAGGGATTTCAAGCAGACTCCCCTCCCCCCAGGGTCTCCCATCTTTGTCTCTGAGACAGGCAGCAGGGGGGTGGGGCCTAGAAGAGAGAAATGAGGTTGAGTCCTGGCACCCAGGCAGCTTGCACTTAGGACTTGGCGGGCAAGACCCGGATGAGTCTTGTACCTTTAACACAAAGCCATTGGAATGAGAGTCAAGCCCAGCCCTGGGGCAGTGGGAGCTCAGAGGACATGTTCACTGCCTTCTAGAAGGTGCTCTGAGAAGCCACCCACTTTCCTGATGGAGCCACATGGTTACAGAAGCCCAAAGGTGGCCACAATTGCCCCTGCAGAGGAAGAGGCAGGCCGAAGGGAGGGGCCCGCCTACACTTCACGGAGGAAATGGCTTTTGGGCTGCACTGGAACCTCAGTGGATCAGATGGGCAGAGATGAAGAGGAAGGGCATTCCCAGTAGAGGAACCATGAGACTTGAGGCCCGGTGGTACGGGAGGACCAGGAAAACTCCTGGCCCGGAAGTGCCCAATATTGGAAAACAGGAGGTGGCCCAGTGAAAGGGGCCCTCAGAGTGTAGGTGGAGTGCTGGGGAAATGGGAGATGAGACCAGAGAAGCCCCCAGACCAGCCAGATGGCAGAGGATGAATGCTTGACTTCTCAGGCAATGAGGAGCCAGCGAGAGTTCTTGAGCAGGAGAGTGACTTGATGAGGATGACAGCTCTGTTCGTCTGCTGGAGAGTAGACTGAATAGGTGAGGTGGGAGCAGGGAGAACAGTGAGGAGGGGAGATGTGGTGGCCTGGGCAGAGTGGTGACAGTTGGGGTGATGAAAGCGGTGCACATGGGAAAAATGCTTTCAACAGAGGAAGAACTCGCAGAAAATGAGACTGAGTGGAGAGGGGCTGAGGAAGGAGAGGCAGCCAGAGATGACCCCCAGGCCACCCACACAGGCCCTGGACGGGTAGCTGGGTCAGAAGAGAGTGGGAGAAGGTGAGGTGGCACTTCTCTGAGTAGAAATGTCCGTGTCCCTTCGGGTGTCTCTGGCCCTGTGCGTGTGTCTGGGAAGAAGCTTACTCAGGGCAAGACTCTGTAGCCTTTACTTTTGCCCGTTGTCTCCAACGCATGCAGGAGATGAGACAGGTGCTAGAAGCTTGTTCTATGCGTCATGGCTGGGCACCGTGCCAGGCAGATCCAGGGCCAGACATGGAAGAGGCATCTTAGAAAAGAGAGAAGGGGCCAAGCAGGTGGGAGTAGGGGTGACCGGCCAGTGACCCACACGTAGCAAGGTGGAGGGAGAGCACTGTTAGCTATCCACTCGGAGGTGGTTCTGACAAGGGACTTCCTTTCCATCACTCCATCGTTGATGAGCACCCCCTGTGCCCGGCAGGACCCTGGTGGCCTCCAGCCCCAGCCCTGACCCTCAGGGAGGCCTCCATCTAATGGAGAGAGAATGGTATAGGTATAATGATATTAGGGCCCACGGTGCTCAGTGCCATGAGAGGGACAGTGACAGGTCAGGGAAGGAGCCCTCAGGATGCAGGGAAAAGAGCAATTCCAGGAGCAGAAGCAGCTGGAGCAAAGGCGTGGAGATGGGAGTACATTGGGGTAGGCTGGAGCCTAGGGAGGGGAGATGCGACATGGGGGCAGAGGAAGTAGTTCTAGAAGTCAGGTTTTAGCAGATGCAGGAGACCTGGATTCTGGGCCAGCCTGCAGTGTAGACAAGGACACGGCACAGTGGGGGGTCGTCAAAGGGGAGGATGATGGACAAGTTTCATAAAGGCAGAAGCTGTGATGGTTGTGGACCAGAGGGGTCACCAGGCCTTGGCCGCCCGCCTTGCCGGGCCCTCTCAGTTTACATTACTGTCTGGGTCCTGACTCCTTTATATTACATTTCCGGATCACCCACTCATAAATTCTCCTCTGCCTGGGGCCGGGAGCCCTTGCACAGAGGGCCAGCTTTGATTTAAAGACAGGACTGGCAGTAAACGGGGAATGTAACTATCCAGAGAAGAGCAGAGGCTTCCCTGGGGGCAATGCTGTAATTAGAATGGGCTGGCTCTCTTCCTGAGCGCCCTCCTAGAGAACAACAGAGGGGAAGATCGCCACCTGCCACATCCACCGGCCCACTGGGCCAGCACATTCTGCAGTCTGGGAGCACTCACCAGGCTCCCGCTCAGCTGCCTCCTGTGGTCAGCAGACCCCCCAAGAGGGTCTTCAGTGACCCCCACCTGCTAGTCACCATGCCCTTGTGCAACTCCCTCCTGTGGGGTGAGAGTAAGTGATTTGTTTCTAATAAACAGAAAACAATCAATAAGACAGGATGTCGTGTCCATGACTGGATTATAAAGGACTGTGACTTCCTGCTTGCTAGCACTCTGTCTCCTCCTAGTGCCATCCTGATTGGCACACTTTGATAAAGCAAGCTGCCATGTTGGAGGACTCATGTGACACGGCACTCACTGAGGGTGGTCTCTGGTCAATGGCCAGAAAGGAATTGAGGCTCTTAGTCGAACAACACACAGAGAATGAAATCTTGTGAACAATCCTGCAAATAAGAATGGAAACAGGCTCTTCCCCAGGTGAGCCTTCAGATGAAACACAGACCCAGGGCTGACACCTTGACTGCAGTTTCACAAAAGACCAAGAAGCAGAATACAACTAAGTCACGCCAGATTCTTGACCTGCAGAAATTGGAAGATAATAAATGTGTATTGTCTTAAACCAAGTTTGGGGGTAATTTGTTACACGGCAATAGGTAACTCATGCTTGTGCTAGTTTGAACCAGTTGATTCCTAGCTCTGACTCTCAATGTCATCATCTGAATAAATAGACTAATGACATCCAGCACTTACACAAGTCAGGTAGCCTCCCTGTCCTCATTTTCCTCAGGAGAACTAGAAGAAAATGTAGGTAAATTACCTAGCCTGGCACATAGTAGGTACTCAAACGAACAGTTGTTATTGCTGCTGTGGTTCCAGAGGAGATGAAGGGATGGGTGCTATGAATACTGAATCAGCCCTTCTTAGAGGGGACCAGGGCCTCGTCATCCCCAGGAGCTCTGGCCCACCCGCTGATCTCAGCTGTCAGCACATGGCGTCTCCTGGGGAAGCTGAGGGCAGTGGGCTGAGTGATCCTGCCCTGAGAATCACCCTGTGCAAGGGCTTGGGAAGGCTATGGTACTGAGGGGTCAGGTGCAGAGAGCCTCTGACATGAGGGATACAGAAGCAGAGGCCACGCCCGCTGCCCATCCCACAGTGGGCTGGCCCCTGTTGAGTCTGGGTTTCTGAGACTAGCCTCAGAGTGTTCTAGGAGATCCTGGAAGTCCTGAGCAGTGATAATGAAGCTGCAGAACCCCACTAGGCACCATGTACCCTGTCCTGAAGATGCTGAGCGATCATAGAAAATAAAGGAGAGAACTGAGTCAGAAAGGGCGTTCTGGGGACAATGTGCATCGTGGTGAACCGACATCATTTCTGATCCCTGTTGGGCACTGAATTCTGATGGAATGGCCGCGGCCTTCCTGTGGCCTCCCAACCACCCTCTTACCAGGGTCAGCTAGGTCGAGCAGAGCTGTTGGCCCAAGAAACAATGCTTACTTGCTCAGGGACACAGAGACAATGGATGGAAAAGCAGGAGGCAGAAGTAGATATCTTCTTCTTTTTGGAGAGGTTTTTGCTATAGGGCACATGCGCTCGCCAGACAGATAGAGAGAGACAGAGAGACAGAAAGCAAGAAATCACCCCCCAGGAGGAATGGCCACACTACAATCCCTTCTCCTCCATTCTCCTCTTGGGACTTGGGCACACACACGCCCAGCGTGAGTTTAAGCCACCAGATTCAGGACTTGAACTGCTGTCGACTACATGGGAGTCCAGTGACATAGCCATTATGCCAACTGCTGGTCCCAAAAGTGGGTATCTTCAACCTCAAAGTCCATGAAAAAAAAATCAGTTTGGAAGAGCTGGGTTTTTAAGGCTGATTCATTCCTATTCCTTGAAATGAGAGAATAAAATTGCAGAATTTAGCACATTCTAATCTTGAAGTTTTTGATCCAAAGAATGATTTACTGTGTTGCCAGAGCCCAGGCATGTCTGTTCCACACAATACAGAAATGAGGAGCACAAATAGAAGTTCTTAGAGAGAGGCGATGATATGGGAGGCCTGATTCAGACTGGAGAGAAGTGTCAGAAGAGGCTTCTCTGAAAAAACATTTAGGCTGGGGAACCAGCAGTTAGCGTAATGGCTATGTCGCTGGACTCCCACGTAGTCGACCGCGGTTCGTGTCCCGGACTCGGTGGCTTAAAACTCACGCCGGGCGCGTGTGCGTGCGTGCCCAAGATCCCGAGAGGAGAATGGAGGAGAAGGGATTGCGGCATGGCCATCCCCCCTGGGGGGTGATTTCTCGCTTTCTGTCTCTATGTCTCTCTCTCTGTCTGTCTGGCGAGCGCACACGCCCTACAGTGAAAATCTCTCCAAAAAAAAAAAAAAAAAAAAAAAACATTTAGGCTGAGATCTATAGGATAAAAAAGAATCAGGTGGGAAAAAAGTAAAAAAGAAAAAAAAAAACAGTAATAGAAAGAAGAAATAGCATGTACAGAGGCCCTGTGGCAGGAAGGTACATGGTGTGTTCAGGTGATCCCAGTCTTCCTGGAATTCAGTGAATAAGATGGTAGGTTCAGGCCAGAATAAGCAGTTTGGATTTATTCTAAGTGATTAAATTCTCATCATAGGGGCTGGCAGGTGGCATGGAGGTTAAGGGCGCTGGACTCCGACATGGCCAATTGCGGTTCAAGTCCTGGACTTGGTGGCTTGTGTTCTCACTGTCCCTCTCTCTCTCTTACTCTGTCCCTCTCTGGTCAAATTTAAATAAAGAAATAAAGTTAAATAAAATACTTCTTTAAAAAAAAAGTTTAAAAATATTCTCACCATACATGGGTAAGACTTACAGATAGCTGTGTATGTGTGCTTGTGTGTGGGGGGTAGCATGGTTTTGATTAAAGTGGTATGTGTCCTGATACTGGAGGAGCAGTGGTTCTGGCGGTGAATGAAACAGTTGAAAAAACGAGGGAAGAATTCATTGGCAAGCACTTAGTGCCGTCGAACAGGACAGTCTCAGTTTCCCTTACCAAGCCTGACCTGGAGAGAGTACTTCAGGGTTTAAAGGGCTGAAGTCTCAGAAGCCATGATGCCTATTCATATGTTCTCCAAGGTCTGTTCTTGCTCTCTAAGGCCCTTTTAGACTATGACCTCGGAGAGGTCCTGAAACCATGCAACATCTGGTCCAGGCCTGAGTCACCTTCTTTGCCAAGTGACCTCATTGATGGACTCTGAGGGCAGGAGTCATTTCTTTTTTTCAGAGGAAGCTAAAAAAGGCCCTGGAAGATATCTATTTCCTAATTTCCAGACCCTGGGATTATGTCAGGTTGTGTGGCCTAGGTGAATTAAGGTTACAGATAGAATGAAGGCTGTTAACCAGCTGGTCTTTAAGTGAGGTTGTCCTGGGTTACTAGGGTGGGCCCAGTGTAATCACACAGGTCCTGCAAATGTGGACGATAAAAGCAAAAAAGGAGGCCAGAATGATGAGGCGTGAGGAGGACCTGATGCGTACTTGCTGGCTTTGAAGATGGAGGATGGGGCTACAGGCCAAGGAATGTGAGCCACCTCTGGAAACTGGAAAGGGCAAGGAAGGAGGTCTCCCCTAGAGCCTCCACGAAGGAATACAGCCCTGCCCACACCTTGACCTTAGCCCACTGAGTCTCACAGTGGACTTCTATCCTGTACACCTTTCAGATAATACACTAGTATTGCTTAAACTGCTGTGTTTTGGTAATTTGCTTCAGTGACAGTAGAAAACGAATATAGCAGTAAAAAACCAAAACTGATCATGTCCTTTTGCCCCCAGGAGTGTCACCTCTGTGTGCTATTATCAAGCAAATAAAGTCACCTTCCCTAAAACTGGGGCACCTGGAGAAGAGCACTAGCCCTGGAGTGTGGAAAACTGGGCTTTCGTCTCTGCATTGCCAGCCAGAGGTTGGACCTTAGGGAGGTGCTCAGCTGGAATGGGCTAACCCCCACCCCATGACGCTGAGCAGGGGGCAGCACTCTGCAGACCGTAAGGTGGTGCACACGTGTGAAGGATGCTCATGATGGTGCAGGGCTGACACACCACAGGGGGATCCTCGTCCTTAAAGATCAGAGATTTAAGTGAGGAGAGAAAACTCACAGCACAAGGGAAGAGGACTGAATGTGGGAGGGCAGAGGGGCTGGACGGCGGTGCAGTGGTGAAAGGCAGCCATGTTCTGCTATGCTGACCCATGTGGTAGGGCAGGGGGGCCTGGCTGGCGGCGCAGTGGTGAAAGGCAGCCATGTTCTGCTAGGCTGACCTGTGTGGGAGGGCAGAGGGGCTGGACAGCGGTGCAGTGGTGAAAGGCAGCCATGTTCTGCTAGGCTCACCCATGTGGGAGGGGTCTTGGTTTCTGTCCGGAGACCTCCTGGAGTACGTGGGACACACACGTGCCTTTACTCTAGGGCTGGCTGGCTTAAGCTGGGTGGATGGTGACATTAAGATCCTGTTGGAGGTACTCTCTGCCTTTCTCACTTATTGGAAAAAGAAATAACATAAACTTTCAAAATGAGAAGCTGCAGGAAGATGGGTCCAGTTGGGGGAACCTATACCAACAGTGGAGGTTGGGCAGCCCTGAATAGGTTCAGGGAATAGTGAGTTGCTTGGTTGGACCCAACCCTGGGGACACATACAGGAGTGACACACAGGGGCTGGAAAGGTAGGCTAGAGGCTGGCCTTGAACTCCAGGCAGAGCAGCCCAGACTTTATCTTGAAGATTGACCCTAAGGAGAACTAGTGGGGACAGGCCACTAGGAGGCTAGAGCAGGAAGACCACCAGGAGGCTAGAGCAGGAAGACCACCTAGGAGACTGGTGTCTTATTTATGGGACCAGCAGATGGTAGAATGGTTACATTTCTGGACTCTCACATAGTCGACCGTGGTTTGAGTCCCGGATCCAGCAGCTTAGAACTCACACCGGGTACATCTGTATGTGCGTGTGCCCAAGATCCCCGAGAGGAGAATGGAGGAGAAGGGATTGCAGTGTGGCCATCCTTCCCAGGAAGTGATTTTTTGCTTTCTGTCTCACTAATTCTCTCTGTCTCTCTGTCTCTCTCTGTCTCTCTGGTGAGCACATGCACCCTACAGCAAAAATCTCTCCAAAAAAAAATTTTTTTTTTAATTTTATTGAACTTTCTTTTCTTTTTTTCTTTATTTTAATTTGACCAGCGAGGAACAGAGAAAGTGAGAAAGCAAGTCACCAGGTCCAGGACTTGAACCGCAGTTGGCCATGTGGGAGTCCAGTACCCTTAACCACCATGCCACATGCTAGCCCCCTCTCTAAATTTTTTTTTTAAAAGAGTGTTAGTTCTTGGGTAAAGGAGGATCCTTAGGTGTGTGAACGCCCCATTAGCTCCTCACTCAGGACTCTGCCCTCACCAGCTGGGAGCCCTTGAGCAGATCACTGAGCCTCTGTGATCGCAGACTCTCCTCCTGTACCAGGGAGCTGCCTATTGAGGCTAACTCCATTAAAGGTTACCCCCAAGAAAACACTTAGCACTCGAGTTGGACTCCCTGCACGTTGCCTAAACCACCAGGCTCCCCTCTTCCTCTCCAGGAACTTCCCCACCTCAGGTAGGCACCTCAGCTCCCTTCTTTCCCCACCAGCCCCTGCAAGAGCAACTTTTCCCCTCCTCTGTTGTTTGTCTATTCTTTCCCTGCAAGCGTTTCTGATATCTGCACAGAGCATCCCCACATTCTTCAAAAGACGTGTTTGGAAACAAGAAATTGCTAGAGAGATAATTCAGTCCTTGGCCTGGGATTATGTCTGGACATAAGCAAGCCCATCTGTGGAGCCTGCACTGCCAAATTCTGTCACTCTTGCTCCATATGGTCCACGCACCCCCGTCTCCCCCTCAGAAGCGGCAGTCTGTGCCCGTCTCTCACTCCACTGTGGCTGCTTCACAGAAAATTCAGCGAGGGGTGTCTTGGCTCAATGAATGAGCATCTCTGTGCCTTTCCCACCTGGCTGGGAATGCTATGGGGCAAAGATCAGAATGGGGGCTGCTGGGCTCCTCGGACCCTCTCCTTTCTTGTACACATGGAGCCACAGAGTGGAGTCCTAGAGCAGGGAGGGCCTCCAGAGCTGCCAGCTGCTGCCTTGGAGAGGTCTCCCCAGCAGAAAGTAACTTCCTGGAATGCCGGCTCTGTCATTCTTGGGTTCAAGCTCCTTGTCCTAGTGGAATGATGTTGGACAGCCTCGTTCAGCTACTTTCTTGGCTGTAGGCAGCTTAACTTGCCACTGGAAGATCTTAGTTCACATCTAGCTGTGTGACCCTTCATCAGTTAACCTCTCTGAGTCACCCGGTCCTCCGCTGTGGTTTGCGAATAGTCGTTTCTGCCCGCTTCACCACCTAGGCTGGTTGTAGGAGGTCTAATAAGAGGATGGTTGTGAAAGAGCTTTGGAAACTGCAGTGTAGCAAATTGCAGAGTGCGGTCCTAGGGCACCAGCCATAGTGTCTCCACGGAAGTTGTTAGAAATGGAGAATCTCGGACCAGCAGGTGGCATGCTAGTTAAGGCCTTGGACTCCCACATGGCCCACTGTGGTTCAAATCTCAGACCTGGTGGCTTGCTTTCTCACTCCTGCCCCACCCAACCCAGGTCAAATTTAAAAAAAAAAAAAAGAAAGAAAGAATGTAGCTCCCCAGGCCCATGGCAGTCTACTGACCAGGAGGTCTGAGGGTGGAGCTCATCCTTGTGGATTTCACAAGCTCTTGGGTGACTCTGAAGTCCTCTACAGCTTGAGAAGCTTTGGGAAGATGACCACACAGGTGAGACCTTCCCCACCTCTTCAAAAGTTCTGGCTCAGGGAAATACTTGTGTACACCAGAGCCTGCACCACTGTGGCCGAATAGATATCGCTAAGGCTTCAAGATCGGCACGATTTCTCATCTGGGCAAATTCATTTCAAAATAAATCTGTGATGTTCATGGGCAGATTGAAAAAGCTGCCTCCCAGGGAGATTTAAACTAGGATGGCAAACTCCACGCCTTTGGGAGCTGAGCAGGTGAGGCCAGTGTGGAAAGGGGCTGGGGTAGGATAAGGAGGGCCAAAGCCCAGTGGTATTGTGGAGCTCAGGCCCTACCTAAAAGCATTGGAGGAAAAAAAAAAGCCCTATGCCGGCCAAACAAAACACATATGTTAGGCAGATCTGGTTCAAGGCCTGCCAGTCTGTAACTGGTATAAATGCTGGGAAAAAAAGGACAAGATGTGCTCATAACAAAGCTATGCATTGGCCACAGATTTAATTACCCTGGAAAAGAGTGTTTGGCACACAGGTTCAGCCTGATTTCATTAATTCGCTCACGTATTCATTTCACATAAACTGTTGTCCAAGTCCCGTGCAAGGTCCTATAAACCCAGCGCTGAATCAGGTATTCTCTGTACCCTCCAGAGGCACTGGACACGGCTATGAATGCTCCAGTATTCCGTGGAAGGCTGCTCAAGGACCTATGGGCATTTCACGGGCAAAGTGGGCTAGGGTTAGTTCAGCATGGAGAGAGCGCCCCTAGTGAAAGTTCAGGGCGCTACTGCCCTGCAGGACTTCTCAGAGCCTTTACCAGCTAATGTCTGTTACACCTGTCTGAGCTCCCTGATGAGACTAGATGTGCCCTGATCAGGGGCTGGTGAGTAAGCAGATGTGGGATCCTCCGAGGTGAGTTTGGGTTAGGGACCTATTGTCCTTCGGTTTTGAGGGAGATTCTTCCCATGGGCCTCCCGATGAGAGGTGGGCTAAAGAACCAGCCACCCCCTTCAGGGTCTGCAATGAGGCCCTGAGGAGATGATCCTCAAGGGGTGGGTTTTGCATGTGGCAGGAAGAGACCTTGAAGGTCCCCTGGTCACATTTGCATTTGAAGGTTACAGCGGTGGGAGGAGGGATCCACACAGGCGGAGGGAAAACGTCAGTGTTCTGTGCAACAAGATTGCTGAAACCCACTCCCATGTCAGTGTCTAGGCTTTATTACCAAGAAAGGGGGAGAAAGCAATTTCACATATACAAACACCGCTTGATCTCCCTCCTCCAGCACATAAGCCGCTGCTCTGCTGAGGAGCTCGACTGAGCCTCAGACAGAAGGCGGCGGTTACATTGACTGCTGCGTTCACAGCCAAGACTGGCTCCAATTTCTATGAATACAATTTACAGGTTCAGGACAGATCTGAAAACTAATCTCTCCCTTTCTCTCTTCTCAGCTCTCCCCACTTGTTGTCTCTGTTCTCTCCTTCTCTCTCCCTCCCTCTGTTGCTATCTTGCTGGCTCTCTCTCCCTCTGGAATATACAGTCAGTCCAGTGTGGGATTCCATCTCTCTTTGTTCCAGGAATCCCTACAGCGAAAGGAGTATGAATTGCGCGTGGTCCAGGATACTCTTTCCAGAAGTAGGATAGAAACACATTCATGGAAAAATAAGACAAATCAAAATCCTGCAGACTCACCTGAAAACATAATTCATGGAGGTCGTCTCCGGTAATGAACTTCTTGAACTGCTCAAAATGTATTCCACAATTGCGTCCAATGTATCCGTTGTAATTGCGGTGAATTCAGTTTCCACTAGAGAGAAAGATAGACAAGCCCCTGTACATGTTCTCACACCACCTTATGTCCAGCCTTTCCCGCCAGCCAGGATCCCGGCACTCACCTGGCGCATGCACGCGCACCCAGGAACTGAGCCCCGCCAGATCTGGCTTCTAGCATTGCACAGAGGTGATCTACCGTGTGCTACTGCAGCTGGGTCAGGTATAGAATGCTTCTGCCCACAGTGGAAAGGGTTAAAAAAAATCCCAGATTTTTGATACATTGAATCAAATTTAAGACTGAGGGTAAGAAAATTTAGTCTTGAAGAATCAGAAAAAGCTAGAAGCAAGGAAGAGGAAGCATTTAAAAATGTCTATGTCAGGGCCAGGCAGTGGCTTAGTGAAACACATTCTGCAAGGCAGTCCTACATGGGGAGGTTCCTGGTTCAAGTCCAAACAGCTCCCTGAGTTCGCCAGGGCACATGCATGCCCATGGTCTGAGGCTGGCTGATGGCTGGGGTCAGAGCATGGTATGGAGACCCTACCGGTTGTTCTCT
>NW_006159568.1:1571033-1591010 GCF_000334495.1 Tupaia belangeri chinensis
TCTCTCTCTCTCGCTTTCTTTCTCTCTGTCTTTCTCAGTCATGCAATACATAAATAAACTTTAACAAATGTCTACGTCAATCATGTGTGGTGTGCTCAGTGCTCTGCTGGTGAGCTCCCAGTGCTGTCACTCATTTTATCCTCCTTATAATTCACAGCCTTTCTGGTCCAAGAAACTCAAAGGGTCTTTTCTGAGGTCACACGGGCAATAAAGGGCAGCTCCTGGAGTCACGGGCAGATCGATCAGTTTTAAGGCCTGTCTCTGCCGTGTCTGCCAGGAGCCTCTCAGAAGCTCTGGGTATTTGGAGGGTGGCAGGAGAGAGTGGTTTCAATGTGAGGGAACAGCAGGAGGAGCCTGCTGCCGCCTGTCTTTGTGACAGAAGGGAAGGGGACTCTCCTCACAGACGGGGCCTCGGGGATTTCTTTCCGGCGCTTTGTCCTCAGTCCCTGTCTTTGGCAGCCCCTGGCCTGCCAGTTTGCTGGGAATGCACCAGCCAGCAATCCAGAGCAGGAAAAACAGAACTGGAAGCTTCTCCCCAGCAGTCTGCAGGCCAGGTCCCCCAGACTTCAGCAGACCCCTGGGAGTCTGCTAGCGTGGATGTGTAATGAACAGCGACAGCCGCCCGGTCACAGGATTCAAGAGCAGGGCTCACATTTCTCAGGCAGTTGGAGGAAGTCATAATCCATGGGGGGCTCTGGCTTTGATCTGGCCAAGACTACAGAGAGCATCTCTTCCTGAGCTTTCGTGCATGTCTCCAGCTCTAGTTCTCATCCTGTCTTTGGTCTGTGTGTTAAAGGCAAGGCTGAGTGTGCAGGAGCAACCAACAGGAGGCCTTTCTTTTCTTTGGAGTTTAAATGATTGCTGAGCTCACCAGACTCGGAGCTGTCCCTGACTTGCTTCTGAGAGACAAAGGAAACAGTTGTCTTTGTGTACATCCCAACACTGGGTGTAGGTGAAGGGAGCGCGAGCTCAGACCTTGACATCATTATCCAGGCACAGCCGGCACCAAGCAGGTCCTCGTGGCTGGGGAGGGTCTGTGCAAAGAGGAGCCGTGCTACGGAAGCACCTGCTCAAGAGCAGCATTCAGCTTTCCAGGCCACAGCTACTACTTTTTTGATTGTTTATCTAATCCTGCATTTCCCAAACTGTCTTTCCCTGGAGGAGGTTAAGAGGTGCTTTGTAGGGATAAAGGAGTTTCTATAGTAAAATAGGTTGGGAAAAAGCTGCATATCGATGAAAAGTAATTAGGTTTCTTTATCTGAAAGACTTTTCGGGGTCTTTAATAAGCTAATGTGTTTGTGAATCCTTAAGAAGGGAGTACAGCCTCCCCCAGACTTACTGACGTGACTATAGGTCCATTTTCCCTCCAGCGCTCCGCAGGGGCCGAGGGCTTCACGGAACATACTGTTGGAGAGGTGGTTCTGATTTTACACTGCCTACTCTGGTGAGGATTGGCTTTAACCAAGAATGAAAAAGGAGAACGCTACAGTATGAGGCTGAGGGGAGCTTGCACGTAGCCACCTCGTGAGATTCCTCAAGGCCAGGGCAGGAAGGGAGATGGTGGCCTACTCTAATAGTGATTGTGCTGTGTTTCTTGGGAAGGTTCCTGCCTTCAGTTGTATATCACTTGTCTGCCCAAGTCCCTTCTGTCAATAGATAGATGCTGTCTTCCCAATCTGAGCTAGGGCAAGTAAAGACTCCACAATAGTAGCTTAAACAAGATGAAAGTACACTTTTTTCCTCTTGCATAAAACTGTCCAGAGGGGGGCTGGCAAGTGGCATAGTGGTTAAGGCATTGGACTCCCATGTGGCTGATTAAGGTTTGAATCCTGGACCCGGCAGCTTAAAACTCATGTTGGGCATGTGTGCATATGTGCCCAAAATCCCAAGAGAAGAACGGAGTAGAAGGGATTGTGGTGTGGTTATTCCCCCTGGAGGGCGATTTCTTGGACCCCTGGAGGGTGATTTCTTGCTTCCTGTCTCTCTGGCAAGTACACACACTCTATAGTGAAAATCTCTAAATAATAATAATAATAATTAATAAATAAGTAACTGTCCAGAGGAATTGTTTCATGCCTTGTAGGGAAGAGATGAAGTATTAGGGACTGAGGCATTTTCTTTTTCCTTCACCATAGGTAGCTTCTATTCCCAAAGCCATTTCATGGTACAGAGTGGCTGGGGGGTACATCCTCATTCTAAGCAAAAGAAAGAAGAGAAGAGTAGCTTCTCCCTTTTAAGAGTTTTCAGAAATACTTTAGAACATGTTCGCTTATATCTCATTGACCAGAACTTAGACACATTGCCATACCTAAATGCAGTGGAGGCTGAGAAATGTATTAACTGGGCTGTAATATGCCCAGCTCAAAAATGGAGGTTCCAACAAGAGAGGGAGATGGATATTAGAAAAAAATGGGCACCCTGCCACACACCAAAATTATTTCTCTGGCTAAAAAATTTTGGTCCAGGCTGAGCTATCTGAGTTGCCCCCAGAACATTTTCATTTGAAGCTGGAGAGGAAGATTGTTTTTCTTTTATAGCTACTGAGCTATACAGAGCCTGAAGGGTTTGAAGCCAGGCTTCATGTTGGGGAGAAAACATGTGCAGATGGAGAGGATGAAGCCAAAATGCAAAGAGACACAGAGGTGGGAGGCAGGGGAGAGAAAACGAAAGAAGTGTCCTTCAGTTGGTAACTGATCCCCACGTCCAGTCTTTTCTAAATGTAGTCCCACCCCTACCCTCTTCTCATCACATGACCCAATAAATTCCCCTTTTGACTTAAATTATTTCAACTTGGTGTTCTATCACTTGCTATAAAACAGCTTTGGCTACTGGGCCAGCTGGACTCCCACATGACTGACTGTGGTTCGAGTCCCAGACCTGGCAGCTTGAAAATAATGCTGGCAAGGAGGGATTGTGGCATGGCCATCCCCCCGGAGGGGTGATTTCTCACTTTCTCTGTCTCTCTCTGGTGAGCACATGTGTCATATGGCAAACAAACAGACAAACAAACACCTTTTAAAAAAAAAAAAATGAGCCCTGGCTACTAACTTCATAATCTTTCATTTTGAGACAGAAACTGCATGGTTCACTCTGTTGGCAGAGATGTTTTCTTGCTTAGAACTAGATCACAGAGAAATTTATTGCTTGATTTCATATGGAAGGATGCAGAGTGACATAATTATACTTTTACATGTTTGTATAGCTGTTTGCATGAAATTCTTTTAAATCTGTAAGCTCACCTGAGCGTCATAGTCTCTCTGAGATGTAGGTTTTCCTTCTACTGTTGGGTAGAGGAGGACCCAGAGGCTCAGTGAGATAATCTGCTTTATCTGCATGGCTGCTCAGTAGTGGCTCCATTTGTTATTCAAGCAATGCTTCATGAGCACCCCCTAGAATACAATGGCAAAATGGGCTGGTCGATAGCCTAGTGACTAAGGGAGCCGGATCCCACATGGCTGACTGTGGTCTGAATCCTGCATCAGTGATTTGCAGAACACTCCAGGCATATGTATACATGCATGCATTCTTCAAATCCTGACCAGATAGAGAAATGGAGGAAAAGGAGTTGTGGCATGACCATACCCCTTACGGGAGTGGGGGGTGCACTGTTCCTCTATCTCTCTGGCTCTCTCTAGTGAGTGCATGAGCCCTCTAGCAATGAAACAGAAAAAAAAAAAAAAGATGAAGGCAACGTGGCTGTGTTATAATGTGGGGGAGAACAATTTTGTAGGGTGGATGAACTGAGAAAGCCTGGCTTAGGTTCCTTAATTTGGGGCAGACCCTCAGAGCAGACAATGACTCTAAGACTATTATTTATTTAAAATGTTTATTATAATTTATGATTTGCATATAATCATTTACATCTTTATAGGGTACAGTATTTTTTTTTCTTAAAAAATCATTTTATTTAACTTTATTTATTTATTTTAATTTGACCAGAGAGGGACAGAGCAGGAGAGAGAAAGAGAGAAAGTGAGAAAGCAAGCCACCAGGTCCAGGATTCAAACCACAGTCAGCCAAGTGGGAGTCCAGCGTCCCTAACCACCATACCACCTGCTGTGCCCCTCCTCAGCATGTTTTTTTTTTAAGTGTATATATGGTGTGTAATAAATCCCCTCCCACTTCTTCCCACTTCTTCCGGGATCTTTGCCTAGATTCATTTCTTCAGTGGCTACAACACCAGCTGAAGTAGGCAAATGATGGGGAACCTGGGGATTCGGTGCTTTACGTGGCAAAGGGACGTTACAAAGTAGACCCAGGTTAAGGACACTAAGATAGTAAGAGAGTCCTGGATTAGCCAGGCTGGTTTAATCTAATCATGTAACTCTTCAAAAGCAGAGGAGCTATGATCAGAGAAAGGCAGGACCAAGAAAGTAGGTGGGAGAGAGAGGATGCCCCGAGGAGGATGCCTCCCACCACGGCTGGCTGTGAAGACAGAGGGAGTGGCCAGGAGCCAAGGAATGGCAGCACCCTCCAGAAGCTAGAAAAGGCAAGAACTGTCTCCCCTGGAGCCTTCAGACAGAACACCCTCCTGCCGAACCTTGATTTCAGCCCCCCGAAATCTACGTGGGCTTCTGACCTCCAGACTAGATAATACACTTGTGCTACTAAGTTTGTAGCAATTTCTTACAGCAGTGATAAGAGAATAATAGACTCATTTGAGTAAATTTTTTTTTTAACTTTTAGGAAGGATAGGTGTCTTTCTGAGACTTTGCATATCTGAGAACGTCTATTTATTGTTATGGCCCGCAAATAGTACGTTGGCTGCATTTAGAGCTATTGGGTTACACACATCTAAACTAAGAATCTGCTGATACTGTTTCACTGTGTGCAGGAAAGAGCTATGGGCCTCAACTTGGACTCTCAGGAAAGCCTGCTGGTAGGGTGGGCCCTGGGCTGGTGTCTGGGGACTTGGACTTTGGGAGGGTCCCATCATTCCCAGGACTAAACTGTACCACGCGGTTTATGCTGAATCCCTGCTTTCCTTCTGTGAGCCTGGAGGTTTGGCGTGGGCTAGGCAAAGGACGCCTTCATGAACAGCTTCAAGGAAAAACGTCAGGCTGTAGTGGGCTTCTGTGGTAGATGACATTTTATATGTGTTGTTCCATTTGTTGCTGAAGGAATTAAATTCATCCCGCATGACTCCAGTGGGAGAGGGCTCTTGGAAGCTTGTGCCTGGTTTCCCCAGACTTTGCCCCACGCACCTTTTTCGATATTGCTTTGTGTCCTTTTGCTGCAAAACGTCATAACTGTGAGTACAGCTGTATGCTCAGTTCGATGAGGTCTTCTAGCAAAGCATCGAACCTGTGGGAAGCGTTAGAAACTCCTGTCACAGTTGTGTAGAGGCATTTAGTGTCATGTGGCCCTGTGGGAGAAACCTGATGCCCGTAACTCCACCCACCTCTTCAGAGAGATATTTCCCCAACCCCACACCTGCCCTCTGGTCTGGATATTTGTAACATTTTCTTATACTTGAAATTAAAACTAAAAAAAAACCAAAGTAGGTCTAGATGTGCATCTCTTTTTATTACTTTTTGCTAGTAGTCAATGAAACCTTTTTATCTAAAGCTACACGTCTTTAGCTCAAGCAAGTTTTCATTAGTGTAGTAGGTATTACTGTCAAAATTAAACTTCCTTTTTCTCTTTAATCTAAGGGACAGGTGGCACAGAGTTATATTTGTCACCCTTGGAAGTTAGGGAAATCCTTTGTGCAAACATCCCCTCTCCCTAAGACCAGTGAGACAATTACAATGTATCAGTGGGTGTATGGGCACCAGGTCTTTACATCTGTGAGCGAGGAGTCTGAGGAGTCGGTCAGGATTTGAGTTTCTCTAGAGTAGTCTCTGCCAACCCCAGGTTACAGACCCCAGTTATTGGTGCAGGTGAACACAGAAAGGATCGGGTGGAAAGACCTGTAAACTGTATCATGTCCTGGCCAGAACAGAGGACCCAGCTCATCCCACACCTTGGGGTACTCACCAAGGCAGCCGATTCCCAGCTACTGTAGCTTAACCCAGCGCCCACGGTGCTGCATAGTCATGGTGTGGGTTGTGGCCGTGGCCATTCCCCCACCCCTAAGATAATACTTGCTATAGTTTGGATGTCCCCGCAAAACTCATGTGTTGGCACTTGATTGTACTGTAAAGGTGTAAACTGAAAACTTAATCCCTTCACGGTGTCCCAAGGTGGGACCTGTGGGTGTGATAAGGTCCTTAGGGCAGGGCCCCAATGATGGGGTTCTGGTGGAGTTATAGGAGTGGAGAGGCAGGGCCAGCAGGTGGTGTGGTGGTTAAGGGTGCTGGACTCCCACGTGGCCAACCACGGTCCGAGTCCTGAACCTGGAAGTTTGCTTTACTTTCTTACTTTCCTTGTTTCTCTCTTCCTTTGTGTTACTCTATATTAATTAATATTTGTTCATTATAATTAATGAATAATTTATTTATAATTAATTGAATTATAATTATTTTGTTTAACTTTATTTATTCATCTTAATTTGACCAGAGAGGGACAGAGTGAGAGAGAGAGAAAGTGAGAAAGCAAGCTGCCAGGTCCAGGACTCTAACTGTGGTCGGCCCTTAACCACCATGCCACCTGCCAGCCCAAAATAAAATAATTATTAACAACAACAACAAAAAAGAATGGAGAGGCATTCTCAACAGCCAGACACAAGGACAGCTGTCTGTTCAAGTCCTCTACCGTGTTATAGCCTCATCACAAGGTGGTTCCTAGTCCTTGGACATTGAAGCCATGAGCTGAATAAACTTCTATTTTTTTTTTTTTTTTGAGAGGTTTTTGCAAGAAATCCCCCCCAGGGGGGATGGCAATGCCAACCCTCGGGCCACGCTCCTCTCCTAATCTTGGGCACGCACGCACACGCGCCCGGCATGAGTTTAAGCCACCAAGTCTGGGACTCGAATCACAGTCGACTACGTGACATATGCCATTACGCCAACTGCTGATCTCTATTCTTCTAAGTCAATCCATCCCAGGTATTTCTGTTAGTCACACTATAGCAGACTACGACAACACTTGAACTCCCCACTGGCCGCTCTGGGAATCAGCTGTCCCTTGTGTTTGTGCGATGACTCACCAAACCCGGCTGCTGTGGTGGTAGTGCTGCCCTTGGCTACAGCAGCAGTCACAATAAAATGGGCATTATGTGAATTAGGGCCAGGATTGGAGTTCCTCATGTTGCCGAAGACTGGGACACACTAGTACAACTTCAGTTGTGGGAAAAGAGGGCTCTTACTGGAAATTCCTGTACATGATTATTTCTTTATTCTTCTTGTTTCTATCCCCTCTTGCTGTATAATGGGCCATCCCCCAGAATCTAGTGGGTTTAAACAACAATGATTTATATCATTGATTATAATTCTGTGGATTGGTGATTTGAAGGGTTCTTTAGTCAAACTTTAAATCTCTAAACCTAGATATCTTCTTTAAAATTTGTTTAATCACTCATTTTTGCAGCTATAATCATCTGGTGGCTTGAATAGGGCTGGAATGTCCAAGGTGGCCTCACCTGCATTTCTGGTAGTTGGTGCTGGCTTTTGAAT
The DNA here is from genome assembly GCF_000334495.1 of Tupaia belangeri chinensis. Classification (NCBI taxonomy): domain Eukaryota; kingdom Metazoa; phylum Chordata; class Mammalia; order Scandentia; family Tupaiidae; genus Tupaia; species Tupaia belangeri. The sequence goes on from NW_006159568.1 coordinate 1,578,590, forward strand.
GGGTGTCTTCATGGTCTTCCCTATGCCTTTCATTCTCCATTAGGCTAATCTGAGTTTCTTCACAACGTGGTGATCTTCTTAAAGCCTAGGGTCAGCAGTCACAAAATGCCACTGCATTCAATTGGTCAAAGCAAATCACAGGCTAGCTCCAATTCAACAAATTGGAAAACACTTTTTAATTAAAATTTTTAAAAAGTCTTCATATTGTGAAAGTGCATGTGTACTTGCCAGAGAGAGAGAGAGAAAGAAAGAAATCACTTCCAATGGGGCATGGACACTACAATCTCTTTTTCCTCTTGGTATTTTGGGCACACATGCACATGTGCCTAGAATGTTTTTCAAGTTGCCAGAGCTAGGACTTGAGCCATGGTCAGCTATGTGGGATCTGGCTCTCAATGCACAGTGCTTAATACTGTCCTATAGGGCCAGCCCAATGATGGGGAAATACACTTCATCTTTTAATAGGAGGAGTGTTGAGGTCTCTTGCAGAGGGACATGGACACAAGTATGACTCACTGGAGTCCATTTTTAATGATCTGCCACATTCTTCTAGAATTTCTATTATCCATAGAAGTATAATAGAGACTTGATCTTACACTCTTATCTTTTTTACTTAGTATATTTTAATCTATCTTTGTTTGTATTCTCTGGGTTCTAGAAGAACGTATCACGTACATATTATAATTAGCTAATTTGATGTTCTACATTGTTTAGTCAGACTTTCACGGACTCTGTTACCTTTTTATTCATCAATTATACTTGTAATTTGAGAACAAGCTTGTATGATTTCAGACCAATTCTTTTCATAGGTGCAATGTCTTTCTGAATGTAAATGAAATGCAAATTAGAGTTTTCTTGAAGTTTCCTTCTATGTTTTGCCACAAGTCTCATTCAAGGTAGTCATTTCTTATGAATTCTTCCGATTAGTCCCCTCTTTTTTTTTTTTTTGAAGAATTATTTATTTAATTTTATTTATTCAATCGTTTATTTTAATTTGACCAGAGAGACACATAGAGAGAGAGAGAGACAGAGGGAAAGTGAGAAAGCAATTCGCCAGGTTCGGGACTCAAACTATGGTTAGCCATGTGGGAGTGTCCAGCACCTCAACTACCATGCCACCTGCTGGTCCCTTAATTAGTCCCTTCCTGTTGAACGGTTGAATCTCTTTTTATATCTAATGATTTTTCCATTTGCTCAACCTAACAAATGGGAACACTAAGTTTTCTTCAGAATTGAGAGCCAAGATGGGTTTAATCACAGATTGTGCTAATATTTGTTTGAATTCTTCAGTTTGAGATAAGCTAAGAAGGAAAAAGAATGAATTTTCTGTTTCTACCCTTCTGGGATGGAGTTTCTATACGATTTGAGAGAAACAGTCAAAATGAGTCACAAAGCAACAATGCTTTTGTGATTTGCCATGGCAGCCTGGAGTTAATGCAGGTTTTCTGATGTTCACAACTGCTTTCAGTAGAGGTTAGTTGAGGAGGTGTGCCATCTTTGCTTATTGAGCTACCTGGGCCCCATGTAGGCTGAGGGAATACTAAAGTTCACCACTCAAAGTCCTAGCACAAATTGACCTCCAGAGCCTCTAGTGATTGAGATTTTAAACCCCTCTTCTTCGCCAATTCTTTTTCTCTTACCCAAAACTTATCAATTTAAGTTCGTGCGAGTCAGTGAGACACTTAAGGGACCCTTATGCCTCAGATGAGATTTTTGTTTTTCTACAGTGATTTCGGCTGCAGTTAGCCTTCCTCTCTTGCACTTTGTATCTTCATAAATGTCTCCAATTTCTATCAAGTGCCACCCTTTGTTGGTATTCATCCCTAGTAATATAGTTACTTTATGTTACTTTGGTCAAGTTCATCAGAATTTGGAGGACAAGAGAAGATGAGAGAGTTCAACTATGGACCAGGTGACCGTATTGTTCCACTTGGAGAAAGAAAATAAAGGCGAAGTCCCAGATGATATGGAGTTAGAATCATAACTCTTCTCTCCTTGCCCAATAAGTCTAGGTCACTCAGAGGCCAAAATCTTGATGAAATGTGGACAAGAAAATATCTACTTCCTTGTTTGTCTTAACCTGTGTTCTTTATTTTGTTTTGTTTTTGTTTTTTTGAGAGATTTTTGCTATAGAGAGCGTGTACTCACTGGAGTGACAGAGAGACAGAAAGTAAGAAATCACCCTCCGCGGTGGATGGTCATGCCATAATTCCTTCTCCTCTTGAAATTTTGGGAACACGCACCCAGCATGAGTTTCAAGCTGCCAGATCTAGGACTCGAACATGAAAGTCCATCACCTTAACCACTATACCACTTGCTGGCTCCTTAACCTGTGTTCTAAAAAAATAAATAAAGTACACAGTTGAGCTTATTAAAGCACAAATTTCAAAGAGTAACAATCCTCAACAAGTGAGAGACAGCACAACAAAGAGCAGAATTAGACAAGTACTTCAAATAATTAAAATCTGATAGGGATCATAACATAAATATATTAACAGTGATTAAAAACGCTTATAGTCCTAGCCATGGGTGTTACAGGCTAAAAGGCACGACTGCACAATGACTGGGGCCACATGAGAGGCCCAGTTAGTTTCCTGGCCCAGCCTCCACAGGCCAGGTACGGCGCATATGCCTTTGAGCCCAGGCAGCTGGGACAGAAAGGATCTCACCATGAGGAGAATCTGGCAAAAATAGCACCCCCACCCCCACCCCCGTCTATGGCCAGCAGGTGGCTTAGTGGTTAAGGGCCTGGACTCCCACATGACTTACTGCTGTTGGAGTGCTAGACCTGGCAGCTTGCTTTCTCACTTTTTCTCTCCCTCTGTCCCTCTCTGGTCTAAATAAATAAATAAATAAATAAATAAATAAATAAATACAGTTAAACAAAAATAATTATTTAAAAGGAAAAAAAGAGAACACCCTCTCCTCCCCCTGCCACCCCCATTTTTTCTGCCTGTTCTCTCTCTTGAAAAACAAAACAAATGTGTAAAGGATACTGAAGACAAGTGAAACAGAACAATACGGAGACACTCAGGAAGATTTAGAAAATAATGAAGTGGAACTTTTGGGTTATGTCGCTGGACTCCCAAGTAGTTGACTGTGGTTTGAGTCCCAGACCTGGCGACTTAAAACTCAGGCCTGGCACATGCACGTGCGTGCCCAAGATCCAGAGAGAATAGAGGAGAAGGGATTATACCATGACCATCTTCCCTGCGAGGTGATTTCTTGCTTTGTGTCTCTCTGTCTCTATCTGGCAAGCACACGTACCCTGTAGCAAAAATCTCTCTCTGAAAAAAAACAAAAGAAAAATATAATCATTGAAATTAAAAATTCAGTGGAGGGACATTTAGACAAAACTGAAGAGAATTAGCAAAATGGAGGATAGATTTGAGGCTACTACCCAGAGCACAATCAAAGAGAACGAAAATGTAAAATTTCTTAATTTATTTTTTCCATTGTCAGAGAGCACATGCACTTGCCAGAGAAAAAGGAGAAAGCACTCCCCATCGGAGTATGGTTAGGCCAAAATCCCTTCTCCTTCATTTCTCCGTCCTCAATCCCATGTGGGATTTTGGATGCACACATGCCTGGTGTGTTTTTCAAACGGCCGGGGCAGCCATTCACACTGCAGTTGGCCATGAGGAATCTGGGTGCCTTAGCCACCAGGCTAGGGAGCCAAAGTGAAAATGAGAAATTGAAGTCGAGAACATAGAATGAATGGCTCAGATTATGGAGGATAGAATGAGGAGCTCCCACATACATTTCAAAGGTATTTCATAAGGTTAGATCTGAAAGAAAGTTGAAGAGGAATCATTAGGAGATGAGCTGAAAATATTTGATAACTGATGAAAGATATAAAGTCTCTGGGGCCGGCATGTGGTGTGGTGGTTAAAAGTGCTGGATTCGCACATGGCTGACTGAGGTTCAATTCCTGGACCTGACAGCCTGCTTTCTCACTTTCTCTTACACATACTCTCTCTGTGTGTCTCTGTCTGGTCAAATTAAAAAAATAATAATAACAAACAGAATTAAATAAAATTTTTTTTTAAAAAAAGAAAGATATGAAATCTCAAAATAAAGATGACAAATATTCCAGAACTGATGAAAAACAAGAATTTTTAGATTCAATAAGCATTAAGTACCAAACAGTACTTTTAATATCTATTAACACTTCAGAGTGAAACTTCAGAAGTCTAAGACAAAGAGAAGATGTTTAAAGCAAAGCCACCAGAGAGACTTATGAGGAATGAAAATTAGAGGATGGCAGACTTCTCGGCAATAACAGAAGCCATAAGACAAAAATAGGTCACAATCATTATTGTAGAAGTTTTTTTTTTTTTTATTTTAGCTGTAGTTTTATTTTTTCCCCAGCTTTATTAAGGTATGTTTGACATACAACAATTGTATATGTTTACAGGATATAATGTGAAGTTTTGATATATGTATACATTGTGAAATGAACAAATCAAGCTATCAACATAGCCATCAGCTCACATACTGATCTTTTTGTGTGCCAAGAACACTGAAGATCTATTCTGTGAGCAATTTTCAAGTATATCTCATTATTAGTTATACTCGCCCTGCTGCACAATAGATTTTTCTGAATTTAGTCATCCTAATTTAAATTTTCTACAATGTACCCAGCATTTCCCTATTCTTCCACCTCCGCTCTCACCTCTCCTCAGTAGAAACTATTGTTCTACTCTCATTTTCTATGAATTCAACTTTTTTAGATTATACATACAAGTGAGATCATGCAGTATTTGCTTTTCTGTGCCTGACTTGTTTCACTCAGCATGAAGTCCTCCAGGTTCATCCATGATGTTTCAAATCATAGGATTTTTTTCTTTTATAAGGCTGAATAGTATCCCATTGTGTGTGTGTGTGTGTGTGTGTGTGTGTGTGTGTGTATACATATATGTATATTATATTTTCTTAACCTATTTATTCATTAATGAACATTTAGGTTGATTCCATATCTTGGCTATTATAAATAGTGCTGCAATAAACATGGGAGTGCAGATACCTCTTTAATATTTGCTTTTGTTTCCTTCAGATAAATACCCAGAAGTGGGATTGCTGAATCATATGGCAGCTCTTTTTTTTTTTTGGGGGGGGGGGAAGAGGTGTTTTTTGTTTTTTGTTTTTTGTTTTTTTTTGCTATAGGGCACATTTGATCGCCAGAAAGAGAGAAACAGAAAGTGAGAAATCACTCCCTGGGGGGATGGTCACACCGCAATCTCTTCTCCTCCATTCTCCTCTCTGGATCTTGGGCACACACGCACGTGCGCCCAACATGAGTTTAAGCCAGCAGGTCCGGGACTCAAACCAGGGTTGACTACATGGGAGTCCAGCGACATAGCCATTATGCAAACTGCTGGTCCCAGCAGCTCTTTTTAAAAAATAATTATTTTATTTAAATTTGACCAGAGAGGGACAGAGAGAGAGAGAGAGAAAGTGAGAAAGCAAGCCAGTAGGTTGAGGACTCGAACCACGTTCGGCCATGTGAGAGTCCAACACCCTTAACCGCCATGCCACCTGCTGGTCCTGATAGCTCTGTTTAAAAAAATAATTGTTTATTAATTTGATTTGTTGTTATCATTATTGTTGTTATTGTTTTCTTAAATTTGACCAGAGAGAGACAGAGAGACAAAATGAGAAAGCAAGCCACCAGGTCTAAGACTTGAACCATGTGAGGGTCCAGTGCCTTAACCACCATGCCACCTGCACACCATTAGCTCTATTTTTGTTTCTTGAGGAAGCTTCAGGTGTTTTCCATAGTTACTGTACTCACTTACATTCCCTGCTGTTCTCTACAACCTTGCCAACACCTGTTATCTCTTGTATTTTTGATAATTGCCACTTTAACAGATATGAGGTGATGTCTCACTGTAGTTTCTTTTTAAACAATTATTTATTTAATTAATTTAATTTGTTTTTATTATTAATTTGACCAAAGAGAGAGAAAGGGAAAGGGAGAAAGCAGGCCGTCATGTTCAGGACTCAAACTCCATCTGCCATGTGGGAATCCAGTGTCTTTAACCACAACACCACCTGCTGGCCTCCTCATTGTAGTTTCAATTTGCATTTCTTTGATGATTAGTGAGGCTGAACATAAAGCTATCGGCCATTTGTGTGTCTTCTTTTGAGAAATATCTATTCAGGTCCTTTACCTATTTGGTATTTGTACTTAATATTTGAGTACCTTATATATGTAAGTTTAAATATGACTGTCTTAGCAGATGTTTTATTTGTAAATATTTTCTCCCATTTCATAGGTTATTTCTTCACTTTGTCAATTATTCTCTTTGAAATAATTTAACACCCAAGCTAGAAAACTAGGAGTCTTCAAGCAAACCATAGTCTAATGTTCACAGGTCTTTGAAATGTCAAATCAACATGACAAGCCAAATGGCATTTGGGAAGAGGCTTATAGGACAAGAATCACTGAAAAGATTTAGATTATATATATATAAAACAGATACTTGGACTGGTGGTTCAGACCCATCGGCTCATTTAACTTTGGCGCCCGTCTCATCCCCAGTAGCTTTTCCAGAGCTAATGCCTTCACCATGAAGCTCCATGAGTTTTCCCAATTCAAACTTGGGCTTCTTCAGCATTTTGACTTTCCTGACAAAGACATCGTGGAGAGGGTAGATGGACTGGCAGGCCTTTTCTATGTCTTTTCCGATGTTGTCTGGAATCAGTTTATTCTTTCAAGTCATTTGTCTGCACCTCCTGGGTCCTGATTTCCGTCATCTTTGTCTGGATTGGGTGTAACTGCTGATGCTGGGCATAAGAGGTCTTCCATATCTGATTGTTGTGTTTTTCTAGTAAACCCAACACAGAAGAGATGAAGCAAATAACCATCAGTAGTCTTGACATCGCCATGAGCTTCAATCATGGTCTGCCATTTTTTGACCATGAAACATGTTTTGTCACGGGTGAAAGCCGTGCCATGGAAGTTAGGCAGTTTTTGCCCTGAACATCCTTGGTAATTAGCTTGAATTTCCTAAATGTGACTTCATCATTCTGCAGAACTGCAAAGTTCATGTCAAACACACAGCCTTTAAGGCCATCAGAGGTAATTTTGATTCCTTGAGTTCTGGTAACTAGTGTTTTCCTAATACTTCTTATGTTGAACATTGCAGATGCTTTCACGTCATACCAATCTTTTTTAGAAAATGGATCAACCACTTTCTTCTTGGCTCCCTTTTTGCCACCTTTTGTAAGGCACTTATTCTTGCCAACTGCCACAGTGCTACTCAGAGAGCCAAAAAGTAGATCATATTCTTTAAAATTTTGGGACCAGCAGGTGGCATGGTGATTAAGGTACTGGACACCCCCACAGAGCTGACACTGTTTGAGTCCTGGACCTGGTGGCTTCTTTTCTCTCTCTCTCTCTCTGGTCAAATTAAACTAAATGAATGAATACATGAAATTAAGTCAAATAATTCTAAAAAAATTATTTGTAATTATGGGCCAGCTGATTATATGGCCTGTTGATTAAGGCAGCTGGCTCTTACACTGCTGACTGTGCAGTTTGACCCTCTGAGGTCGAGATATATACCAGGTGTGTATGCATGCATGCCCAACATTTTAAAATGAGGGAGATGGAGAGAGGACTGCAAAGTGACCATTTCCCATGGGGTGTGCTTTTTCCTCTCTCTCTCTCTCTCTTTGGAGCGTGTACATGCCCTCTAGCAAAAAAAAAATAAATAAATAAATAAAAAGTAATTTTTCTAAGTATAAATAATTCAAACAAAGGGGACTAGCAGGTGGCATGGTGATTCAAGCACTGGACACTCCCACATGGCTGACCATGATTCGAGTCCCGTGCCTGGTGGCTTGCTTTCTCACTTTACCTCTCTCTCTGTCTCTGTGTGGCTCTCTCTGATCAAATTAAAAGTAATGAATGAAAGGACCAGCAGGTGGCATGGTTAAGGCTCTGGACACTCCCACATGGGTGACCACGGTTTGAGTCTCGGACCTGGTGGCTTGCTTTCTCACTTCCCCTCTTTCTCTCTCCCTCTCTCTCTCTTTCTCTGTTAAATTAAAAATAAATGAATGAATAAATAATTTTTAAAAATTAATGAATGAATAAATTAAATAACTTAATTTAAAAATAATTCAAACAATAAGAAGTGTATATAATAAATCTTAAGAGCCACTCAAGATCTCAGTTCCTCAAGAACAATCACTATAGTGGTATACATGTACTTTAAGACCTTTTAAATGCATATGTACCTATAAATATATCTATGTTTATGGGTTTTTTTGTGCAATTGTGACTATACTGTATACAGTGTACTGTCAAGTTTCTTGCATTTTTTTCACTCAAGATATTTTCATCAGTTTTTTTAAACACATGCATATTGGGTTGTTGGAAAAGTTATGATGCATTATTTCTATGCAAAAATGCATCATGACTTTTCCAAAAACCTAATAATATTACATTTTATGACAATACCTTAATTCACTTAACAAGTTCCTTAATGGACATACAAACTGTTTCAAATTTCCCACTCGTACATACAGCTGCAGTAAACAGTCTTGGACGCGTTCTTTGTGCAGTTGAGTAAAGAAGGCTGCAGAATAAATTTCTAAAAGTGGAATGTTTTGATCAATGGAGATTCACATTTTAATCTTTGATGAATTCTTCCAAACTGCTGTTAAAATGGTCCCTCAATTTACCTTTTTCCCAATTGGGTATATGTTTCCCTTCTATCTTACCAGAATTAAGCTTTATCAATGTTTAAAAGTGTTTTGTCAATCTCATAGATTGAAATAAATTTTTTAAAAGAATTATCTTATTTAACTTTATTTATTTTAATTTGACCAGAGAGAGACAGAGAGAGAGAGAGAGAAGGGAAAGTGAGAAATCAAGCCACCAGGTCCGAGACTCAAACTGCAGTCAGCCATGTGGGAGTTCGGCGCCCTCAACCACCATGCCACCTGCTAGCCCCAGAAATAATTTTTTTTAAAAAATTACTTTATTTAACTTTAATTCTTTCTTTCTTTCTTTCTTTCTTTCTTTCTTTCTTTCTTTCTTTTTGCCAGAGAAGAACAGAGCAAGAGAGAGAGGGAAAGTGAGAAATCAAGCCACCAGGTCTGGGACTCGAACCGCTGTTGGCATTGTGGGAGTCCAGCGCCCTTAACAACCATGCCCCTGTCGGCCCCTATTTTTGTTGTTTTAATCTGTATTTCTTTGTTAGTTTAAACACTGTGTCTTTCTCTTCAAGTGAATTTCTAGTCAATTCATCTGTACATTTACTATTGGGTTATTTTTCTTTTTTATTGAGTTGTAGAAAGTTTTTTTATACATTAATGCTATTAACCTTTAGTGTGTATTAAATGTCCAAAGCATTTTTCCTCAATTTGTCATTTGTACTTTATTTTTATTTATTGCATCTTTTCGTTCCACAGGCACTTGCAATATTTATGAAGCTAAATCTTTTCTTTCAGTATTTCTGGCCTTATTTTTATTTTGACCACCTTGTTTTTAATGATTTTACTCTCTGGTTAATCATGACTTCCTTGAGGACAAGGGCTATCTCTAACTCATATTCGTAGATCCCTATTCCAGAAATTACTTATCTTAGAGTTCCAGTATGATAAATGCTCAATAAATAAACACACTTTTAAATTTTATTGAAATGACGGATTTCAGTATGCTGTAAAATCAGCAAGCATAGAAAATTTAATTCCAAGATTGAGGCTGAAGGAAAAGCTCCAAGGTGCTTTGGCCTACAAACCAAGATGCATGGTAAATTAGAAAGTGTAACTTTGATCAATAAATGAAATAAGATCAGGGTTAAATTCAGTTGGTAGTAAAAAATTATTAAAAAGATCACAAGAAATATGTTCCATATTTGTCTCACTAAAACTGTTTTTGACACGGAATTATCTGCTTTTAGAATCGGAGTTTAATATGGAAGAGTCATAAAAATAGTCCCAGTTTAATATAAAATGTCAGAATTTAATATAAAAATAACAAAGTGGGGAGTTCAGATGGTAATCTGAACTCATGTAAACCACATGTCCAATGAGCAAGGCCACTTTAGCTACCCTGTGCCTATCCCTAGCTGGTAGCAGGGCACTCTAACTGCAGATCACATGGAGAAGAGAGGACTAGGAAGAATCTTAACTGTGAGAATTGCACATCTCAAGCTATAAAGTGCTGCAGCTGTTTACATTCCGAATGTTGCTCATCGAAATGTGGCATAGCATGTGATTTGGGGGAACTCCCCAAGCTTTATTTTGGCTGTTTTAAAAACAAAAGGAACTGGGATCAGCAGATGGTGTGATGGTTAGGTCGCTGGACTAGTCAGCCATGGAGTCAACCAGAGTTGAGTCCTGGATCCAGCAGCTTAAAACTCATGCCAGGCATGTGTGTGTGCATGCCCAAAATCCCAAGAGGAGAAGGGATTGTGGTGTGGCCATCCCCCCAGGGGGGATTTCTCGCTGTCTCTCTGGCAAGCCTTCACACCCTATAGCAAAATTCTCTCTTAAAAAAGAGTAACAAAATAAAATAATATCAAAAGGAGCCAAGCTGTGGTGGAATATGCTGCTAAGATGCTAAGTTCTGCAGGCCGGGATCACACGAGAGGTCTTAGTTCGATTCTCAGTACAATATAAAGGCCACACATGGTGGTGAGTGCCTGTAGTCCCAGTTGGGAGGCTGAAACAGGAAGAGCATGACACGGCAGGGCCCTGTCTTAAATACATACATAAATTGGGGACCAGCAGGTGGCACGGTGGTTAAGGTGCTAGACACTCCCACATAGCCAACCACAGTTCAAGTCCTGGACCTGGTGGTTTGCTTTCTCACTTTCCCACTTTCTCTCTCTCTCTCTCTCAAATTAAAATAAAATGAATGAATAAATAAAATGAAATGAATAATTCTTTTTAAAAAATACATACATAGATAAATTAAATAAAGGGGATTACTGGGAGATCTCAATAATTCCTTTTTTTTTTTTGGAGAGGTTTTTGATAAAGGGTGCGTGTGCTCGCCAGACAGAGAGACAAAGCGAGAAATCACCCCTCAGAGGGGACGGCCATGCCCCAATCCCTTCTCCTCCATTCTCCTCTTGGGATCTTGGGCACGCACGCACACGCACCCGGCGTGAGTTTTAAGCCACTGGGTCTAGGACGTGAACCGCAGTCAACTACATGGGAGTCCAGAGACATAGCCATTACGCTTACTGCTGGTCCCTCAATAATTCCTTTTAAAACTGAGTTCCTAGAAGTCTATGAAAGCCTGTCTGTAGAAAGGGCCCTGCCTTTACCGGATTGAGTCCCTTGTGATTAAGTCTGAGGTGTGAAGGCAAATCCATCGCAGCTGTTACCAGCTGTTCTGCGAAGCTGCTCTGAGAGCTCCCAAGAGCATCAACACCGATGTCTGCATGAGTTAAATTCCAGAGTCTAGAGTGAAGCTGAAACAGGTCTTGATGTTTTTATCTGTCTGCTGCTGTGTTCCTGTGGGGCCTGCCTATTGCTTCTGGTGATAGCATGAGGGAAAGGAAATGGAGTGGACGGGGCAGATTCTCTCTTTTACTTATTTATGCTTCATAATCATCTTATATAAATCATACCCTGGTCACTTCCTAAAAAAACTAAAAATGACTCATTAATTCATTGGAATAACTGGTACTCTATGACTGCTCTGTCCCAGACCCAATCCCAGGGGAAGGAAGAGAGAAACACATGAAAAATTTCCTACGATGTCTAACACAGTATTCCAGGGCTCTCATGTACAAAGGCTATAGGGACACGTGAATGGAGTAAGCAGTTATGATAGTTCTGAAGAGCACATGATGAGGAAGAGAGGAGGAAAGGGAATGACAATGCATCGCATGCCTTTTAGAAAACAGCGTGTCATAATGATTTAGAGCACAGTCTTTGGAGATAAGTGAGACTGGGTTTGACCTCTTTAAACCTCAGTTTCCTCCTTTGCAAAATGGGATCACAACGGAACTTTCTTTTTAGAGTTGTTGGGTAGATTAAAGGAAACATGCTTATAAGGCACTTCACAGTGTCTGGCACATGGCAAACGCATAATACACCGTCACTGCTTTCATTATTATTATGCGCATCAGTCACTAAGATAGGTTTTACCATCGAATATTGAATTACACTAATTTTCCAGATGAGTAAACAAAAGCTCAGCAAGCTTATAATTTGCCCAAGGTCACACAACTAAGAAAAAGTAGAAACAAAATTCAAAATAACTTTGAAGGCTATTTTTTTTACATTGCTGTACTCTGATACCTTTGAAGGGAATTTTCACAGAAGACATGATATTTGAGTTGGGTGTTAAAGTGTAAATAGCAGTAACTTTGTGGAAGTTAGAGTGAAAAAAAAAATGGTAAGCAGAGGGAATAGCATGTGATAAAGCCCAGAGGTAGAGATGGAAAGA
>NW_006159568.1:1591021-1607915 GCF_000334495.1 Tupaia belangeri chinensis
AGTGGTCAAGATTGGGATGGGGTATTGGTTCTAAAGTTCCCTCCAGCAGAGGGGAATGAGGGAGTAGCCATGAGGGTAGAGCAGATGGAAGATTCGGTGGTTCCGTCCTGTTCTATGACCATCCTGGAGTTGAACTTTTGTGGCAAATCAGAATCAGAAACACACTTGTCACATCTTCTAGAGAAATAGTCTGATAATTTTCACCAATCTTTAGAGACTCCTTTGCCTATACTGTTGTCATGGTTGGAGCCTCTCTAAATTCCTTTTTCCAATGAACGCAAGAGTTCCTTTGTGTTAGTTCCGTTTTTAATACCAGATGGGAGAATCAAGATAGGAAGAAAAATCTCTCACATTCTGACCTCAAACCACTCAACAGGGCTCGCTTTAGGGCTGGAGGTCAAATAAGATGAGCAAGATTAGGTTCTGATTTGGGAGGAGTTCTTGGTCTGGTTGAGGAGACAGATTGCAAAACTCAGTAAAGCAGTGGAACTCAACAGTAGTCAAGCTGACCTCAAAGTAGGTCACTTCTAATGGCAGTGCCAGGAGGTAGTCTGAAAGGAGGGTTTTAGCACCCTCATAATCTCCACCACCCCATTCCTGTTCTTTGATGATATTTCCATTTTTAGAAATTATCTTAAAGGATTTTTTTAAGGTTTACGTATTTCTTCCATGAGTGAGCAAGTGAGTGAGAGAGGGAGACTACCCCCAACAGGGTCTTGAAGCCAAGATAAGACCCTAGCTTTTGGCCAGCCCTGGATCATGGGAAAGCCTCTGCACAGTGTACAGTCTCTGGACTTGATCTGCAAAACTTTCCATGTTGGATAGTCTTGCAGAGGATCACGTTTTACAGCTGCAGCACACTCTGGCCCCACAGAACTTTTTTTTTTTCTCTTTTTTTTTTAATAAAATCATCACTGTGGTAGCCAGACTTCTAAAATGATTCTCAATCACCCACACTCTATAGGATCCCCTCCTCTCTGAGAGGAGCTGAAAGTTGTGAATATGATACCACTCCTGTGATTATGTTATGTTAAATAGCAACAGGGAGATTATTCTGGGTGGCCCTGACTTAATCAGGTAATCCCTCAAAAGCATTTTCTCAGGGTGGTCAGGAGGAAGAAAGCAGTGAGACCTGCTTCTGCTGGCCTGAAAGAAAGCCAACTGCTGTGTTAGCACTGCTAGTGGTGAGGGGTACCGCTGAGAGTGTCATGGTGACAGCTAAAGTGCAAACAGGGATCTCAACCCTTCAACCTGAAAGAGTTGAATTTGGTCAACAACCTGAGGAGCTCAGAAGTGGATTCTTCCCTTAGAGTCTCCTTAAGGGAATACAGACTGGCCGAAACCATGATTTCAAAGTCAAGCCGGTCTTGGACTTATGACCTACAGAACAGTGAACTAATAAATGGGTGTTTTGGAGCCAGCAGGGGGCTTGGTGATTAAAGCTCTGGATTTCCAGATGACTGACTACAGTTCAAGTCCCAGACCTGGCAACTTGCTTTCTCACTTTGCTGCTCTCTCTCTCTCTGTCTCTCTCTGGCCAAATTAAAAAAATAAATAAATAAATGTAACTAAGTAAATAATTTAAAAATAAAAAATAAATGGATGTTGTTTTAAGCTGATAAATTTGGGATCATTTGTGATGCAGCATTAGAAAACTATTACAATGATTCTTGTACAACTATAAGATGAACAAATGTCAAATCCATCATTTAACTCATTTATTAATGAAGAAATCCAACAGTTTTTACAACTGGTTCAAAGGAGAAGTCACAGAACTCACATGTGGGCAATCAAGAATTTAGAACTAGATACAAAAGTAGTCAGTATCCACAGAGCAATGAATTAATTGGGTCTCCAGTGGACAAAACTCATTTTCATTTCTATGGACAGGAATTATTTGCATTGCTATCAGTGTTTTACAATTTAGAAAGCTGTAAGATAGCTCAAAAACAATAACAACAGTAGATCCCCAACAGGGCACTCTAGAGGGACCAGCAGTTGGGGTAATGGGTACGTTGCTGGACTCCCATGTAGTCGACCAGGGTTTGAGTCCCAGACCCGGTGGCTTAAACTCACGCCGGGTGCGTGTACGTGCGTGCCCAAGATCCCGAGAGGAGAATGGAGAAGGGATTGTGGTGTGGCCATTTCCCCTGGGGGGTGATTTCTCACTTTCTGTCTCTTTCGGGAGAGCTCACACGCCCTATAGCAAAAACCTCTCCAAAAAAAAAAAAATAGAGGAAAAGAACAGGGCACTTTAGAAGGACATCAAGTGATTTTCTCCCCCATTTCAGTCTTACAATTTTTCTTGATAAGTGGCATGAAATTGCAGCTTCAAGATAGGCCACTGCTGCTGTCCACATCCTTTCCAAGCTCATCTGTCTCCACTAAAGCCTGTCACTGAGACATGGTGGTTTAGTCACCAGCTGGCATTCAGTGAGGCCCAGGACCAGAGGGACTCAGCCCAGGCTTGCCCATTTACAAGCCCTTTCGTATCATTATCTGGTGCATTGCTTGGTCTTCTCAGAAGATTCCTATGGGTAAGGCAGAACAGGTAACAGCATCCTCGTCACACTGTTAGGGAAACTGAGGCCCAGAGAGGAGCCAGGGCCTGTTCTCGGCCACTTAGAATTGGTGACGAGGCTTGGGTATACCCCTGGGTCCCATCCCTCCCCGTTCAGGGCTTGTCTTTCCACTCCCCCCAACAGCCTCCTTATCCGCAGGCAGGGGAACTTCGGTCGCCTAGCGCCTTCTCTCCTTGCTAGTGAGTCAGCCATGCCTCCACACTGCAGGGCTTGGCATCTGGCTTGGGGATTGGCTGTGGCCTTGGATGCCCTTGTCCATGTACAGAGCCTGCACCCCTGCCCCCACTACGCCCTCTTCCCTTTGTGCACTGAGCACATTCACGCCTCTGTTCCCTTCTCTGGCTTTGACAGCCCCCAGAATGACACCCAGACGTGACTTGCCTGATCCTGCTGTGACAAGGCCACCTGCTCTGCCTCCTGAGCTGCCCAGCCTGGCCACTCGCCTCTACTGGTTTCCCATTGGCATGTGGCTGGGAAGTCATCTGTGAGGCCAGGCAGGCCAGTCTGCTGGAGCCCCGACCCAAGCCGGCCTCCTGAGCAGTGCCAAACGCAGATGGTGCAGGACAAGCTGTTGATGCCAGGTCAGGCAGCTGGCTGGCAAGCTGGCCACCTGCTCGGCTCACAGAGTGTGAAGTTCTGGTTGTGCTTTGCCTTTTGAATCCTGGAACCAAAACTGTCAGAGCCAAGAAGTTTTGGAAAGAGACTAGTCCAGCCTTGCACTATTCAGATGGGGTCGCTGAAGCCCAGAGAGGAGTTGAGCCCTGTTGAGGGCCATGCTCATAGCTGGGAGCCTGGGTGTTCGTGCTGGGTCTTCCAGGTCAAACAGGAATTTAGTATTGATCTTATGGTTTGCTTCTGGGAGACCCTGTGGCTGCAGATTACAGGGAAGAGGTACAGGCTGATCAAGACTCTTTGGGGGCCAGCAGGTGACATGGTGATTAAGACACTGGATTCCCACATGGTTGACTGGTTTGAGTCCTGGACCCAGCAGCTTGAAACTCACACCAGGTATGTGTGAATGCATGCCCAAAATCTTGGGAGGAGAATAGAGAAGGGATTGCGGCATGGTCATCCACAAGTGATTTCTCATTTTAACCTCTTTCTGACTCTCTCTAGAGAGTGCATATGCCCTACGGCAAACCTTAAAAACAAAACAAAACAAAAGTATTTGATTTGCTAGGGAAGCAGGAAGTCTGGGTCCTGGAGTCAGGCATCAACTCAGGTGTATGACGTCAGTGTCTCGGCTTCCTCACTCACTGTCCCCTTCCCTAAATGTGTGACAGCTCAATGTCGACTGAATATAGGCCACACTTAGAGCACACAAACACGCACACACCCCCAGATATTTTCAGTGATACTTACGAAAGTTTTAGAAAGCGGCGACTGTGTGGAATTACGGAGAACCATATGGAAGTAATGTAACTAAACTCTTAGAAATTTACCTTCGTTAAAAATGTCATAATATAGAAATGATCTTAAATGCTATTTAATGAGTTACTGATCTTAACAAAATGGAATCTCCCTTTTACATATTCGAAAATACATCTTATTTATTGAAATTGTAATAACTTTTAAAGAGGTCCAGATGTCTCGGGCAATTCTGCAGCATGCAGCACACACAGTTTTCAGACGTGTTGCAGTCTACTCTGTGGCTTAATAACAGAATACCTGGAACTGGGAGGTTTAAAGGAATGGAGGCTTACTTAACTCTTAGTTTTGGTGGTCCAAGGTCAAGGGGCTGCAGCTGATGAGGGTCCTCTTGCTGGTGGGGGGCTCCCTGCAGAGTCCTGAGGCGGGTGCAGGGCAACACATGGTGAGACGGAGTAAGGACAGATCGAAACATGCGTGTCTGCCTCTGTGTCCGCTTCTTTTTTTTTTTTTTTTTGGAGGGTTTTTCCCTTTAGGGCCCTCGCCAGACAGACAGAGAGAGACATAGAGACAGAAAGCGAGAAATCACCCCCCAGGGGGGATGGTCACGCCGCAATCCCTTCTCCTCCATTCTCCTCTCGGGATCTTGGGCACGCACGCACACGCGCCCGGCGTGAGTTTTAAGCCACCGGGTCCGGGACACGAACCGCGGTCGACTACGTGGGAGTCCAGCGACATAGCCATTACGCTAACTGCTGGTTCCCTGTGTCCGCTTCTAAAGCTACTGGGCGTCCATCACGGGGCCCCAGCCAGATAACTTTAATCCTAACCACCTCTGAAAAGCTCCACCTCTTAATACCATAGTCAGATTAAGTCATCACCCTCTTAATACCATCACAATAGGGACCAAATCTCAGCATGTGAATATTTAGGGAGATACATTCAAAGCACAGCAAAATGTGTTGTTGTTTCCTTTTTTTGTTTTTTGGTTTTTGTTTTTATCAAAAGGGATGGAGCCAGAGACAGAGAGAAGGGAGGGAACAAGGAAGGAAGGAGAGAGGGAGGAAAAGACTGTGGAAACAGCCCTTCGACTTCCTTCACGGGGCTCATTCTACTTGTGATGCCATCTGGGCTGAGGACTCCACCTCTGTGGTCTGTGTTCCTTCATCAAAGCAAGCGTTGGGCGCTACTGCAAGAGAAGCGTTGAGTGGGCAGATGGTCACTGCATTATTTATCTTTCCGTTACCCTGGGCTCAGCCTTCAGGTGCTGACATCTGAAGCCAAACCTCTTCCTCAGTCTAAGTCTCAGTTTCCAGAACGAGGGAGTTGGACCGGATGAGTCTAAGCTCACTTCCCATTTCCCCAATCTGTGAGCGAGCCTCTGGCAGGCTGGTTGTGAAAAAGCAGAGAGATCATGTCGGGACCGAGAACGTTCCAGTGCCCAGGTTTGAAAAGAGACAGCTCCCTCTTTCTTTCTCACCATTTGCCCACAGCTACAGAGTCATGTCATTCAGCCAGCTTCTGGGGACTTCTGATCACCCTCTCCACATTGTGAAGCCTTTTGTCCTATGCGCCTGGAAGTCCTTGAGCTCATCTTTGACCCTCTGCCCGTCGGCGTGTTCCTCGTGTGTCAGAGCAGCTGTTGGAAAGGGAAACAGTTGGATCTAGACAACCGAGGAGGGGCTGGAAATGCAGGAAACGCACATGGCTTCTTTTGTGGGTTATATTAAAATGTACCTGCAGGCTTTTTATTTCTGATCCTAAAGTAGCTTCATAGTGTCTCTGAAGCAAGGATGTGCGGGGATGGCCCGAAGACCCAAATTCATGCTATAGGAAAGGAAAGGAAGTTTCTGCATGAATATGTAAATATTTGCCCCCACTGGGGAGGGGGAAGGCGGGATTATAGACACAAGCTCGGTGGATGGTTGTGGCAGGGCCCACTTCCACGGCATCCACAACTGAATCACACCCTCGGTCTTGTCACACCAGTTTCTGCTCCACAGCACTCCCCCACCCTGTGCATTAGGTTTTTATGAGGCCGTTTGGACCAAGTGTGCTAGGTGGCTGTGACAAAGGGAGAGACAGTGCAGTAAAGGCCATGCAGCAGGAAGCTCCTGTCACGAGGCCAGCATTCGGAGAAGCCGAGGTATGTAAATGTGAGCATTTGTGCCCAGGAGGTGAGGGGACCAAACATCTCCGAGACTGGCATGTAAGAGTCGTCACCTCTTGGCTGGCACACTGGAGACTGAGGCTTGAGCTGTGACTTGCTCGGGGTTCCACCGCTGTGCAGAGGCAAAGTGAAGAGGGAAGCCAGGATCTGGCCTAGCCTGCACCTCGCTTGGCCTTACCATGTGGCCTCCTGGGGCTCACTCTTCAAGCCCAGAGCACAGAGCTCGGGAGACAGGGCATGTTATCTGTACAGGTCTAGAATCTTCAGCCATTTAGGAGGAGCAAAGGAATAAGTAGATTTCTTGGGTCAAGACGTGGACAATGAAGATACTTGCCATGGGTAGGGGGAATGTCTCTTATCTTGGATCAAATGTACATTTGACATCCACTGTCTGGAAAGTGCAGACACTGGTAAGGCCCACAGGGCCCAGCAGAGAATCGTGCTCTGGCCTGGGAGGCAGGGAACTGGGGTGCCTGGTCTGGTTCTGTCTCTGCCTCCCAGTCTTCGCCCATTCAGTGCTGAGTGCCTGCTCTGAGGGGTCTCCACGAGGTTCATGAAAAATGCGGATTATGAAATACTATGCGTGGATTTCTTTTTTCTCTTCTTTCTTCTTATTTTTTTAATGGTAAACTCGTGCCTCAATTCCACTTTTCTATTTACTTTTTTTTTTAGAATTTTAAAATTTCATTTTATTTATTTTAATTTGACGAGAGAGAGAGAGAGAAAGTGGGAAAGCAAGCCACCAGATCTGGGATTTGAACCATGGTCGGCCATGTGGGAGTGTCCAGCACCTTAACCATCACGCCACCTGCTGGTCCCTCTATTTACTTTTTAAAGCCCTCTGGTGTACACTAAGCCGTACCTGAGCAGCATCCATATGCCATGCCTCCTTCTGTCCTAATGTTATCTGAGGAGGAGCTTCTGTGCCACCCCCCTGCTTCTGTGGATGGGAGGGTGGATGTGCACACTGGAGTCCTCCTTAAAGCCCCTCTCATTAGATCCATAAGACAGTCTTGTCAGGTAGGGCTTGGCTGGTGACTGTCAGATCAGGCAACTGAGGCCTAAGGAGTGCTCCAGCTAGAATCTGACTCCAAAACTGTATCCCTTAACCCCAGCACCCTGCTTCTCAGGCCTCTGCTCACTGTTCATCCTGTCTCTGAACTCTCTCAACAGCTCTGTGGCTTATGATGGCCAGAGGCTGGGCAGGGAAACCAGATCTGAGGGAAAAGATCTGTCCCTGGAAACCTCAAGACTGCTTGGTGGGGAGACAGGGTGTAGTGGGGGAATGCCTGAACAAACCCCCCAGAATGCTGTGGGCAGAAGCAGGGCCCTTCTTAATCCCAGGTAGCCTGTGCTGAAGGTGCTGAGCAAAGCGCAGCAGGAGGGAGCGAGGTCAGCCCTCCTTTGCACACCTGCCAACTGCGTTAGCTGCCCAACACCAACTGCAAGGCCACGTGCCTCCAGGAGAGCTGATAAGACTAGCGTGCCAAGATGAGCGGTCAGAGCGACGCAGGGTGGTGAGATGTCATGAGAAGGACACAGACATCCCTCTGCCTCGTCCATCCCTCAGATGGGATGACCTGCTGTGACCTGCCATTGCCCCACGCAGGCCCTCTCCTGGAGCTGCATCCTGCAGACAACTTGGCAGGAGTACGAGCCCAGACTTCTCCCCAGCACCTGGAAGGGGGAGGAGACCTCAGCCAATAGGAGCTGGAGGGGAGCAGCCAGGGGCAGCCCTGAAGGGGGCTGAGCAGAGGCTACTAGCTGAGCTGCCCTGTCCCCAGGAGCCTCACGCTCTCACTGGAGTCAGGGACTCTCACATCCTCTCAGTGTGATGGAGGAAGAGGATAGGGAAATGTTAGGGAACTCCAGAGCTAGCTGGGAGAGCCTGGGGATGGGGACTTCAGGTGGTTATGAAGTTCTTATTTTGAGTCACTCTCTGGAATCCCAGGCCTGGAGATGAACAGATCTGTAGGCTCCCCAAAAAGTCCAGGATGTGGGCAGGGACCTAATTGTACTCACCATTCTGCTGCAGAGTCAGGGCATGGAAGCACAGAGGATTTGACTGGTGGAGCAGGTCAAGGAAGTCCATGTGATCTCAGGACACAGTGAGTAATGGTGTGGAAGCTTCAGGGAGGAAAGGCTAGTGCTCACACTGCGGCCATGGCGCGCAGGGAACTGATGGAGCAGGAGGGCAGGGGTGAGGGGACAGGAAAGGAGTGCCCGGCAAGCTCAGCACAGGAAACCAAGCCCTCCAACATTTTAGGCAGAAAGGGATTTAACCGAGGGCACCAGGTGCTTTTTCAGATATTGAGAGGCATTACGGGTTGCACGTTTTCATTGCCTTCAAAATTCAGGTTGAAATTTAGTCCCCAGTACAACAGCGTGGTGGTGAGACAGGAGCTGGACCCCATTTACAGGTGGCTAGAGCGGCCCTCCACACCCCAGAGGAGAGCCCCTGCTGTGTGGCTCTGGACAACTCCTCTTCTCTTAGTTACCATATTCCTCTGACCTTAGACATATACATCTTGTTCTAGAATAATCATGACCCAAAGCTTCTACACAAGAATCTCCTGTCCTTTGTACCCACTCTAAAATTAGGAGAATAATTGGACCCATCCATGTCTGTGCCCTGCCCTACCACGAGGGGACTGCACATGGGAGGCTCACCTAGAACAAGTCTGGACAAAATAAAAACCCCTTGCCACAGTTGTTCCTCGGCAACCCATTCTCCGGGACCCCTCCCTTATTCTTGAGAGGTCTGTTTTTCCTTTTCTCTCCTTCAACAAACTCCCCGCTTTGCTATACCCACTCTCTAAGTCCGCGTTTCTAATTCTTCCTGAGTGTGGGGAAGAACCTGTGCCCTGATCACATCTGCATCCCTGTGTTCCGGCATCATGGGCCTTTGAAGAGGTGCTGAGGTCAGGAGGGTTCCTCCCATGTGAGTGGGCTTAAGGCCCTTGTGAAAGAGACTTCAGACAGTTTGGCCCTCTCCCATTCCCCTCCTTTTCACCAAGTGAGACGGAGACACAGCATCCTTCTCTCTGAGAGGTGATGTGGCCGCTAGGCTCTGCCTGAGAGGCAGAGAGCAGCCCTCACACAACCTGGTTTTGGACTCCCCATCCTCCATAACCTCAAGAAATAAGTTCTGGCATTTCATTGTAGCAGCACAAACGGACTAAGACAGAAACGCCGAGGAGCAGGCTCCAAGCTGGTCGGCAGGAAGAATTCAGCACAATATGGAACCCACCCGCTTGGGGTTGCTGATGCCTCAGAGCCCCATGGAGGCTCTGCTCAAATGAAAAAGCAGAAGCTGCCACCGTTGCTGCCGCAGCTACAAAAGGCTCTGAATCCTGGGGAGCTAGAGAATGGGCAGGGAGCACCGCTGCTGGGAAACCTCATGTTTCTGACCTTGCTTGCCAGAAGGCAGAGCCAGCGGTGGAGGGAAGCACACCCTCCTCACTTCTGATTTCCACTCATACAAGTGCACCCAATGGATGCGTCTACTTCACTTTCATGACTCTGGGGATACAAGAACCTGGGCAGTATAGTTTTAAACTGTCCAACCTCTCCAACTGGGAGGAGGGCAGAGGGGAGCAAGCCACCTCCCAGGGCCCTCCAGGGAACTATGTTCTGGAGACCGTGGACCCTCTAGGAATTCAGACACAGAGGATCAAGGCTCTCGGAAAGAGTCATACCTCAGAACACACAGCAAACAGAGACAGGGAACCAGACCATGCCTCAACCAAGCCTGCCTGCCTAGATGCAGGGGATAAAAGATCACAGCTGCTTAGAGCCAGAAAATATTCTCTGCTCTCCGTCTGGAAGGTGGAGAGCGTTAGCAGGAGATGGGAATTTCAGTCCAAATGCAGTTGAGATCATATCTTGGCTTTGTTCCCCGCGAATGCACAGTTATTTGTATTTCAGCATAAAATTCTAACTCCCAGAACCTGATTAACAAAGGCAGTGCACGATGCATTTCCCCAGAGGCCAGCCAGATGGAAAGCCCAACGGAATTTCACTTTGAAGTGTTCTGTGTTATCTGACTCATTTGCAAAAGAAATGAGCTTTATGGGATGTTCAAATGTTTCCAGACATAACCAGTTGCCCCCAAGCGAGAATAAAGTTATAATCTCTCCTCCACCTTGTGCACAGGCAGGCGGGCATGGATGTACACAGCACTGTTAGAATCAAGGCTTGTCTCTTCTCCGGGCTCTCCGGGGGACATGCAGGAGGGGGAATCAAAATAAAAACACCTTGGCTCAAGAAATGATGGATTTGTTTTTTCTCCACTTTGACAGCGGGATCAGAATGACTGTACGGCTGGTCTAATAAATTACACGCTCGTTTGTCATTAGGATAATGCAGAAGAGGTGACTGGATACGGCCAGTCATGCAGTCTCTAAGGCTCCGTTGTGACCGGAGGAGCGGATTTGGTTTCGAAGCTCAGCCCTGCTAATTTCCAGCTTTGTGGCCCTAGAAAAGTAGCTTCTGCCCTCTGAGCCTCAGTTTCCTTTTCTGCAAAACAAGCATATGAAATACTGATCTCAGGTTACGAGATGGGTGTGAGAGAGCTTCAGAAACCACAGTGGGCTGCGCACATGTTAAACTCCCCGCTCTTCATGCCTGGTGATCCTGCCACCCTGCATCACGCCCTCCCCTGAATACCACGAGAATTCCGTTTGTCTCTGCTTCTGCTATCCCCCTGCTAACAATGTCTTCTTCTGCCTATCACCCCACATCCTTGACAGCAGCTGCTGTTATCTCTTTTTTTCCCTTCCCCAGGGAGTGAGGGGGTGGGCTAAAGTGGACATTGCCCATTGTGGGTTTGGAAGGTGGTTCTGTTTACTTCTCAGTAACTCACCATTGCAGGGCCCCTGGAATACTAGGACTGAAAGGGCACTCAGGGATCATCTAGACCAAATCTCACTGATAGGATAGGAAAATGGAGGCTGAGAGGGGCCAAGGTGTATGTCCACCTGTGCCAGAAACCTCAGCAGGTGGGTCAAGGAGACACGTAGCACCCAGGCCACTGGGCAGTGCCCCCGCTAGTCAGATTCTTGGGTCTTCTCTGTTTTCATCATTGTATTTATTAGCCAGGGTTCTCCAGAGAAACAAAACTGACAGGAGATCCATAATGACATTTAGACCTATACCTATAATTATATCAATCTACATCTATCTACTAAGGACAGAAGTCTGACTGCTTTTTCCTGTTTTCCAAAATTCTTTCCAGAGGGCCTGGAGGGAGTCGTGCCCACAAGCATTAACAGACCATTTTGAACCACTGGTAATAGGGTTATTCGTACAACATGTCCCTGACATAGTATCTTTGTGATGTATATATATTAAGCCTCTTTATCTTTGTTAAAGTACATTCCTTTTGGGGGCCAGCCGGTAGCATGGTAGTTAAGGACACTTGGTGGTGGTGTGGACCTTCCCACAAGACCACAGTTTGAGCTCTAGACCTGGTGGCTTACCTTCTCGCTTTTCCTCTTTCTCTCTCTGTGTCTCTCTCTGGGCAAATTAAAATAAATAAGTGAATCAATAAGTAAACAATTCTTTTTCTAAAAAGTACATTCCTTGTTGATTTCAGCAACCTTCTTTTCCAATTAACAACCTAAAAACTAAAAGCCACCTACAACTTACAAACGCCTCCCTCAATGTGTCCTGCCTTTTTGGACGAGACCAATGGAAAAACTCTTCACTAAATTGCAAACTCTGTCTCTCTCTCTCAAAATCAAACAGAAGGAACCCCTGTATCTCCTCACTCCTAGAAAGGCATGTTTTGCTTCCTCTCCGGGCCTAGATCACTCAGATTTGTGCTTAGGAATAAATTGCATTATTATTTTTGCAGAGATAGTTATTTCCATCAACACTATCATCTATTTAGCGAGAAATTTATTATAAGGTGGTTATGTAGACTGAAAGGCCAAAATCTGCAGAGTCTATGTCCCAGGCATAAAGGAATTTAAAGAGAGGTGGATTGGACTTCTTTCAAAGATTCAAATATTTCTTTCTTTTTTTTTTTAAAGAATTGTTTAATTTAATTAATTAATTAATTAATTTTAATTTGACTAGAGAGGGACAGAGTAATAGAGAGAGGGAGGGAAGGGGGAGGGGGAGAAAGAGAGAGAGAGAGAGAGAAAGTGAGAAAGCAAGCCGCCAGATCTGGATTCAAACTGCAGTCCACTACATTGGAATTCAGCACCCCTAACCACCATGCCACCTGCTGGCCCCAGGTGTTGCTTTTATTGTGAGGTCTTGTCATGAATATTTAGGAGGGGAGGTCTGTCTTAGTAGCTGGCTCTTTTGTTTGAATCCGTGGTTCTTTGCCATACTTGCGTACTTCTTGTCAGGTAAAGGTTTTTTTTTTTTCCTTTTTTTTTCCTGAGAGGTTTTTGCTATAGGGCGCATGCGCTCGCCAGACAGAGAGACAGAGAGATAGAAAGAGAGAAATCACCCCCCAGGGGTGATGGCCATGCCACAATCCCTTCTCCTCCATTCTCCTCTCGGAATCTTGGGCACGCACGCACACGCGCCTGGCGTGAGTTTAAGCCACCAGGTCCGGGATGCAAACTGCAGTCAACTACGTGGGAGTCCAGCAACATAGCCATTACGCTAACCGCTGGTCCCTTGTCAGGTAAAGGTTTGTACCTGGTTGAGAGGAGTCAATAGCACCCAGTGTGAACTTTGAAAGTATGGGCATGCAGGTGGCGTGGTGGTTAAGGGCACTGGACTCCCACATGGCTGCATGTGGTTGGAGGCCTGGACCTGGTGGCTTGCTTTCTCTCTGGTCAAATTAAAATAAGTAAATAAATAAAGTTAAGTAAAATTCTTAGGGAAAAAAGAAAGGAAGAAAGAAAGAAGAAAGAGAAAGAAAGAAAGAAAAAGAAAGAAAAAGGAAGGAAGAAAAGAAGGAAGGAAGGAAGGAAGGAAGGAAGGAAGGAAGGAAGGAAGGAAGGAAGGGCATGCGCATAAGGATGATTTTGTCCATATCAGTTTATTGTCCTGAGGGGGAAAATGAAATGGGATGATGACCGAGCATCCCAGAGAATTCCTGTGTGGTATACAGAACTGCAGGAGGGAAGATAGTGACTGTCTGCAGGTGTTTTGAAGAAAGCTTAGGTAATAAAAGTAGAAAATCTCTCCTCTCTTGGTGCCAGAGGGTCTGGCTGTGATCCCTGGTAACAGTTTTTGATGTGTCAAGTGTCTCCTTTGTTGACACATTGAGACTTCCTGCTCATGATACCTACCTACAGCAGTCCTCCTTTCCCTCATTGTTACAACCCATGAGCCCAGGGCTTAGTCCTTGGAAGCTTTCTCTCCGCTCTCCACACTCCAATGCTCTCCTCTGACTCAAGGCTTTAATACCACCTAATCGCTAACAATTCCGAAATTTACCACCACACCCAAACTTTCCTCTTAGACCCAGGTTTGGACCCGGTTTGGATATCTAAATTTACTGGTCAGCTTAGGCTGCGATAACAAAACACTTTGCATTGTGTGGCTTAAACAATAGAAGTTGTTTTCTCCCTGCTCTGGAGGCTGGAAGTCTGAGAGTAGCATGTCAACACAGTCATCCTCTGGTGAGGGCTCTCCTTCTGGCTTGTGGATGGCCACCTTCTTGTTACGTCCTCACATGCAGAAAACAAGCTCAAGCTGTCTTTTTTTTTTTTTTTTTTTTTTTAATCAGGACACTAAAACTATCAGAGGGTTTCACCAGCATGACATGATCAAAACCTAATTAACTCCTGGGAACCAGCGGTTAGCGTAATGGCTATGTCGCTGGACTCCCAAGTAGTCGACTGCGGTTTGTATCCCGGACCCGGTGGCTTAAAACTCACGCTGGGCACGTGTGCGTGCGTGCCCAAGATCCCGAGAGGAGAATGGAGGAGAAGGGATTGCGGCGTGACCATTCCCCCTGGGGGGTGATTTCTCGCTTTCTGTCTCTATGTCTCTGTCTGTCTGGCGAGCGCATGTGCCCTATAGCGAAAATCTCTCCAAAACAAAAACAAAAACAAAACATACATCCCAGATTTGATCTCTTCTCACTACCTTCATTGCTACTACCAAAATCTAAGCTACCCCCACAGCTAACATGACCTAGACATTCTGCTCCTACCCTAGACTGCCTACAGCCCGCTATGCATTAACACCTAGAATGACCCTCTTAAAACCCGTAGCAGATGGGGCCAGCAGGCGGCATAGTGATTATGGTGTTGGACTCCCACATGGCCAACACAGTTGGAGTCCCAAACCTGGCAGCTTGGAACTCATGCCAGGCACATGTGCGTGAGTGCCCAAAATTCCTAGAAGAGGATGGAGAAGGAGGGATTGGGAAATGGTCATCCCCCAGGGGGGCGATTTCTCTCTCTCTCTCTCTCTGTCTGTCTCTCTCTCTGTCTCCCTCAGTCTCTCAAGTGAGCTCACTTGCCCTATGGCAAAAATCTCTCAAAACAAAACAAAACCACAGCAGAGCAAGGTATGTGTTGTTTTGATTTTTGCTTTGTTTTGTTTTCTTACAGAGGTTCTTTATTACACAGGAATAAGAAACAAATTATACATTGGCACTGTACTGTTGGTATTTTAGAGGGTGCTGCTGTTTTAGAAGGTCTTATAGAAACACTTTTCTATTGCTCCAAGTTAATAGTGAGTGCCGAACACCTCTGCAAACCTTTCAGAGAATAACCTGTTTTAGGTAGACAGTACAAGCTTCAAGACATACTGACGTATGATCAGAGACTGTGTGTCTTAAGTTCTCATACATGGCCTCATCTGAAGTTTGGTTTCTTTTGTTTTCTTTCCTTTTTTTAAAAAAAAGAATTATTTATTTTAATTTATTCATTTATTTTAATTTGACCAGACAACAAACACACACGCACACACACACAGAGCAAGTGAGAAAGCAAGCCACCACGTCCAGGACTTGAACCATGCTCAGCCATGTGAGAATGTCCAGCTCCTTAACCACCACACTGTTTGCTGGCTTCTGTTTTGTTTTCTTTAATTGACTTATGAGGGGTCTTTAAAAAGATCCTTGAAAATGGATATTTTGAATAAAACTATGCATGGATTTCAATTTTTATGTGTCAAAATAAACTTATACTTGAAGTCCATTTTTCCTCAGACTTTTTGAAGTCCCCTCATAATAATCGTACACATGTATGCGGTAAAATGTGATTTTTCAGTACAAGAATACAATGTATAATGATTAAAACTGGGTAATTAGCACATCAATAATCCTAACTATTTGTCATTACTTTGTGTTGGGAACATTCAAAATCCTTTTATAGCTACTCTAAGATATACAGTAAATTGTTAGCTATAGTTACCTACTGTACTTTGTAACACTAGAACCCATTCCTTTTATCTACCTGTAATTTTTTAAAATGTCTTTAAATTATTATGATCATTATTCTTCAATTTTGACTATAGAAAAAGGAAGTGTAAGAAAGCAAGCCACCAGATTCAGGACTTGAACCGTGATCAGTCATGTGGGAGTCCAGCACCTCAACCACCACACCACCTGCTGGCCCTTATAATTTTGTTTTACTAACCTATATCTCCATTTTGCCCTCCCTTTTAGACAGTAGTCACTGTTCTACTCTATTCTATGAGGTCATCCACTATACTCTTGCTCAAAACCCTCCATGGCTTGTTGCTACACTCAGAGTAAAAGTCAAGATCCCTACAGTCACCCATAATAACTACACCTAGCTCCCTGTTACCTCCTGACCTTGAATCCTCCTTTTCTCCCCCTTGCTTTATTCTGACCAATTTCCTGTGTGGTGTCTTTGCATTCTCTGACTTCTTCAAGAACTCCCATCTCAGGGCCTTTGTTCCTGCAGTCCCCCAGAAGTCCACGTGACCCACTCTCTCACCTCTGAGTCTCTAATCAAATCACATCTCTGTGAGGCCAGACCCCCTTCCTCAGCATCCTGGCACTGTCTACTTTTCTTACTGGGCCTAATTTTCTTTATAGCATTTCTTATATTTGAATGTGTTGTGTAATTTATTTATCACGTTTATTGTCTGTCTCCCCTGACTGACATCGTCAGGAAGCATTTCAATAAGGATTAGAAAACAGGCAAGGAAAAGGAAGACAAGGCAGCAGCCAGGATTTCAGCCACAAATCCAGACCCATGGCTGCCACCATTGAATCCTGGGTGTGCCACCTGCACCGTCAGTATCAGGTCTTGGGCACTGCTGCTGGCTCCACTGGCCCTGAAAACTCAGTGTTGCTGCAGGTCAGGGCCAGAAGTGGATTTTTCACAGATGCGACTTCTTTATATCAATAGGCCTGTCCAAGGCAGCTGCATCGACTTGGCAGAGCCGAGGCCCTAGCAGCAAGGGAGGCTGGGAAAGCAGCTTGGTTCCACACATAGAAAGGGGCCTCAGACACGGAGCAGCCAAAGAAGATAGATGTCTGCTTCATTTATTGGGGTAGATTAGGCCATGAAGGAAGCCCGAACAGTTCTAAGAGCTGGGAAATGTATAGGCCCTCTTCTTCTTTTTTTTTTTTAACTACAACAGTTGACAGTTTTATTTTCACATTTCACAATACAAATGAAAACTTCACTTTTTTGTCCCACTTCTCTCCTCCGAAACTACTTTTATTTTTAATTTGTTTTAATAGGAAGGGGTAGAAAAATCTTTGACATGCTGTTAGAAAAAGTTACAGCACCATGATCTCCTGGGGAAGTAGAGCAAGTTAATACAAAACTGACCTAAAGAGTCTTCCCCCGATCCTTATCTGTCTGGCCGAGTCCTT
>NW_006159568.1:1609077-1628217 GCF_000334495.1 Tupaia belangeri chinensis
GCCCTCTTCTTCTTTTTTTTTTTTAACTACAACAGTTGACAGTTTTATTTTCACATTTCACAATACAAATGAAAACTTCACTTTTTTTGTCCCACTTCTCTCCTCCGAAACTACTTTTATTTTTAATTTGTTTTAATAGGAAGGGGTAGAAAAATCTTTGACATGCTGTTAGAAAAAGTTACAGCACCATGATCTCCTGGGGAAGTAGAGCAAGTTAATACAAAACTGACCTAAAGAGTCTTCCCCCGATCCTTATCCGTCTGGCCGAGTCATTCCTGGCAGAGTGGGCACCATGTTGGGCTGGGGGGAGGGTCTCAACATTGGGGGCCCAGACATCACGGGCATGTGGCCTCCCACGGGTGGCCTCATTCCAGGATCAGATCTTATTGGCATCATCCCAGGAAGAGGAGAGTCCCCCACGAGGGGCGCGGCCCTCATGCCAGGGCGAGGAGGACTCAGGGGGGCTGTGGGGAGGTGGGATCATTGCCTCTGCAGGAGGAGGAGCAGAGAATGGAGTAGGAGGTCTCTCCCCCTGTTGAAAGGCAGCGGTTGTTTTGTTAATCAGGCTTTGAGCCTGCTCTTCCATCCATTTCTGACAGTAGTCTTTCACATTCTCTTTGTGTTTCCTAGCCCTGCAGTGTGTTTTTCTCACAGACGGAGAATCACGGGTGAGGTATGTATCACAGTAGTCACAATACAGCTTAGGCGTGTGGCTCTGTAGGCCGTTGACAACTCCGTTCCCCAAGTCCTCTTCTTTTACTAAGAGCAGTTCAGCTGTTTGGCTCAACAGGCCAAATTCAGTAGGATACAGTAGAAAATAAGTTTATTCTTTCTCCCCATTGTCCCTTCCAATTGGTTCTATATAAATTGTTACTTCTCCAATCTTTGGATGAAAAGTTCCACGACTTTTTTAGTCATCCTTAGATAACCCACAAAAAATCATCAATTATATTCAACGTGTGTTAGAAAGAAAAATACAAAACTCCTAAATACTCTTAATTTATAATTGTCCATGTCAATGAAGCAAAAATCCTATTAAAGCTAATATGGGGGCTGGCAGGTAGTGTGGTGATTAAAGGCACTGGATTCCCACATGGCCCACCATGGTTCGAGTCCTGGACCTGGTGGCTTGTTTTCTCACTTTTCTTCTCTCTCTCTCTCTGCCTGATCAATCTGGAAAATAATAATAATAATAATAATTATTTTTTAAAGAATTATTTTATTTAACTTTATTTATTTAAATTTGACCAGAGAGGGACAGAGTGAAAGAGGAAAAGTGAGAAAGTGAACTACCAGGTTCAGGACTCGAACTGCAGCCAGCCATATGGGAGTTCAGCACCCTTAACCACCATGCCAGCTGCCAGCCCCAATAAAATAATTATTTACAAAGAAAGCTAATATGAGGAGCCAGTAGGTGGCATGGTGATTAAGGTGCTGGACTCCCACTCGGCCAACTCAGGTTTGAGTCCTGGATCTGGCAGTTTGCTTTCTCACTTTCTCTCTGTTTCTCTCACTCTCTGGTGAGCACAAGTATTCTGTGACAAAGTGAATAATAATAAAAATAAATAAAAGAAAATTTTAAAATTCTTTAAAAAAATCTCATATGAAAGAGCAGGTTATAAAAAGAAGTATAACTTTGTTTTAGAGGGTTTTATAGAACTTTTTAAAAATCAGCTTCATCGAAGTATAATTAATATACAATAAAATTTAGCAATTTTATTTGTATAATCTAATGAGTTTTTCATTGAAATTTTTAGTGAAGTAGCAGTAGATTTTTTTTTTTTTTTGAGAGGTTTTCGCTATAGGGCGCGTGCGCTCGCCAGACAGAGAGAGAGAGAGATAGAAAGTGAGAAATCATCCCCCAGGGGGGATGGTCATGCTGCAATCCCTTCTCCTCCATTCTCCTCTCCGGATCTTGGGCATACATGCACATGCACCCGGCGTGAGTTTTAAGCCACCGGGTCCGGGACGCGAACCACAGTCGACTACATGGGAGTCCAGCGACACAGCCATTATGCTAACTGCTGGTTCCCAGGTAGCAGTAGATTTACATACAGTTGTAAGAGGTATTACAGAGAGATACCAGGTACGTTTTACCCAGTTCTCCCTAATGGTAACATGCTATAACATATATCACAACCTGGCCATAGAGAGAGATTTTTGCTGTAGGGTGCATGCACTTACTGGAGAGACTGAGGAAGACAGAGAGACAGAGGCAAGAAATTACCCCCTAGAAGGGATGGCCATGCCACAATCTCTTCTCCTCAATTCTCCTCTAGGGATTTTGGGCACACACGCACATACTCCCAGCATGAGTCTTAAGCTGCCAGGTCTGGGACTTGAACCATGGTCAACTCTGTTGGAGTACTGTGGCATAACCGTTATGCCATCTGCTAGTCCCAGAGCCCATATTATCCTACTTCTTTGCCTGTTCAGTAATTTTTTTCTTGGATGCTGGACATTGTAAATTTTACATGGTTGACTACTGGGTTTTGATGCATTCCTTTGAAGAGCATTGGATTTTGTTTTAGAGCACAAATCACTTGGATCCTTTCAGGGTTTTCAGAGCAGACTTCAGTCTAGGGTTAATTTGGGCCCACCCATATTTCTAAGGCAACATGCTTCTGAGAATCCTATTTAATGTCCTGTGTATTAGGAGGTCTTTCTATTTTGGTAAGAGGGGATGCAATTATGTGAACTCTAGGAACTATTCTGGTGACTCCTTGGTTACAGACAGACAGCTTTGCTTAGGACTTTAAAGAACAATATTAAAAACAGAAACTAAAGGAAAAGATTTGACAACATAAAATTTTCAAACCTCTCTTTTGGTTTCCCCTTAAGTTCATTTCAATTTGGCTTTTGTTTCTAATTGACTTGAGGCCAGTTTGTAGAGGGAGAATATCAATGGGCTCTGGGTCTGAAGCCAGCTCTGCCTCTCACTCTGTGATTGGGGAGAAAGTCTCTCCTTTGAGTTTCAGGTTTCTGACCTGGAAATGAGGGGACTGGATAAGGCATTGCTGGAAGCCTTCCAGCCCTAACGTCCTTCTCCCCAGCCGGGCCGTACCAGTTTCTCGCTAGTCTCCTTGCCCCTTTAATAACTAACTCTCAGGGACTCCAGCTCCACCCCAGGGCAGCCCTCTTATTCCTATTTCCCTTTTAAAATATAATTTAGTTTTTATTTGATTTATGGACTCGGTCCCAGTCACTGAACTTCATTCGGCTTGGACGGCTTATTGATTTTCAATAACAGCAGGGCAGAAGAATAAAGAGATGACAGCGGCACTTGGCTGCAGACTCAGGGCCGGCCGAGGCAGGCAGGAATTAATCATCTCCAGGCTGATCACTCAGGCTGTCCCTGGCAGGGTGGCGACCCAGGGAGCTCAGCCAGCCTGCGACAGCCCAGCAAGCTGCACAGCGATTGTCTATTTCTGATAACATGAGCTCACCCAGACTGCCCGGCCTGGGATCTAATCCCAGCATCACCCGAGGTAAGTCACTTACCCATTCAGCTCCTCCCCTCCGAAGAGGAAGAGCTGGAAGACTTTCTAAGGTTAGCTAGATGGAGGCCACACTTTTCTGAACAACAGGGAGGAAGAGACGGCCATGTATAAGGTGCCAACATTGAATAAACGAATGACAAAAGATGAAGAGGCAGATGGGCTGGCTGAGTAGGGGATGCTGATTTCAGTGTGGCTTTTCTTGGCTGCCTGCAGCAGCTAAAAACAGTAAAAGTCCATTTTTATTTCCCCTAAATAAACGTAGCTGGGCTGACCCTGTAGCACAATGGTTAAGAGAGCCAGATTCCCCACGGCCAACTGCAGGTCAAATGCTGGCCCTGGTGCCAGGATGGGCATGTTAGGCATGTGAACAATATGTGCTTTAAAGCCCAATGTAGAGAAAAGGAGAAGAGATTGCAGCATGACCATGCACCATCGCTGAGGGGGAGGAATCGCCCTCTTCCTCTGTCTCTCTCTCTCTCTCTTCTGATGAGCTTGTGCTTATGCACCTGGCAATGGAGAAAAAGAGAGAGAGAAAGAGAGAAGAAATGCACCAAGTGTTCTTTGACCTCTGGGCTTTCATATGCACTGTTCTTTGGATGATGTTCCAGCCCTCTCTTTGCTGGCTAACTCCTGTTTTTCCTTCAGATCTCCTGCTTCTCCTTCCTCCTCTGGGAAGCCTTTTCTGATTTTCCCTCACCCCACCCTACCTCTGATTAGGTGCCCCCACCCATGGCTCTTACAGGTTCCTGTGCTGACCCCGTTATGACATTCATTGCACTACAGTACAACAGTTACAGCAACACTTTTACAGCAATAACAATGGTTTATTCTCTTCTTTGAAATAATAATTATTTATTGAATTTTTTGGTTATTTTTTAATTTGACAAGAGAGGGAGAAAAAGAGAAAGTGAAAAAGCAAGCCACCAGGCCCAGGACTTGAACCACGGTAGGCCATGTGGGAGTCCAGCACCCCAGCCACCATGCTACCTACTGGCACCAGGTTCATTTTCTTAACTGTATCTCCTACTTAACTCCCAGCTCTGCAGGGGCACACTGTGCCTGCTTTGTTCCTCCAGTGTGTGGTATACAAGAGATACTCAATAAATATTTGCTGAATGAGTGAGAGATAGTTGAAAAGAATAATTTAAAAAGTTATTCAGTGATTCACAGAATACAAGGGTCTTCAAAAAGTTCATAAGAAATGCATATTATGAAAAAAAAACTATGTGTGGATTTTGCTTTTTTCTGCATGAAAATAAATTCATACTTTAAGTTTGTTTTTCCCCAAACATTTTGAAGTTCTCTCCTATTTACTCAGCATCAATTAGTCACCTCCTGAGTGGGTGTCAAAGTACATTAATACCTTTTTAAAACCCCCTTGATAATTCCTCAATGGCATGTGCAGTGAAAGACCCAGAGCAGTCAGGTGACCAGCCCAAAGTCACACAGCCAGGATCTGGCTGGGCCATTTGGAACCTGAGCCTCCTAATTCCTAATTCCATTTCTACCTCTTTCTCACCAGGCGAACCTGACTGGTCCTCTTTCTCCCATGGGCCCTACAGTTTGTTCCTGTTTGTGATAAGAGGACCAGACAGTGGTTCTTAACCTGTAAGAGTCGACGAAAGCTAGGAACTGGAACCCCAAGGAAAAATTCACACACAATTTCTTGGGTTCACAGACCCTGCAAACTCAAGCCGCAGCCCTCAGGTTCGAGGCCCTGACTACCCATCTGAAGGCTGCTAGCTCTCAGTCTCTGGATGGTTTTATGAATCACCCACTGACACGGGGTTTTATGAGGTGGCAATTTTTTCTACTCATTTTTCAAAGTCTCAATCTCACCTCCTTCCCAGCTGGCAGTGGTTCTTCCCTGCTGAGAGACCCTCTTAGCCCCCAGACCCCAGGGCCCTGCCAGACTGCAGCTGTCACACCATGCCCTGGTCCTGATTTATTCTCCATGGTGTCTCTCTGGATGAGAAGTTGTGCATAACAGCAGGGACTCAGCTCTGATAGAAGAAATGGCCAAATTTAATCCTTAACAAATAAAACCACTGCCGTTCAGTAATTCCCTTGGTTGGTGAAAAATGAGGTTTCCTTGCCGCAGCAAATGTGGAGGGCGGGAGATGTGAAGATGCACCCTCTTCCGTCTGTGGAAGAAATCGTAGCAATATAAATCAGTGAGATAGATAACCTTCTCCTCTATTCATTATCTGGGCAGGCCAGAGCTAATGTGTTTGTTTTTTAAATCCTCTGTTATCAGCCACCCTTTCCCCTTAAGGATGGCTGCACTTTTCTGAAAGCCATCAGAAACATTGCAGCAAGGACACAGAACTTTCAGTTCCTGAGATTATACTAATTTCCGAGTCTTGGATGCCACGCAGAAAACTTTACCCTATAGGCCAGCGAGTCTTATTTGGGACATCCAGCAGACTCTTAGGGAAGGCGCTGGCGAGGGCGCAGTCTCATGTTAGAAACATCATCCCGGCTGTGTGTAGGGATCCTTCAGAGGGACCAAGGAGGCAGGGTCCAGATGAGGGTTGTGGAAGAAGCCTAGTGCAGGCAGGGAAGAGGTCTGCAAGCCTAGGGAGAAGCCTTCTCTTGTTCCTTATTGTCTCTGCAATAAAACGGCAGCATGCCCACTGAAACTAGATGCAGATAGGACCCTCTCCCTTCCTGCAGCTAGAAATCCGTGGAGATGGAAGGGAAAAAGCTTTACAGGGAGCTTCCTGAAAGACTCTTCTTAAGAGGCTTCTAGACCAATGGGGCCTTCTTGCCCTTCTCCATGTCTTCTTGCTTCCGGTCTAGAATGCAGACAATATGGCCGACACTACAGCTGCCTCTGTGCAACCACAAAAGGAAAGGCCAGGAGAACCGCAGACCTCAGCTCTGACACATGTGCACAGCTGAGTCCATGCAAGTCACCGCCTGCTTCTGAACTCATGTGAGAAAAATCCCCGCGGGGCAGTAAGTGGAGAAGTTCTGTAGACAGGCGGATGGATAAGTCTGGAGCTCTGGAGAGTCATCGCAAGATACCTGGGGAGATAGAAGACATGTGAGTGGACGAAGCGATTCAGGGAGCGGATAGAGCAATAGAAGATAGGACACAAGAGAAAGTGGTTCTGGAGAACATCGATATGGAAAGAAACAGGCTGAGGAACATGCACCTGCAAAGAGGGAGCAGCTGGGGAGAGGGGACTGCTGGGGAGTATGAGGTCTCAGGAGCCAAATGAGGACAGAGACCCTGGTAGTAGCAAGTGGTCAATGGTACATGTGACAGGGAGGAGCCCATGGCTGACACCAGAGAAAGGGACTTGGGTCATCTGACAAAGGTCCTGACGATTCTGCCCTGAGACGCTCATGTAGGTATGTCTGCCCAAAGGCCCTGCTGGTCCCTCCAGATCCTCCCTATGGAATGAGGGCATTTCACAGGCGGCAGCTCTCAGAAGTCCCCACAGAGAAAAAAGACAATGGAGGGGGATATACTCTCCCCCCAGGGTCTTGTTCAGGAGATATTTTGGGCATGAAAACTGCATGCATGCTTTTGCCTATTTCCAGCCTGCGTTCAGTGTGTTTGTTGACTTCGTCTGATTTGATTCTTCGTTGCTCAAAGGGCGTGTGTTCTGCCTCAGCTCTGCCCCAGTGCTCTGTGGGGCCTCAGGCAACTCACTTGACAAGTTGAAGGCAGAACAGAGGCAATTTCTCAGGCCTTCTGATTCCAAATCCATCAGGCCTCCACACCCACGCGTGGAACATTTCTAAGGTCTGGGTTTTAACAAACGTATCGGAGGTTGGCATGCTGCCAATGTTTTGCTGGCTCTGGGAGAGAACCAGGATATTTTTTTGCAAATGGGATACTCCATCGTGTAGAAAAACAGATCTTTTCAGGAGGAAAAACATCTGGAGTTACATAGCATAAAAAGAGACTAAAGGCCAGGTTACAAACTCAACGCACGGCTCTCTGGGTTTTAATGATGCTCAAAGATTTGAAGTGTTCAGCAAATCTATTTGTGGTTCCTCCGACTTTCAGTGTTTCCCTAGGGAGATGCTGCTAGATTTTCTGTCTTGTTTAACCCAGTAGGATTCCTGGATATGGATGTGTCTTCTGGAGCTTGAACAAACTCCCCAGGAAAGCTATAGACAGTCTAAGTCACAGAAAGATGCTTCTAAAAATAGAAATTGCCCAGCCTGGAAAAAAAATAAAGAAAAGAGAAGGAATTACCTGGCAAGTATGTGGGTCTTGGCCTACTCAACCGTACCACGCAGGCCACCCCGTTCTTAAAACCAGGCCTGAAGTTCTCTGGAAAAAGCAGCCCAAATTGAAGAGTATGTGGGGACTTCTGTGCATGGCATAACTGCGGTCAGAAAATCTAGCAATGAGCAGAAGTTTGAACAAAGACCGGGGGCGTGATGAGGAGAGCATGACTAAGCACTGAAAGCTTGGGTAGGGTTTGACCAAAGAGGCAGAAAGGGTGGGAAAACCAATCTCAGACTCAGGAAGCCCAAAGTCCAGCTCCAATTCACTACTGATCTCTCTACCGTTAGCCAATTTCTTCTCTTTGCTGGCTTGTTTTCTCATCTATGAAATAGACATGATACATGGCAAAGCCCTACCTGCTTCCAGAGTTGCTGGATAGAGATTTGAAAGTTGTATGGATGTGGGGAACTGGCCCATATAAACGAACCCAGTGCTTCAGTGAAGAGCTCAGCTAAGCAGGTCTGGAGAGCCTCAAGGACTCTGTGGGCAGCTGGGGCCGGGGGTGGGCGAGGGGCACTTTTCCATACAGAAGCATAAGGTTTCTTCTAGAAAGAACTCCTCTGGTGCCCATTGAATATTCTCATCGGAGTCCTCCACCTTACTCTGCAGTGCCTGAGGTT
The DNA here is from genome assembly GCF_000334495.1 of Tupaia belangeri chinensis. Lineage (NCBI taxonomy): Eukaryota > Metazoa > Chordata > Mammalia > Scandentia > Tupaiidae > Tupaia > Tupaia belangeri. The sequence goes on from NW_006159568.1 coordinate 1,617,450, forward strand.
TACCTGAGAACAGGTCTCTCTCAGTCTAATCACGAAAAGGTGAAGCCTTGGAAGCCTAAAGATAGAGGAAGATAACCTACCTTTCTCCAGTGGCAGGGGCCACAACCAATGGCCTGTGTTTGGTGTGATTATGCCAAAACGAGAGAGAAGATTTATTGGCAGGTATGTGTCCAGAGTTAGAAAAATTGGTTTTGTCTTCACAGTCACACAGTCAAATCGTCTTCTGTCAAAACAGTCCCTGTGTTCAGAAAACATCTTGCCCCCTTGGGAACTTCTGAATTTTGTGTGTGATTATATGCATAATGTGTGTATGTATATGTAAATCATGTATGAGCATGCATGCACTGCGTGCGTATGTGCATGTTTACATATCAAGTGTATATGTATGCAATTCGTGTGTGTGTTCATGTACCTGTGCACCTGTGTGCTATGCATGCATGTGTGACAGTGCATGTTTATATATAGCTATGTACATGCATGTGTGTGTGTGTGTGTGTGTGTGTGTATGTACACTCTCTCATGAGGAGGGAGGTTTGCTCAGATGTACTGAGGCCAGCGGGTGACTTAATAAGCCCTGGGTCTCCTTGTCCAACATGCTGAGCAACAGAAATGGCAAAGCCTTTCTAAACCTGAAAGACAGATGAGTTCATTTCCAGGGTTTGCCGTGAATCGGTGGTTCCTGGAATGGCTAATGGCTCAGAGAAGCAGCATTTGCATCCAGCGGAGCCAGAGTGGCTGTGGGATGAGTGGCTGAGGGGTGATTTAGGAGAGCTATTTGGGAGCATCTACCATTTTCCAATAATGCCTGAGAAATTGCCTCTCCAGAGAAGAGAAATTTCAAGAGGGCCTGGAGCAGTGATGGAGGAGACTGGAGAACACACAGGTTTCTCGTGTCTGAGCAGCACAGTCACGGGCCTCCGGAAAGCCTGATGTTCCAGCCACCTCCAGGCCGGTTGGCTCCATCGATTGGCTGCCGCTCCGCCTGTGCCCCGATCTGCACACGCGCTCATCTCCCCGCAACTCCCCCGGGCCACCCACGACATCTATCTGATGAAATTAGTACTTGAAATACAATAAAGTGATTAGTTCACTTGACTGTGACAAACATATTTAATCTTGGCGGATCGATAGTGTCAGAAAACCAGCACCATTAGTTAAATTATGCTCTGGACTCAGAAAAGCAAACGGCCTAATTGAAGAAGGCAAACTCCCAAGGCTTCCATTTGAGCCCAGGTGCTTCGCACCGTGTGGGTTTGGAGGGCTGCAATTTGAACTGTAGCCATAGCCCGCTTTCTGCTCAGCTATCACCCTCTGAACCTTCTCTGGGCCCCGTTTGTGCCTTCTGTCAGTTTAGTGCAGAGATTACAAGGAGAGACTCTGGAGTGCAACCAGTTCAAATCGGCGCCACTTACTACCCTACCATGAGCAAGTGACTCAGCTTCTCTGTGCCTCAATTCCTTCATCTGTAAAATGGGGGTGTTGGTAATAGTATCCAAGTCCTTGGGTGGGGCAGACGAAAAAGACCTGGCCTGGGATCTTGTCTCATTTTCTCAGAGCCACAGTTGGACTACTTTGGCCCCTTCCCTCTCAGGTCAATTTTGGTGGACACATGCAAACCACAGCAGCCAAATACAGAAGGGTAATGTCTCCACATCATCATATTCCTAACCTAAACACAAGAGCTGCAAAATCCCTTTTACCATGGGAGCTAACACAGTCACAGGTGTCAGGATTAGTATATGAACATGTGAGGGGAGTGCCATTGTTCTTACAGTCCCAAAGCTGAAATGAGACTATGGAGTCATTTTCTCCAGCAAGACTTGAAGCCATCAGAAGTGAAGTGGTCCTTAAATCATGAGTTGGGCTTGGGCTTCTGGTGAAGGGAGAGGTAGAGGGAGGACATTCCAGAAATAATAGGAGCGAAAGCCTGGAGGTGCAAGACAGTGTCGTGAGTGAGTTCAGAGAACACCATGGCTAGAAAGAAGCAGCTGAGACAGGGAAGTCATGCTGGGTGTCATGCTTTGGTGATGGGGAACCACAAAAGGATTTTAAACAAGGAAGCAGTCTAATCAGATTTGAATTTTATGACAATAGTTCTGGCTACAAGGTAAGGGGTTGATAAGACAGGATGAATCAAGATCGAAGGACACACTAACAAGAAGGCTGCTTTGAGAGCCCTGATGAGAAGTTGGGTGGTACTCAGGACATGGGATTGATTAGCTATGGGGAGGGGGGTTAAAGGCAGGAGAAGGCTTAGACAATCCCTAGCAGTCTGGCATGGGTGAGTGGGTAGACAGCACAGCCTGATACCAGAAGTAAAGAAGTGTCTTATCTCTAAGCCTTTCCTCACAGTGGCCATGGTCTTAGGGCCACTGCGTTTGCATGCTCATGTGTGTTTGTGTGCTCCTGCATGCCTGTGTTGACTGAGGCAAGGCCAACTGCTCCGCCCCAGACAAGGCTGGTGTCTTCTGCAGAACACACTGCCTGTGCTCGGTGGCCTCTGTCGGCTGGGCTCCAGAGACATTTCCACAAGCTACAGACAGAGGCCCACATGACCTCGGAGGGACCGTAATTTCTACTCTTCAGGACTATTGTTGAGGAAAATCCACCTGTTTCCAATTACTCTGTGGATCAGGCTGATAAAATGTGGGACTGTAGGTAATTTCCAATGAATAAAACGTGTTGGATCTGGAGCTCTATTTAAGCAGCACAGTCTCCTGCACAAATGCTTCCTGAGGGGAACTCCATGACAAGAGGGACTGCGCCCCTCACCCTGGCTCCGGTTCCTCGGTTGGGGATTTGCCAGGGCTTGGCTAGAAAGGCTGTAAGACTCATCTGAGCCAGAGCCCACCTTGCCGTTGGTTCCACTCAACAAAAAACAGATCCCTGTGGTGGTCAAGCCATGAACTCTGGGGTCTCCCAGCTGGTTTCTGAGTTCAAGCTCTGTCACTTCCTAGCACGATCCTAGGGACAGTCCATCAGCTCAAGGGTAACCTCTTTGTAATATCAGAGCAAAGCACTGAACCCTTGTCCTTTTGTACCTGGGACCTCTCCTGGACATCCCATGCTCTTTGAGCTTTCTCCTTAATAGGAATGTGCCAAGGGAGAGGGAGAAAGAGCAATTAACACCTTTCCAGGCCCTGGGTGACCAGCCCTGCCCCCTGCCAATTACTGCATCAGGACCCACCTGTTCTTGACAGGGGTGACCAATTACCAGGAATAAGTGTGAAAGTGAGTCTGCTGCCCGGAGCCTCATTACCTGCCTTTCCATCAACCCGGAGGGGAGGGGGACCCAGATTCTGCTCCTTCCAGTGGGGGAGGATCCAGGAGAGACGAGGGATTTTCTGAGAGCTCACCCACCCTGGGATAAGAAGGGGCTCACTCTGCGCTGTCACTGTCATGAGACAGAGGCTTCTGTTCTATGTTTTTTAAAAAATTATACATGCATGTTCCTAGAAAACAGATGTTTGCCTCTTCTAGCCATTTATCCCTCTGGGTCCCAAGGAAAAACCTGGCTTTTGCTATCTCTTGATGGGGAGAAGCTGCTTGCAGGTATCAGTTGCTTCTCGGTTTTTGTTTTCCAAAACCTGAGCTGTCTGAGGGAGGAAGGGAGACAGGACTGGCCTGTGAGAGATGACATTCCCCATGACCAGAAGTGGGGACCTCCTCCCTGGACAGTGCCAGGGCCAGGTGATAGCCTCAGAAGGAAAAGGCTGAGTGCCCCGCAGAGGCTGGACTTTGCTTCCACAGCTTCCAGGTTCCACGAGGACCCAAGCATGGAGGCCTCAGGACGTACAGACCAGGAGGGCAGCCTTGAAACAGACTGGGGTCCCTTCTTCCCTCCCCCTGCTTCTTGCAAGCCTAGAGAGGGTGAGATGCTTCCCTTGCTCTACGAAAAACTGAACCTCAGTGTCCCACCAGCCTGGCAGAGGTTGGGGAGGAGTGATGGCCGAGAGTCTGATTTAGAGAAAATGACATGATTGGTCTCGCACATTCGAGTTTTTGAAAGAAGATATAGGGTGAGAAGGAAGCAGAAGGGGTCACCCAGGACTCTGGCTGAAGTTACTGAGTGCCTAAAGGCGGGTGCTGGATGGCGGTCCAGGGGTACAGTGTGATGCTCTGAGAGGCCGACCCACACGGGAATGTTTCAGGTTGGCATCCAGAGACCTGCCAAGTACACTGAGTGTGCATGCGCCCATGATCCGGGGCTGACTGAGGTCAAAGCTCTGCTGGCAGTGCTGTCTCTTCCTGTCTCTCTCATTCATGAAATAAACAGATAAATATCTTTTTAAATGATCAGGAAGAAATTCACTAAATATTAACAGTAGCTTTCTTTGGGAGGAGAAATTGTGGGTGATTACTCTTCTTTTCTTTTTGTGCTAGATATTCTATAAATTTGCTCTAATAGGATGTTTTACTTCAGTAATAAGAAAAACAACTGGGCCAGTCCATAGCTTAGCAGTTACAGTGACTAGATCCCACACAGCCAACTGCACTAGGACCAGGAAGCTTGGAAAACATGCCAGATGTGTGTGAGTGTGTGTGTGTGTGTGTGTGTGTGTGTGCACCCCGAATCTAAAAAGGAGTAAGAGAGTAAGAGATGTAGGAGAAAGGACTATGGCATGACCATTTTCCATGGGAGGGGATACTTCTTCACCTTCTCTCTCTGTCACTGGCAAACACACATGTCCTCTGACAGATTAAAAAAAGGAGAAATGAAAAAAAAAAAAAGAGCTAGGGGCACCTAGCGGGGGATCCTGTGAGTCAGACTGCAGTGGTCTCCAGGGGAGCTATTCATGTTCCTTGACAGCAGCAGAGATGGCTGACGTCATGAGCCAACTCCTTATCAGGCAATGTAGTCCCAAGACATCCAGCTTTCCCACCTCAGCTTCGCCTTTCGTTTGAGTCCTCCCACACCTAGGAATCCAGAAGGTACGTGTGTCTAAGGAGGGTGGGGCTGGGTGTGAGAGCCCACGATGCCTGCCACACAGGCTCATCCAAACAGCTGGAAAGAGCTAGAAACACAGGGAGACCCTCTCACCCAGAGCAGGCCTCCATTTAACAGCTGTTCAGTCCTTATGCCATGGGACTTTGGAAATTAATGTATTAGTTTTATTTTAGTGTGAAACATTTTTGAAATCCATGTACAGTCTTTCAAGACACATTTTCCATGAATCTTTAAAAAAATCCTTATAGATCTCTTCTGGACACAGTCTATTAGGAGTCAATTCTCCTTGAATTTCTCCTATTTCTACAAACCTTACAAGTAGAAGCACAGATAGCTTTGGCTCCCAACCAACTTTTTATGAAAGTTTATATAGTGAACAGCCTTGGGAGACAGAGATCCAACTCTCCCTCCAGAGGAGAGGGCAGATATGTTTGCTGCCCTGTATGACAAAGATACTGTCTCTTCTCTGACAGAAAGATAGGTTTGCTTGGAGGTCATTAAGAAGACTTGGGGTTGCTCAGTTTTGACATACCCCACTATGCATGCCACATCTACCTGGGCTGCCTTATACTTCTCCATGGACTTGGGGAGCAGGGGGAACTGATGTGAATATGCTCATACTGCTTAGTGTTCCATAAACAATAAAGTCTTTGGTCTCTGACCCAGGAGTTTCATGTCTTCTGCCAGCATTCATGAAACTGTGGCAGGGTAGCCTAATAGCCTGCAAGTAGGGCAAAATTTAAGACACTTCACAGGACCAAATTCAAGAGAAAGATCAAATTTTGTAGAAGCAAATTCCAATTTTCCTGATATGATGTAAAACCAAGAATGGTTCTAGAATTTGCTGAACAGCTATTGAGTGCCAGCCTTTATGTATTTCATTTCACTAGATCCTGCCAACTATGTGTAATGAGCCCCATTTTACAGATAAGGAAACTGACACTACTGACACTCAATTAGGTGAGGGAACTTGTCCAGGATGGACCAAATTAGAAACCTAATCTATTTTCATTCAGCCTTGGTGTCTCCCACTCGGCTCCCAGCAGTGCAAAGAGCTTCAAGCAGCCATGGGAAGCCCATTCTATGGCAGGATCTAGGAAGCAATAGATGTTTTTATAACAACTGGCTTCCCAGAGTCCATATCAAGGCAGCAAACCTCAACCCTGACCCTGAGTTCTCCAGGCTGCAGTCTTGGGGGTCATCCCTTGAGAAAGAGTCTGCCAAACTCTCCTTGGTGGAACTGATTTAGTGAGAAAACTAGGGGCTATCTCAACTCTGGCAACCACTGGAGTTGAGAAGGGCTAGAATGTGCATATCCTCCTGAAATGAATGGATATTGCCATGATGGGGCCAAGCAAATAATACAAATTGAAGACCTAGGATGTGACAGTTATTGTTCTAGGGACTAGACATAGGGGAGTGAAGAAGACAACAAATTATCTGATCTGATAAGGCTTCTTTTTTTTAATTTTTAAATTTTTATTTATTTATTTATTTTTGAAGAGGTTTTTGCTATAGAGCGTGTGTGCTTGCCAGGAAGACAGAGAGACAGAGAGACAGAAAGTAAGAAATCACCCCCAAGGGGGTGGGATGGCCACACCACAATCCCTTCTCCTCCATTCTCCTCTCAGGATTTTGGGCACACATGCACACACACCCAGCATGAGTTTAAGCCACCAGGTCTGGGACCTGAACCATAGTTGACTACATGGGAGTCCAGCGACATAGTCATTATGCCATCTGCTGGTCCCAGTGCTTCATTTTTAAAAGAGGACACAGACAATAAACAAAATATAATTTAATAAGAACTAGCTATAGGTGCTACCAGAAATAACAGACAAAACAAAAATAACAACAAAAATCCCACAGGGTAAGGGAGTAGACAGTGAGCAAGGAGTGAGGGGAGTTGAGGAAGCTCTCTCTGAAGAGAGAAGGTTTGAGCTAGCATCTGATAAAAAGAAGTGAGAGAAGGAACCAGCAGTTAGCATAATGGCTATATCGCTGAACTCCAATGTAATCAACCGCAGTTCGCGTCCCAGACCCGGTGGCTTAAAACTCACTCCAGGCGCGTGTGCGTGCGTGCCCAAGATCCTGAGAGGAGAATGGAGGAGAAGGGATTGTAGTGTGACCATCACCCCCCAGGGATGATTTCTCGCTTTCTGTCTCTATGTCTCTCTCTGCCTGTCTGGCGCGCCCTATAGCGAAAACCTCTCCCAAAAAAAAAAAAAAGTGAGAGAGAAATGTGTAGGGGAAGCACTGCAGACAGAAGGGACAACACGCAAAGGCCCTGGGCAGGTTGTGCAGGCATGCCGAGAGACCACCAAGGTGGCGAGGTAGCTGCACAGGAGTGACCAGGGTGAGCCTGGTGGGAGAAGAGGGTGGACAGGGAAAATGAGGAAAAGCGTCTTCTCTGAGGCCAGCCAGCTCTGCATACATCCAGAGGCCCGTGAGCTTGAATGTCCTCATCCGTGTCATGAGGCCAGTGACACCTGCCGTGGAGCTCACGTGCCTGCACCATGGCCTGCACTCGGCAGTGGCTCCTGTAATCCTTACATGTTTGTTATTGCTTAGTCTCAGTGTCTCCTCGTCACTCCTCCCCCATTCCCGCAACACTAAAACTGGCTGCTGTTGCCACAGCCACTTTGGGCCTGTGAGCCCGGGTGCCAGTGGAGTGGAGGGTTGAGCCTCTACCAGTAATTACTGCTCCCAGGAAGCCCTCTTGGCTCAGCTCCACACTCAGCGTGGTGAGGACGACAGCCACTTGTCAGAAGCCTCCCAGAGAGACCACCTGGAAATGAGAGCAGCCCTGACTGGGAAGCCGAGCCGGAGGGGGAAGGGCAGTGGGGGCCCCTTTGTCATTAGGCAGCCAGAGCTGGAGGGATCGCTCCGGTTTAAATTAAGGATTTAATGAGATGAGGCCAAATTAGATGCAATTAAAAAGACACTTTAGAGCTGGCAGACGACCAAGAGAGGCAGTAATGACTTTTCTAGAAGGGAATCCCACAGGCTGGGGGTTGGGGGGACCAGGAGGGCTTGGTTTTCTACTCCTGGAAACATCCAGGGCTGGGGGGAAGGGAGGACAAAACCCAGGCTGTCACTGACGAGCCCGTGCCCACTGAGGCTAGGAGGCCCTCTGATGTCAGTCCAGACTTAGCTTCCAAACTGGGACTTTGGAGCCTCCAGGGCCCCAAAGAAGACCTTGAGTGACTTTACCAAGCACTGCCTAAATGTATTTTTTAAATTATTTGAAATATGGAAACAAAAACACTATGCAGGCTATCAGATTTGTGCCCAGTGAGGGTCTGCCAACGTGTGTGCTTGTGTCACCATGCTAATGAGAGTCTGCTCAGGATCAAGGGTAAATGTTCTAGCCTGCCTTGGGCCTCTGGGGTATCCGAGCGGACACATATTGCTTGGGACAGTGGCCACTCACACTGTTCCCCTTGGGTAATTCATGCCTGGACATGAGCTTGCGTGTCACATTGCCCATGTGAGCCCATTCCAAGGTGACTTGCATGCTGTGTGCAATTAATGTCCAGCACGGCTAGCGGCCAGTGCTCAACATACGGAAGGGCTGGCTGACAACAGGGCAGTGGGTGAAAATGCCCTGGGTCTCGATATTATGGTGTCAGGAGAACCTTTCAGCACTCGGTGGAAGGCTGACTCGCTCTCGTATGACTTTTGTTAGCTCAAATGCGTTCAGTCAGCAATGCAGGGTCATGCTGTCCCCTGCTTACAGTACTAGATAACGTGCTTAGGGTAGAATGAAATCCGAAAGCTTGGACGTCACATGCAAAATCAAATAGATTTGACTGTTGAGAAAGTTGGAGTAAAGAGCTGTCAGACATGGGCACTGAGGCATGAGATTTTCTTAAATGACAATCCTAAGCACCCTTCAAGCTACATTTGAAGAGTATTTTTCTGCCAAACAATGAATATTTAAACTAAGAAACCTACTCATCTCTCTCCTTCCGAATTTAATATTCAGAATTTAAGGAATAAGAGGAGGGCTTACGTACTATTAATACTTCAACCCTGAAACAAAATAATTACCCATTATTCCTCTTGAAGTTCACGGACCTGTTTAATTAGAGACGGTTCTGAAATCGTAAGGCAGTGTTTTGAAAATCTGCATTTGCAACTACTCTTTGGATAGATCAGGATTTTAATAATACTGTGAAACCAAATCTAAACACTAATATAAATTGGATATTGATGCTGACACTGGATAGCAACTATTATTTATAATGTCCAATTTCAATTTATTTGGGTTATTGAAATAGCCTCATTATTCTCATTGGTTGACTTTCTAATAAGTAAGCTTATAAATTTAAACTGAAACATAAATTTATAATAATGTCTCTCTTGTCAGTTTTCGGTAATGGGTTTCCACCTACAAATGTGTTTGAAAGTTACTGATGACACCGCTGGAAACCGCTGACCAAGTCCAACTGTGTCCTGGCACGATCGGGAAACGGCTTGATCAGAGCTACGGAGTGAGCTAGGCTTAGAAACAGCAGACGCTGACTCCGGGCCAGGGCCCGCACTAGAGAGGACAGCCTTGCTCTGCTTCCTGCCCCGGCGTGGTGCAGCCCCTCCCACATCCATCCCTCTCTGTCCATCCCCCTGTACGCACTGCTAAGCTGCGGCCAAGTGCCCTCTTAGAATCCTGGAGCAGACCTGCAGACATTCTAAAGCCACCAGGCTACAAGGAGAAGCCTGGGACCCACAGTGGGGAGAAGAGATGTCGGAGCAAGTGGAATGCTAGCCCCAGCCCCACCTCGAGCAAAGCAGTCGTGCTCTGTGGGCACATGCTTCAGCACAGAGGATCTGACGCCCTTCAGGGATGTCTGGGGCCTAAGCCTGCCTCCCTCTCTTACCAAATGCAAAGAGGGTATGGCAGTACCACCTGCCCATAGGGATGTGATGTGTGAAAACTTAGGGAATCCATCCATGCAAAGCGCCCAGAAAGTCATCAGCGATGGCTAACTGTCATGATCTGTTTATCATAAGGTAAGGGATTGCTGTGAACTGTCATTTAAAAAAGGATTTGGCTGCTGAGGGCTGTAGAGAAGAAAAAAAATTGGCTTAGAATATAAATTCAGAGTGGTTTGCCTTGGCATTTGCCGTCCTTTCTCTCTGCTCTGTCTTCAGCCATTCCATTCCTCTTCCTATTCCCCATGTGCCAGCCACGGTGGTCTGGCTGCGTCCAAAGAGTGCCCTGCCCACTAGGCTTCTGTGCTTTTGCTCCTGCCACTGCCTCTGCCTGGAGACCCCTACTCACCCCTCACGGCCCTCCTGCTTGATGCCTCGGTAGTGGCTACTTCAGGATTTCCAGAGGAGGGCTGAAGGGTGGTACTGTGTTGGAGCGGGGGAGCATGGTGCCAAGAGACTTGTCGAAACCACCTTTGCACAGCTCGTTGGCCATTTTTCCTTAGGTTTTGTATTTACCGGGGATGGCTTTGTGGGGCTGATGGGGACCGTGGGAAAGCTGAGCCCCTCCCGGTCTTGAGTGAAGCTCTAAGACCCACGAATGCTCTCAGCAAGTGTGCGTCCTGGTCATGTGGCACAGCTGGCATTTGGGCACTGCATGGTCCTGCCGTGCCCTTGCCTGGCCCTGCTCCCTGCTCCAAGCTCTGCTCCTGCGAGCTACGAGGCATGCTTAGCTCCTAAGCCCCTCGGAACAGCCACCAGCACCCAGGACTCGCCCAGCTCATTTCACAGGTGGGAAAACTGAGGCTGATAAAGGTTAAGGACCTCGCCTTACTCACATATGCGGGGACTTCAAGAAGTTTGTGGAAATGAAATTAAAGTACAAGT
>NW_006159568.1:1630804-1642851 GCF_000334495.1 Tupaia belangeri chinensis
GTTTGTGGAAATGAAATTAAAGTACAAGTTTATTCAGAATAATTTTTTTTTACCTGTGCATATTTTTTTTCATAATATATATTCTCAATGATCTTTTGGAAGACCCCTCATCGTAGGTGCTCAGGAACACCTTGTATTTGCAGTCAGGAGGAGGGTTATGTTATGGGACTGGAAATCAATAACAGTTAGACCAATAAATCAGGCAGGAGATAATGAAATAAAACAAACTCCAGAATCTATTGAACTAATCAATAATACCTGATTGCCTGCTACAAACTGCAAATACTAAATACAGATTGCCAAACCCTTAAGCCAACAGACAATTAGCATAAAATGCTATGGTTTTTAAACTCTACCAGGTATTGGCATTACCAGGACAGTTTAGGAAAATCTCCCCGGCTGGATCTACTCTCAGGATTTCGGATCCGTAGGTCTAGGGGGGACTGGAGAATCTTCATTTCTAATGAGTGTCCAGGGATGATGAGACCTCGGGCCAGGGACCACACTCTGAGAACCACTGATCTAATGTTTTAGATCTCAGGAGTCCTGGAGACAAGGATTCGTGTGCAAATGATTTCTCAAGAATGGTGCTCCTAGGAAAACCAAGGACGGAGGGGAGGAGACTAAGCAGGGGTGTCTCACAGAGGGTAGCTTGGGCCTGATCCCATGGGGGTCTCTGCAGTGTAAGGTTGTCCTGTCTCAAGATCAGGAAGCTGAGTGCCCACTCCTACTGCTGCCAGTCTTTAGTTAAGGGGAAGGTCAATTCTCAGGCATTTCAGTTTGTGCTTGTGGGTGAAGCACCCTGTACCCCAGGACTAACTACTGAAGGAGGGTCACAGGGCAGCCCATTGGAAGCCAAAGCACACAGCACGCAGGGCAGGAGTGCGTAGATGCAGCAAAGCCATGAGAGGCATACCCTATGATAACAATATCAGCTCCGAAACTTGCACTGACCCTGTGTTCCAGAAGTTCACAAAGGAGAAAGATGTCTGCAAATAAGCGAAGCCAGATTCACATGTGGTCTTGGGTAATTAATGTTCTTGATTTTTCTGAAGACCTCCTGCAAAATGAGGAGTTATAGATGGGGCACTGATGCGCTCTTTGTGCTGGGAAGGGCTGCACTTGCATTATCAAAGCTGGTCTCTCTCGTACTCTGTACCCCCAGCCACTGTAGCCAGCAGGATTGCAAAGGTGGCCAGGTGGTTAGGACACCTCAGGAATCACAGGGCTCCAGCTCCCCACAGACTAATCGCAACCCCAGGATCTCCAATGGGCCAATTTCCTCAGGAACACGGCATGCTTTCACCGTTCTGACAATCTCCTTCCATCCTCTGTCTCTGACTGCCAGGGACGTTAATCAAGGCATTGCCCGTGCAGGTCCACGCTGCTCTCAGGATGTAGGAGGAGAGGCTGGGAAAGGAACAGGGGCTAGGGCCCCGATGGCTGTTTCTAGGTGACAAAATTGAGAATGTGTGAAGAGAGAGTCATCTCCAACAACTCTAGAACCCAATCCTTGAGGAAAACTCCCAGACTGCCGGAGCCAGAGGAAAAGTCCTTAGCTGCCAAGGTGTGGTTTCCAAACTCCGCTCCTCCAAGGCCTGGTTTGCAAGAAGGCACCACTAAGGTCACCAGGAGTGGAGGGACAGACGACCCTGCCCCAGCTCTCTCACATACAACAGGCCCCTCGGAAAGGCACATGCAGCTGGGAGAACTCCGGGTGCTGGGTCTGGTGAAGCCACTCCCCTTAGGCTGCAGCATCCTGGTGAGGGTGGAGGAGCCAAGGTGAAAGATCGGTCTAGCGAGCTGTAAAAGAGCCCACCCAGGGGCTGGCAGGCGGTGTGGTGGATAAGGGCACTGGATCCCCATATGGTTGACCATGGTTCAAGACCCGGACCTGGTGGCTTGCTTTCTCACTTTCCCTTTCTCTCTCTCTGGTGGTCAAACAGAAAAATAATAATAACAAATGGAATTAAATAAATAAATCATTATGAAAGAAAGAAAGAAAGAAAGAAAGAAAGAAAGAAAGAAAGAAGAAAGAAAGAAAGGAAGGAAGGAAGGAAGGAAGGAAGGAAGGAAGAAAGAAAGAAAGAAAGAAAGAAAGAAAGAAAGAAAGAAAGAAAGAAAGAAAGAAAGAAAGAAAAAAAAAAAAAAAAAGAGCCCACCCAGCCTGGATTCATTGGTCCAGGTTCCTGGCTTAACTGCCTCTGCCTTATCTCTGTTACCTCATCCCTATGGCTATCAAATCTGGAGTCCAGAGCCTGAGGCCTGCAAAGACTCCAAGCAGTGGTTCAGTGCAAATCTGGTTTCCATCAGAAGCCTGGGTGCTCTCACTGCCTCGACGGGAAATACAGCTTAGCTTCATGCATAGCTATGGCGGGCTCACTGCCTCCGGCAATCTCTTCTGTCTTTGTACCGCTCTGTTATAAAAGTCTTTCTCCTATTGTTCCCCAAACTGCTCAGCTTTCTCATTTCGCCTCTGGGGCCACCCCAAGCAGCTCTGTTCCTCTCTCCTGGAATAGAGACCTGCAGACAGCAACAACAGTACCCACAGCCCGTGACAGCACCTTACACTTTAGAGAATAGTTCTATTAGCCCTTCCCATTGAACTGCTACCTATAGGCCCTTACTAGTCATAGCAGGAGTGACTTAGTGCTTTACCATTTGCATGAGAATCTCATACGCTTCCTGCTCCCCACGAGGACGGTCCAGCATGCATGGTGAGGATCCTTTCAGGTCATAGTACAGTGCTGGCCAACAGAAGGGCTGGATTTTTTTCAAGATCTCATAACACAACGGACCCCAAAGCTTCCCATTTTTCTTAGAAACGCTTGGGCGCTGGCACCCTCATTCTCTCATCTAGCAGGTGTCCCTGCTGCTTCCCTCAAGGGCCCATCCAACTTTGCAAGCCCCCTAATTGGGGTGACATTGAAATGTGTGTCTAGCTCCTGTGGCTATGATATTTAAATCATCTGAGTCCCTTGTGATAGGCGGGGAGGTGGCTGCGGGGGCTCTGAGCACCCAGGACCCCAAGTCTTTGAGTATCTTTTCCCCTCCTCTGACTGGCTGCCTGCGGTCATACAGGTTCTAATGGTTCGATTCCACATGGAGATCTGAGGCTCTGATGTCTGGCCTGCAAATATAGGGCAGCTCTGGCTGGTGGGAGGCAGCTGGGAGCCGCTTACTCATAATGCCAGCTAACTCATTTTTTCATCCCCTCGGCCAGTTGGTGGGTGAATTAATTAAGTGGTGCAGCCAGAATGTGCAGCTACCAGCTTCACATTGCCAACCTTGACGTCCTCTTTCTTTGAGCTGTTTTAGTTGGCTGCAAGGGGAAAGAGGAGGAACACCGATCGAAATTTAGGGTGAATTGGGTTCAAATCCCTGTTCTGCTATAGCAGTTTGGTTGTGTCATTTTAAACAAGTCCCTTCTCTATCTGGGCTTCAATTTGCTGGTCTTTACAATGAAGGGATTGAAGTTGGGGATATTAAGGGAGAAATTTTCAGGATGTCATTGTTCACAGCCTTGTGCATGAAAGAGCTGGATAAATGGCAAGAGCAGACGCAGAGCTGCAGGCTGCAAACCAATGGCCCAAGGAGTCTGTTAGCCATTCCCATTGAACTGCTGCCTATAGACCCTAATGGCCCAAGGTCATACCTGTCTCATGGATGCACTTTATTTAAGAAACATGCTGGAGCCAGCAGACGGTATGGTGGTTAAAGGCACTGGACTACCACATGGTTGACCATGGTTCGAGTCCCTGACCTGGTAGCTTGCTTTCTCACTTCCTGCCCTTGTCTCTGTCCCTCTCTGGTCAAATTAAAATAAATAAATAAAGTTAAATAAAAGAATTCCTTTTTTAAAAAAAGAAAAAATAACATTTTTTTAAAAAAAGAAAAGAAATATAGGGATATTTTTATTTTGAATGCATTCAGATGGGAAGTGCATGCTGCAGTTTGGACCAGTCCTCACCCTCCCGTTTTCCTACGGTGGCCCCTTTTGGTCATGCACATGACCTGTTTGGCCTCTGAAGACATGTCATATCAGTTTGCAACCCCCAGGCTACTTGAATCATTTCCTATAGATAGGAGAGTAGGAGTGAAGGCAACAATAGCCACCCTTGTTTAATGCTTCCAGTTTAAACCAGTTACTATCTATTGAAGTGTTTGGCTTGATACTAAGATCTCTATCACTTTGCAAAGTCTCAATTTAATGCTTCCAGTTTAAACCAGTTACTATCCATTGAAGTGTTTGACTTGATACTAAAATCTCTATCACTTTGCAAAGTCTCAGTTAATGCTTCCAGTTTAAACCAGTTACTATCCATTGAAGTGTTTGACTTGATACTAAAATCTCTATCACTTTGCAAAGTCTCAGTTTCCTTATTTTTATTATTTGTTTTTAGATTTTTGCCATAAGGCATGTATGCTCACTGGAAAGAGACAGAGAGAGAGAGAAAGTGAGAAATCAGCCCTCAGAGGGGACAACCATGCAGTAATCTCTTCTCCTCTACTGTCCTCTCTGGATTTGGAGCATGCACGCACACACACCCAGCATGTTTTTCAAGCCACTGGGTCCAGGACATGAACTGCTGATTTGGCCATGTGAGTCCAGTTTCTTAACCACTATGCCATCTGCTCGCCCTCAATTTCCTTTTTTTTTTTTTTTAACCTCTTAAAGATAAAATTAGATCCCATGACTGTCAACAAACCTAGTTCTGTGACCACCTGTCCTACTGTCAGTTCTGTTTGGCCACAGAGAACCACCACTTAAAAACACAGATGCCCCACTCAGCAGGACAAACTTGATGGGTTGATGAGTAGCAAGTCCTTGGGGTGTCCCACAGAATGTAACCCTCTGGTGGATCTTTTGGCCTCCTATGAGATATCCATTCTGGAACCCACCTTCTTATCCCTCCTCTACTATCTGCCAGGGCAACTCAGGCATTCCCACTTTGCTGAGGATGGGCCATTAGTACTGTCAGGCTTCCAGCCACACTAGCAGTGAGTTTGACCCTAATTCTGGAGTCCTTACCAGGGTGCTCAAGCTCACTGTCCTAAACACGTGCATCCTGGTCAGCAATTCTCTTGTATTTACTCTTATGTTCCAATCTCCTCGTCAAGCACCCTCAAAATCCAATCCCACAGCTATTCCCCTGGCTCCACATGGTCTGCACTATCTTATAGCTCCTTTGGGGTGTCATCTTTCCTCCTTTTTCAGACTAGCATGTTCCAAAGCAGGATCTAATGAGCTTTAACCTGGCAGCCTGGAGGCAGCTTCTGAGGAAGGGGCTCTTGCTCTCCAGAAGGGTGGAAGTCAGTGGGGGAACTGCAAGGTTTCTGCAATGTCTTCCATCAAGACCACCTCCCCAGCATCAGCCATGACCTCTGGAACAGCAACCACAGCCCTGTGAGATGGTCACTATTTGATGTTAAGAGTGTTCCACCCAGAGGCCCAGATGATCTGGAATGAGGGTGGGGCATTCCTAGGGTAGCAGCCTCAATGCTGTAGGGATGGAAGAGCAGTTTCCTTAGTGAAAAAGAATTTTTTGAATCCCTGAGAGGTACAAATTAAATGCAGAAATCATGGAGTCAATTAAACCCATGATATTGATGTTTGTGTTACATTTAGAAATGATCTGCCCACTTCTGGTGTTTGCTGGGTTTGTGATGTGTAAGAGCATTCGGCTTACCTGAGATTACGTTGTAAATGTGCAATTGAGTAATTGATTTTAGGCTCGTGATTTCAAATTAAAAGTTGTAAAAGAATGTGATTAGTTTGGTAAACAGTATTGGAACGTTTATGAGAACCTGAAAGTCACCATCTTTATAATTATGATTTATTAAATTTACAAGAGTCATTTAAGTGCTTGGAAAGGTTTGCTTGTTAGGTCAGGCACGCCAAGTGCTTCAAACTAAAACAGGATGCATCAAATTTACAAACATACTTCAAAATGCTTTAGGGAATTTAATAAAATTACTTATAAATGAGACTGTTTTAGGGAATTTGGATTTACGATTAGGATAATAACATTTGAAATTAAGCTCAAAGGCTTAGGGGAAAATAAGATATTTTAGTTTGTTACTTCTTTCCACATGAAAAAAAAAATGGGGCTGGCCCCATAGTGTAGTGGTTAAGCCCTGCTCAGAGAAAGTCGGATCCCACATGGTTCAAGTCCCGGCCCTGGTAGCTTGAAAAATATGCTGGGTACCACGTGCCTGGGACCCTGATGGGATGGAGAATTGGAGGAAAAAGGACTCCGTGTGGCCAGGCCCCACTACAGGGTGCTCTCTCTCATTCGTCTCTCGCTCTCTTTTCTCTCATATGTGTACATGCAATCTCTGTCATTAAAAAAGAAAGATCAAGTCATCAAGAACTCCCTCCAACACTCATTATGTCTGAAACTGAATCCATCGTCCTTCTACACCCCAAATGCTGCTTCCTGAATGGTGAACAGCACAACTGTGCACACGGAGGTGCAGGTGAGTTCAGGGCACCCTTGTCTCTCTCTCTTCCTCTCATGTCTAAACAGCTCCCTGGACTCAGCCCTCCTTCATGTCCTTGGGATTTGCCCTCCTGTCCCCTCCTGCACCTCCCCCAGATTACTTAGCCACCTCACAGGGTGTCCCTGCCTCTGTCTTCCCTCCTCTCCTCTTCACTTCTATTGGGAGGATTACGAAGACACTGAGGGTGGAGAGGGAAGCCCCAGGCTAGTTGGTTCTTGCTGCTTTTATGTACCCGCTGGCCCTTGGCGGCCCCAGAAGTCTGTGGAGAGTCCTTCCAGGGCTGAGTCCAACTTCTCTAGAGTGGCACTGTCACCTCCACTAGCCCAACCTCCTCTCTTCTTGTGGATGGTCACTGGGCAGGCCAGGCATGTTAGAAAAGGTACAACCTCCTCTCTTCACCACCTACTTCGGCTTCTCCTGTGAGATTGGGGGTGGGGGTAGTAACCACCCTCTGGGCCTTCCCTACCTGCTGATCACTTTCCTCCAAATAGCTCATTCCCCCAGCCTGACTTGATCTCTGTTTTGCCATTTCTGTCTCTCGCCAACAGCATTGACCAGAAACCAAGAAAGCTGGGAAAGGACTTTGCCTTTGTTGAGAGAGCCTGGGGAGCAGGAGCCCAGTTCCAGCTCCATCGAGGACTTCCTGTGTGAGTCTGAGTTTCCCTCCCTCTCTGGGCCTGGTTTCTCTTGGCCCTTAGAAAGTGATGGAGACCCAAGACCAGCAGATGGCATAATGGTTATGTTGTTAGACTTCCACACAGTTGACCATGGTTCAAGACCTGGACCCAGCAGCTTAAACTCACACCAGGTGCATGTGACTACATACCCAAGATTCTGAGAGAATGGGGGAGAAGGGATTGCAGCGTGGCCATCCCCCCTAGGGGGTGATTTCTCATTTTCTGTCTCTCTGTCTCTCTGGGGAGTGCATGTTCCCTATAGCAAAAATCTCTGTATTAAAAAAAAGAAAGAAAGAAAGAAAGAAAGAAAGAAAGAAAGAAAGAAAGAAAGAAACAAAGAAAGAAAGAAAGAAAGAAAGAAAGAAAGAAGAAAGAAGAAAGAGATGAAGACCCTTTCATCCAGCCAAGTCACTTCTAAATCTTTGAGAAATATACTTGCATACGTGCACAAAAAGACACAAGCAAGGATTGCAGCCTTGCTAACAACGGTGTCAATCAAAATGTCAATCGATAGAAAAATCCTTGAATGTATTAGAGCACACGCATAGACTGTATCAGTCAAGGTCCAATTATATGTAATTAGCACCAGTTACTTCCTCCACAACATTTTGTTATAAAAAGTTTCAAACATACAGGAAAAATGAAAAAAATTCTGAAGTAAACAACCATGTCCCCACTAAAATTAACATGCAACCTTATTTGCTTTATCGTATATCCATCCACCCATCCATCTGTCTATTCATCTTAATTTTTGGAAGCATTTAAAAATAGAGTACAGACAGCAATATGCTTTACCCAGAAACACCTCCACATGTTTATCATTACCTAGAATTCCATATGTGTTTATAGTGTTTCACTTTGTTTTTTTAAGGTAATTTTTTCTTCTAATCAAATGCACAAATCTTAGCTCACCATTTAAGGAGTTCTGCCAGATTCACCCACCGATGTAATTCACCCCCCATCAAGACATAGGACATGACCTTCAAGCCAGAAAATTCCCTCATGCCCTTTCCCATCCACTCTCACTGCCTGTACTGTCACCGACAAACACTGTTCTGGTTTTGATTCTGCCAGAGCTTAGTTTTGCTTAATCTAGAACATCACATAAATTGAGCTTTACTGTGTACAGCCTCTTGGAATCAGTCCAGTGTTTTCTTTTCTTTTTTTAGATTTTTGCTATAGGGCACATGCACTTGCCAGAGAGAGAGAGAGTGAGAGGGAAAGTGAGAACTCACCACCCCCCCCCCGAAGGGATGGCCACGCCACAACCCGAAGGGATGGCCACGCCACAACCCCTTCCCCTCCATTCTGCTCCTGTTATTTGGGGCATGCATGCACATGTGCCCGGCATGAATTTCAGACCACCAGGTCCAGGACTTGAACTGCAGTCAGCCCTATGGGAGTCCAGTGCTTTAACCACCATGCCACCTGCTGGCCTAGTGCAGTATTGTCAGTATGAGCCCAGGGTATTGCATGTACCAGTCACTCGTGCCTTCTTTTTACTGAGCAGTAGGCTGTTGTGTGGCTGTACCACTGTTTGTCCATTCTCTTGATGCACACCTGGGATGTTCTAGTTTCAGTCTATTATGAATACAACTATTATGGACTTTTTAAAAAAAACAATTCTTCTGCTCAGATGACTTCATTCGTGGGATGTTCTAGTTTCAGTCTATTATGAATAAAACTACTATGGACTTTTTTAAAAAAAAAATTCTTCTTCTGGTCAGATGTCTTCATTCATCTTGGCTAAATACCTAGGACTATTAGGTCATTGGAAAGATCATGATGTGTTTTTCTACGCAAAAATGCATCACGACTTTTCTGACGACCCAGTAGATTTGCAGGTTCATAGGTCGGTTGGTATTTAGATTTATCAGGAGGATGTAGCACTGCACACCTCTCAGATTCATGGCCCATCGTGCTTTGCTCAAGTGCAGATGCTGGCCTGCTCATGCCATGCCCTTCCTTCCTGGGGAATTCTCTCTCAGGGCTCTTCCCCTGTTCACCCTTGTCATCCATCAGCCCATGTCCCGGGACCACTCTGGGCCATCGGGTAAGCTGCGGTAGTTATACACTCACGGGGAGGAGGTGGAAGGCTCCCTTTTTCATTCTAGAAGCACCTGCTTCCTTGTAAGCATTTTCACCTGTTCCCCAGAAACCTCCAGCCTTCGCACAACAATTGGTGGGATTGAAACTGGGCAATGACATTGGTCTCTAGGTTGATTTCAAGGCCTGAGTAAGCTCAAATGTTCCATAAGCAGGTCTGACCACCCTTGGCTAGTAGCCCGAGTTCTTCTCTGGCCCATTCAGAGGGGCTGGGGGCAGGGACTGTGAGGTAAGAGGTGGACAGCTGGACTTGTAAGGCCTAGTCCAGAGCTGGGGCCCAGGCCAACCCCCTGGCCATCCAGGCTTTAGCACCTCTCCAGTTCCCCTGATGTCTGCCAAGGGACCACCATCTGCATGTGGGTGACAGCCTGAGTGGGACCCCGGTACACTCCAGGCTTGGTGAGACTCGGCCTTCACCCAATTGCATTACAGCCCAGAGGTTAAGGATGCCAACGCATAACCGGGTGCAGACTAGGCTCTGTCCTTCTCCATGTGTCTCCTGTTGCTTCTATGCAGGGCCTTCAAAAAGTTCATAGAAAATGCATAATACAAAAAAAACAGTGCATGGACTTCCGATGTTTGGATCAAAATAAAGTCATACTTTTATTCCATTTTCCACAAACTTTTTGAGATCCCCTCATATTATGAGACATTTCGAATATGTTGTAGACTAACGAGAGGAACCTGCTGCTCTGGTTACTTTGGTGCATCTGCTGAGTTCCTTTTCTTAGGCAACCTGAGCTTCACCTCCTGGGGCAAGGTCCCGCCCTCTGAACCTCAGTCTCCTTGTCTGTCAAGAGCACACAAATGGCGGGTGGTTGTGGATGTTGCTACAACTGACCTGTGTGCTCGGGTGAGCCAGGTGAACTCAGGTAAGGGGCACCCTCCTGCTATTTAAGATGGCCCCCTCTGCCTCCAATTCATGCCCTCCATCACCTTTATCACCACTTGGTCCTCATTCAGGGAGAGTGGCCCCACAGGACGCATTGACCTTCTTTACAAAGGACAAAACTGAGGCACAATGCAGGGAATTAACCTGTCACATCCCTGAGAAGAGAGCAGTGGGCAATTCTGACCCTCTCTGAAGTGGTCCCGCTGTTTAACATATTCCTTTATGGGAAATTTGCACCTGTGGAAAGGGAGGGGCTAGAGCTGTAGCTAGAGGCAAATCAGGATCCAGACTGCCTGGGTTCCCTTCCTGAGTCTGCGCCTACTAGCGGAAGTCATCTAACTTCTTTGTGCCTGGTTCCTGCCTCTGTAAAATTAGTGTTTTAAGAGTACGTACATTGTTAATAACATTAACAGTATTATAGTGCATTGTGGGAATTAAGTAAGTGAACACAGTAAAACAGTTAGATGACCTAGCGCATAGTAGGTGTTATGTTCTGAATGTGTCCCCCAAAGTTTGTATGTTGGAAACTTAACCCCTAAATGCAACAAGGAGGGAGGTGGGGCTTCATCAGAGGTCTTTAGATCATGTGAGCTCTGCCTTTATGAGAGGAATAATGCCATTACAAAAAGGGCTTGTGGGAGACCAGCAGGTGGCATGGTGGTTAAAGTGCTTAACTCCCATATGGCCCACCACAGTCTGAGTCCCAGACTTGGCAGCTTGCTTTCTCACTCTCCCTTTTTCTCTCTGTCCCTGTCTCTCTCTAGTCAAATTGAAAATAATAATAAATAAAGTTAAATAATTATTTTTTAAAAGTAGGGCTTGTGGGAATGAGTTCTCTCTCTTCTACCCTTCTGCCATGTGGGGGACATAGCATTCTTCCTGTCTGGAAGATGCAGCATTTCAAGGCACCATCTTGGAAGCAGAGAGACCAGGCCCTAACTTTCTGGCACCTTGATCTTAGACATCCCAACTTCCAGAATTGTGAGAAATAAATTTCCATTCTCTATAAATTACCCAGTCTTGAGTATTTTGTTATAGCAGCACAAATGGATTAAGACAGTAGATATCTTAGTCTGCTATTGTGTTGCTAAAAGACTAGATGATTTATAAAGAGCAGGGGTCTATTTAGCTTATGATTCTGGTACCTGGGAAGTCCAAAGTCATGGGGATGGCAGCCTCTAGTGTTGTATCACAGCATGGTCGACAGAAGCAGAGAGGAAGGTGGATGTGTGCAAAGAGAGAGAACTGGAGACAGCCATATTCCTTTTGTAGTAGCCCATTCTTGGAGACCAGCAGTTAGCATAATGGCTATGTCGCCAGACTCCCATGTAGTTGACTGTGATTCTCGACCGCGGTTCGAGTCCCGGACCCAGTGGCTTAAACTCACACCAGGCACGTGTGTGTGCGTGCCCAAGATCCTAAGAGGAGAAGGGACTGTGGCGTGGCCAACCCCCTGGGGGTGATTTCTTGCTTTCTATCTTTCTGTCTTTCTCTGTCTTTCTGGCGATTCATGTGCCCTATAGCAAAAACCTCTCAAAAAAAAAAAAAAAAAAAAAAATAAAGCCAAAAAAAAAAAAAACATTCTTGAAGGAATGAAGTCCTTCTCATAAGAGCTAGAACTTACTTTGTCTCTCAAGACAGCATTTTTCCATTCAGGAGAGCAACACCTCCATGATCCAAACATTGCCTGTTAGGCTTTGCTTCTTAAAGGTCTCCTCACCTTCTGCAGATAAAAACCACAATGAGATACCACCTAACCCTTGTCAGAATGGCAAAGATTAGGAATATTAAAAAGTGATAAGTGTTGGCGGGGATGTGGTGAAAAAGGAACTCTCCTACACTGTTGGTGGGAATGTAAACTGGTTCAG
>NW_006159568.1:1642920-1660591 GCF_000334495.1 Tupaia belangeri chinensis
GGTATCTACCCAAAGGACAGGAGAATGCTCAGTCAGAAAAGCGCTTGCATATCAATGTTTATTGCAGCATTATTCATGATTGCTAAGACATGGAACCAACCTAAATGTCCACAAACCGATGAATGGATTGGAAAAATGTGGCATACATACTCTATAGAACACTACTCAGCCATAAAAAATAACAAGACCCTGGCATTTGATAGAAAGCGATCAGATATGGAGGATCTATTGCTGAGTGAAGTAAGCCAGGCTATGAAAGAAAGATACTGTATGTATCCACTTAATATATACCAACTATCCACACTCTATGGTAGAGAGAGAAATATTGGAGGACATAAAAGCAGTGAAAATACTTAACAAGAATGTGGGATGGAGGGAGGTGAAGAGAAGAGGATAGCGAAAGATAGCAAGAGAACAAATAGAGAGGCATGACATTAGTGGGACACAGATATGGCTTATTACCTGTTGATTATGTGTATAGTATTCTCACCTGGATTGGTCTGAGAAGTATTTCATGATAGGGAAAGCCTTTTTACAAGCAAAATGAGAACTAGTGATTGTTTAAAAAAGTAATTGGAATAATAATAATAATGATCGGGAAAAACAATGAAAAGATATTGAATGATGAAGTGGGGATGTTAATGTCTCTGTACTGACTGACATGCATGGCATTCCCTTTTGAAAAAGCAATGTAATACACTGTAAAGTTATATGCGATTCAATGTAATATAAACAAGGTTATGATGATAATAAATAAATAAATAAATAAATAAATTTTTAAAAAAAGGTCTCATCACCTTCCAACACCATTATACTGGGGACCAAACATGAACCTCTGGGGGACAAACCATTATCTAAACCACATAGCGGAAAATGCTTCATAAATATTTGCTGTTTTTTCTGAGATCTCCCTTTTAGTCCAGGGGGCAAGGTCTGTGTTCAGTTCCTCCCTCTACCTGCCCTCACCCCAGCTCCATCCCAAACACACCCATGGCTGGTTCAAGGCTGCAGGTGCTCAGGGGCAATTTGAAGAAGGAGGGAATGCACAATGCATTTGGCCACTGGAAGCCTTGATCTGTGGATGTGGGAAAGAGGTAAGTCTGGTCTGTCTGGGTGATGCATGCTGGCAGTTACTCCTGCCTCCAGCCACCAGAAAGTGCACTTCCTCAAACCTTCCCTGTTGCCCTGCCCCTGGCAAGGTCAGCCTCTTGCTAGAGACCTCTGTGAGCTGTTTTCCCAGGGCCTCTCTGGCTGTGGCCTCAGAAATTCCTCTCTGTTTATAGACTCTGTTTCCAAAGTCAGAGTCAGCCACGCTCTTCAGCTAATGATGCCCGTGGAGACAGGGAAGGCTGCAATGCACAGCCTTGCCCAGGAGTCGGCCCCGGGGAGAGCAGTTTGCCAGTGGCTTGGGCCTGGAGTAGAGTGAAGGTGGTGAGCACCTCCCCAGAAGGCAGGCAGCCTGAAAGTCAGGGCTGAAACCTTTGCAACCACATTGTCCTTGTGTGCAGAGAAGAGGAAACAGGCCCAGGGGTTCCTGTCACCAGGAGGTAGGGCAGCCAGGACTGTTAACCCCTTCTACTACCCTTCAGGACAGTGTGTCCCAAACTTGAGCGGGCATCACAATCACCTGGAGGGTTTGCTTAGTTATCAGCTGAAGGGCCCCACCCCCACGTTTTGATTCTCAGGAGTAAGGCCTGAGAATCCCGTGTTTCTTGTTTTTGATTTTGTTTTTGCCGGAGGGTTCATATGCAGGACAGAGAAAGAAAGAGAGAAAGAACACCTCCCAACAAGACTTGGTCACACTGTAATCCTTCTTCCCGCAATTCTCTATCCTGTCAGAATCCTGGGCATGCATATTCGTACCCAGCGTATTTTTCAAGCAGCTGAGCTGGGACTTGAACCCTGGTGGATCAGCACCCGCAAGAAGCTGAGAGTGAGCGTCCTTTTAAATGTCATGCCCTAGCACCTGATCTGCTTCACCCTAGTTTCTGCTCTGCCTCCGGGGTACCCGCAGATCTGTCAGGTCAGTATATGGCCAGTGTTTTCATGAGCAGCCATCTTTATGGGGGCTCAGTCCTAGATAATTACTCTAGAGAATTTAATGGAAAATTCTTCTTGGTTAGAAGCCTAGTGCTTGGAAAAAGGTAGAGGTATGTATGCATGTTGGGGGGGAAGGGTCAGGAGAGAAAGAGAGAAAAAGGGAGGGAGAGACAACAACTGGGAAAGACAACAAACAAAGGGACACAGGTGGCCTGTCACCTCCTTGCAGTTAAGTGTGCCTCCTGGAGCAGCAAGCATCGGCATTACCTGGGGATCTCTAAAATAGCTCCAGAATCTGCATTTTAATAAGATCCCCAAGTTTTGTAGTTGCAGGAGATTGGGATTGCCTGGAGAGTGTTTTCAAATACCTTTGTCTGGTTCTGCCCCGAGATTCTGATATGCGCTGGGTTTGGCATGGGCCCTGGAATTTCGTAAAGCTCCCCAAGTGGTTCTCACATGCGGTGTGAACACCATTGGGGTAGACAGTGTCAGCAGTCTTCAGAATTGGTGTTGGACATAATGTGACATAGCGGAACACACACGGGATTTTAGTAACCAGAGCATGAATTCTGATCCCAGCTCTGCCACTAACTAGCTATGTGGCCTTGGTTGAATCTTCTGTCTCAATGTCCTCAACAATAAAATGAGAAAACTAATAGACTCTCTGAGCCAAAGGATTAATTATGATTATTAGAGTTCAAAAGGGTTTTAGTTGGCCTTTATGTCATGGATCCTCAATTTTACCCTTAGAGAAAGCTTAGGACCTCTCTGGGCCTCAGTTTTCCCACTTGTAAAATTAGAGATTGGACCAGTAAGAGCTTGATACGGTTTGAATGTGTTCCCCAAAAGCATGTGTTGGAAATGTAATCTCCAAAGTAAAGTGTTGGTAGGTGGAGTCTAGAGAGATATGATTAGACCATCAGGGCAAAATGAATGGATAATACCACTATCACGGGAGTGGGTTTTCTAGCAGAGAACACGTTCACCTCCCTCTTTCTCTCTTTCTCTTTGTTCCCCTTCTATTTCTCCCTCTGTCTTTGCCCTACCACCATGGGATGACATAGCAAGAAGGCCTACACAGATGTGGCAAATGGGTGTCCCCAACCCCATCTCACTCTAGCCTTCAACCCAGCATCTGACAGAGACAATTAGAGCTCAAAGAGAAGAGCCAAGAGAAGCTAATCCAAGCCTCCAAAACCATGAGCCAATAAATTTCAGATTCTTATAAATTACCCAGTCTGTAGCTTTCTGTTACAACAGCACAAAACAGACTAAGACAAGGCCTTTCTCCAATATACTTTGCTGGTATTGGTTCTTCAGGCAGCCTGTCTCATTCCATCTCTCCACACAAGCACAACTCTAGTGACTCTTCTTTCAAGACTTGCCCCTTTCTCCAGGGCTCCCCCACCCCTACATCCTCCACTCCTCCCTACTTTAACTTCAGGGTTCAGCTCAGAGTTTATCTCCTTTAGGGAGCCTTCTCTGGCCAATCTCTCCCAAGCTTAGGTTAGGGACCCTCTAACCTTTCATCCCCTCTGTCTCTTGTCTGATAGTCAACTGGATTATAACAGCCCCCTTTGGCACACTTTTTGTCTCTACCTTCCATCCCCAGTAGGTCTTAACCAAACATGAGCCTGAATGCTAATGAATGACATCAGGAGTCTGAGATCAATTCTTGCTCCAAATGTGTGGACTTCACCGTTCTGATTCAAATCAATGTGTAGAAAGTCATCGAAGCCCAAGGAAGATCTCATTAATTTAGGTCTCTTCCTTCCCAACATTAACCTCAATTATCTAACTGCTGGAGGAACAGAGTTTTCTGGATGGCTAAAGATTAACTGATTTACAGGCCTGGGTGGATCTCAACCACAACCTCAGATTAGAAAGCACTTTCCATTTGCTGTCTCCTCACTGGGAGGACACAGAGCAAGAATGATTGCAGTCACAATACAATAGGAGCTGCCAAGAGCAGGCATTGTGTCTGTTTTGTTCATGAGGTATCCTCCACACAGGGAAGGGATGGTTCTCAATAAGTATTTGTTCAGTCAGGACTCTCCTACCATAGAGATAAAGGACAGGGACGTTCAGGAGGGCGGGGTGGCTCATTTAAGTCCACAGAGGTGGAGTGTCAGTGCTGAGGGTCCGACTTCCTGAGCAAGGCCCCGTTCCACTGCCCTAGGCATGCACTATCTAACCTGTGCAGAGTCTGCTCTGAAATGTGCCACCTTCTTACACTTCCTCTGCTCACGCTGACCGTAACTTTCCAAAGGCTGGAGTAATGGCACCTAGCATCAGTGCCTCGTTTAGGTCCTGGGAGCGTGTCTCCCCACAGCCCAACCTCTTCCTTGCTTTTGGCCCTTGTCGGGACAGAGTGCAGGTATGAGTGGGTGTGCCAGGTGACAGTTTGCTGTCCTCTGTCTATGGGCTTGTTCCTAGCTGCCCATCCCGTTATAAGCACAAGGCAAACGGGTGTCTCCAACCTCATCTCATCCCAGCCCTCAGCTTGGCATCTGGCAGGGACAGGTAGCGCACAGGAGAGGATCCCAGAGAGGCTAACCCAAGCATGTTGCTCTTACTCCTAAGCCAAACAAGGACAGACAGTGGCTGTGATGAGGCAATGCTGGGGGCAGCTCAGTCAGGGTGAGAACCATCCTCTCTGTGTCTTCCAGGGGCAATGGATGCAGAAACTGTAACACCTGCCCGGAGAGGCCAATGGCCAGCTCTCAATCACATTTCTTAGTTTCCTTCTTTTATTTAAACTTTATGTATTCATTTCAGGGATGAGTGCAAGAAAGAGTGATGCATGCCCATTTGCAGATAAACAAGCTGACATATGAGCAAAGGACTTCCCCATGGTCAATCCACAGCATATGAGGCAGGGCCAGGACTCGAACTGTGTTTTCTGACTAACTCCCTCATGTTTTTCTCTTCATTATTAGTCAGCTGGCTTGGACAAACACTTCCTGATTATATGCTGTGTGCTGTGCACAACAGACAAGCCAACAGATGGAGAGGTCAAGGCCCCTGCCCTCTGCAAGCCCAGAGTCCAGGGGCAGAGTCGAGATATAACTAACCCTACGAGGAAGGGACCACACAACAAAGGAGTGGCAACAACAAGGGGTGCAGATGACCCTTCTGTGGTTGGGGTGGCTAAAGCTGCGTGAAGGAGGTGACACGTAACCCACCCTGGAGGGATGAGCAGGGAAAGAAGAAGGATGCAAGAGGCAGAGACATGTCACCATCAAATGGCCAGGGTATGTGCAGAGCTGAAACATCCCAAGTATCAAAAGCTATAGCAGAAGAGGAGGCTAGGGGAGTCACTGGCCCAGAGCAGGAAGGGCCAGGCTTGCAGACTAACGAGTTTGAGAGTCTTCATATATGTTGAATGGCTTTATACACTCACCCAGCTCAGACTAACTTTATTTTTAAAATGTATTTACTTATGTTTAGAGATTTTTCTATCGGGTGTGTGTGTGCTCTCTGGAGAGACAGAGAGACAGAAAGCAAGAAATCGCCCCCTGGGGGAGATGGTCATGCTGCGATCCCTTCTCCATTTTCCTCTCGAGATTTTGGGCATGCACGCATACACACCTGGCGTGAGTTTTTAAGTCACCGCGCCCAGGACTTGAACCATGGTCGACTACGTAGGAGTCCAGCAACATAACCATTATGCCATCTGCTGGTCCCTATTTAATTTATTTTTTAATTTGACTAGAGAGAGAGAGACAGAGAGAAAGAGAAAAAAGGAAAGTGAGAAAGCAAGTCGCCAAGTCCGAGATTCAAACTTCAGTCAGCCATGTGGGAGTCTAGCACCCTAACCACCACTCCACCTGCTGGCCTCTTAGATTCACTTTAAAAATTAAAAATAAACATTTTATAGAGAGCACCCTCAAGAGGAAAGCACCCTCGACAGGGTCTCAGCACACTGTGGCTCCCCATCTCAAAGCCCTCAGGATCTTAGTTGCCTACATGCATGCCCTATGTGTTTTCCAACCGACCTAAGGATCTGAACCTGCAACAGGCCATATGGCCTCCAGTCTTTGCAAGTCACTCGTGTGCACCACAGAGGCTGGGACAATTTTCTTGCTATTTATGTTCCTTTTGAAAAAGAGGAAGAGAAAAAAAATCACCTTTAATCACAATGCCCAAAGATAACCAATGTTTTCTATGAACATATCTATTTTTCTAAAATGTTGTTGTACAGTTACTATTTTTGTGTGACGTTCCTCCACCTGTTATTTTGTGAACATCTTCCATGTTACTAAATATTCTTCAACCATGTTTCTAATATTTGGAAGGGTCGTGAACATCTCTGAAGATCTGACATGCACAGATCCTCTCCCCAGAAAACGCACAGCCTCAAATACACACTAGTCACGTTTGCCAAGCAGAAAAATCAGCTCAGGGTTGCTATTGGATTGTTCTAGAGAGCTAGAAATCCATTTCATAGGTGAAATCTCCTGATTTTTAAAAAGGTTGTCAACTAACTGAAAACATTAAAACCAAAACCAAAACACTATGGGCATCAAATAAACTTGTTGAAGGTCTCAGTCTTTCTTGGGGACAGCTGGTTTATAATCTTTGGCCAAGGTCTAAGGTCCTCAGGGTTTATGGTCAGATGAAATGCTTGCTTCCAGCTCACCTCCATAACCCACTTCTTACCCAGCCAAAACCCTCTCCACCATTCCACTTCCACACCTTTGCTCATATACATTTCAATCATGGAACAACTGCTCCAGCCGTCACCCTCATTTCCAAATCCCACCTAACTCTTAGCAGGGCTTTATGATTCTGCTCCTTGGACACTTGCCATGCCTCTATTCTTAGCCACTTGTGGCCACATCTCCAGTCCCCTGCTGGACCAAGAACTCCGGAGGACAGCACTGTTTGATTCATTTCCGTGCTCCCCAGTCCAGGGCTTCTAAAGAGCCAGCCCAGAATGGGCGCTCAGGAAACACTAGCAGGGGTGACAGACTCATCAGCAATCCCCTGGTGCAAGTGAATTCTTCCCTCAGAGCAGAAGGACGGATAATTACAGCCTGGCTTCAACAATCTGCTCTGCATTCACCCCTCAGGGTGTGTGAATTGCTGTGAAATTCTTATCAAGGGGAAAGCAAAAAGTGACTCTAATAGGGAGATTTAAAGGGAGGAGGAGCAAAGGAAGAAAAGCTTTTCTAAAGCTCTGGAGTCCTGCCTGTGTTGACCTTTGAGCCATGGAGAAAAGCCGCTAGAATCATACCAGGGTACTCAGGAGGCCCAGGAAGGGCCTAGAAATCACTTTGAGCACGTGCCTTCCCCAATCTGAGCAGCAAGGGACATCACCACTTCCTAGGGCCTCTCCTTTCGAAAATAGGAAGATTTTGTGTGGTAGTCAGAAGGGCTATGGTATCTCTGGTTAACCCGCTCTGGGGGATCACAAGAGCTGATTTGTGATGTTCTTTTTCTCTCTGTCTTCCAAATGAGCCTTAAAGATTCCTGGTAAATTCCTACTGATTCTAGAAAGCTCTGAGTCTATATGTGCCATGTGCTGCTGCTTCTCCGCCTTGGCCTCTTACTCCCTGCACTCTTTGTGCCACTGCTGTCCCCTGGGATCCTAACTTAGTACCTGGGACACAGTGACAGCTCCATAAATGCCAACTGATAGATGGACGGGTTCGTTTATTCAGGAGCAGGTTCTCTGGCCAAGCCCTGTGCCAGGTGCAGGGGAGGGGAGCACAGAGATGTATCTGAGCAACTCCCTCACCCTAACAGCAGCCTCCACCATGCCTGGCTGTGTTGATGGGGGCCTCTCTGAAGGTAGATACCCACTTTACTCAGCTTGGTTCCCCACGGACAAGATCCAGCTCAGAGCAGGGACTTAGAGGCCATGGAATTAAGTAAGCAGAGAAGCAGGTATTTTGATTCTGCCTTTTAATCCCAAGACATTTATTTTTCTTAAAATTTTTGTTTTAGGGACCAGCAGATGGCGTAACGGTTTTGTCACTAGACTCCCACATAGTCAACCACCACTTGAGTCCTGGACCCAGAGGCTTAAAACTCATGCCAGGAGCGTGTGCAGGCATGCCCAAGATTCCAGGAGGAGAATGGAGGAGAAGGGACTGCAGCGTGGCCATCGCCCCTGGAGGGGAGGGTGATTTCTCACTTTCTATCTGTCTCTCTCTCCAGTGAGCACATGTGCCCTATAACAAAAATCTCTCCAAAAAAAAAAACACAAAGATTTTTGTTTTAAGATTTTTAAAAAATTTTATTTATTTATTATTATTCAATTTGACCGGAGACAGAAAGGGAGAGTAAGAAAGCTAGCCACCAGGTCTAAGACTTGAACCACAGTCAGCCATGTGGGAGTCCAGCGCTTTAATCACCACACCACCTGCCAGTCTCCCCAAGACATTTTTTAAAAGTTTATTTACTTATTTCTTTAATGAGAGAGAGTGAGACAGGCACTTGCCACCAAGGTCTTCATATTGCAATCCACCCCCAGTCTTAGCTAGTCCAGATCACAGGCACCTGCACACACATCTGCTGTACACAAGTCCAGATCACAGACACCCACACATGCATCTGGTGTCCCAGGATGTGAACCCAGGACCTTCCCATGTGGGTCCAGTTGTGTCATTGCCTGGTGCCAAGACATTCTGAGCTTGATGAAATATCAAAAGCAGAATAGTCAATAAGCTAACACTGCTGCGACCTCTTGGTGCCTGCCTCCACTTCTTTCTGTATCTCTCCTTCCCTGAAGCTATCACCCTCCCTTCCAACGTCTACTCTAGATCATACGCTTGCTTACACTTTCCCCCAGGGGTTAACTTAAAGATAAGCTCTCAGTCCTTTACCCAATGGATGCCCAAGATTATTGGTGGCACTAATCAGCATAAAATGCAATTGACAAGGGTGGGAATACATGGCAGACATTTTTCTTGACTAAAAATTAACCAAAGAATCAAATCTTCCTGACACTGTGTTGATTTATTCAATATGACTCAGAAAACTTGGACTTTGTTGAAAGAGTGGCCATAAATAAAACCGCAGTGGGAGATCACCATCACAAGTTAATTAAAAAGTAAATAAATACAAAGCTGCCCAGTCCGGAGGCATAGAGCACAGTGGGTTGAACCCGCAGCGCTGCAGGCCACATGACTAACTGCGATTGGGAAGCCCAGCCCAGTAGACTCAGTAGACCTGGAATGCACTGGGCATGCACCAGCGCCCAAGATCCCAGCAGGCTAGAGGTAAGGGGTTGTGGATGATCAGACCCTGTTGAAGGTACTTTTCTCTGTCTCTCTTGCTCTCTTATATGCACCTGTGCACAAACACACACACCTTCTCTACCATGAATTTAAAAAATAATAATAATAAACGAATTGATAAATGGGGCCAGCAGGTGGCGTGGTGGTTAAGGGCATTGGATTCTCACATGGCTGACCGTGGTTTGAGTCTTGGACCTGGCAGCTTGCTTTCTCCCTTTCCCTTTCTCTCTCTCTCTGTCTCTTTCTGTTCAAATTTTAAAATAATAATAATAACAGTAACAAATGGAGTTAAATAAATAACTCCGTTTAAAAACATAAGTAAACTCATTGTTAAACCAAGTCTTCATGGTGAACCAGCCTTTATCAAAAGAAATCTCAGTAAAATGAAGAAACTAAGGGGAGTCCATTCACTTCACGGTGATGGTTTTGATTTTTCCCTAAGCGAATCAGCATTGACATAACTCTCATCATGCTGGTGATAGCAGCAGAGTCAAGCGCTCAGGCCTGGGGAGCGATGGGAGACACGCATGAGCAGGCATGGTTTACCTGTTCCTGTCTTGCTGCTGTGCACCTCCTGCTGCTGGGATGAGCTGCCCTGGTTCCTCCTGATCAGTAATCATCACTGTCTTACGGGGGGTTGCTGCACTTCCAGAGGAGTTGAGTTTTTACACTAATCACTAGCTCCTTAATCAATTAATGAGATTTAAAAGGTCATTTGTCATTGGAAATTGCTACTAGAATCACCAGACCACTCCATTGGCCCACAGAAGCTAAGGAATTGCATCCCACATTGATAATTGTACCCCAGCTTTAATGAGATTCTTATTAACATATACATTATTAATTAGACCATTAATGCAGATGTCATTTTGAGTCACACCAGGATTCCCGATGGCGCACATGGTTATTAAACCTTGCTAATTTTCACAATGAATTAATATTATATTAAAGGTTCTCTCCACTGTGTATACTAAATTAAACGCTTACATTCGACATCTCACCAGCGGCATCCACTCCTACTTGTTAAGAAGGGGAATAAGATGGAACTATTTCCATTCTAAGGCCTGAGAGCTTCGTATCTTGCAAATAACTCTGGTGCCTACAAGCAGCAAGGGAAGGAGAAGCAGAGGAAGTGGGAAGGAGGGAAGAGGCCCCTTTCTCCCACCCCTCATGCCTCAGGAGCCTACAGTTCTTCAATTAGCAAGGTTTCCTAATGTGTCTAATAGCATTTTTAATGTTTTTCTTATTATAAAGTACCATTTATTCTTTGTAAATAATTTAGAAATACACATAAGCAAAAACAAAAAGAGAGAACATTTTCATTACCCATTCTCTTAGCACTTGGTAATTACCACTCTGAACATTCTCATGTAATAGTTTAGTCTATTTTCTCTATGAAAAATAGACTATTAGATAGGATAATACTCTACACATTGTTTCTTTTCTTTTTTCTTCCTTTTTATTTATTTATTTATTTATTTATTTGAGAGAGATTTTTGCTACAGGGCATGTGTGCTTGCCAGAGAGACAGAGAAAGACAGAAACAGAAAGCAAGAAATCACTCCTCAGGAAGATGACCACACCACAATCCCGTTCCCATTCTCCTCTGGGGATTTTGGGCACACAAGCATATGGCTTGAGTTTCAAGCCACCAGGTCCAGAACTTGAACCATGGTTGGCCACATGGGAGTCCAGTACTTGAACCGCTACACCATCTGCCGGCCCCTACGTGTTGTTTCTAAACTGCCTGTGCTAAAGTCTTCAGTTATTCGATCAAACACTAATCTAGATATTGCCATAAAGATATTTTGTAGGACCAGTTCTGTGGTCTGGTGGTTAGGGCAGCCAGATCCCACATGGCCAATTGTGCAGTTCGATTTCTGGACCCAGCAGCTTGAGAAACACACTGGGCGTATATGCATGTGTGCTTGAAATCCCCAAAAGGAGAGATGGAGGAGAAGGGATTACATTATCATTCCCCATGGGGATGCGTTCTCCTCTCCCTCTCTCTCTCTGTCTCTCTGTCTCACACACATACCCTCTAGCCAAAAAAAGAAATAAAATAGGTATTTAAGGTATGATGGAAGTCAATAATCTGTTGTCTGGAGGTAAAAGAGATAACTTAACCTAGATAACACAGGTGGGCCTGGTTCAGTCAGTTGCAAATTCCTACAAACAGAGCTGAGGCCCCCCTGAAGAAGAAATTCTGCCTGTGAACAGCCTACCTTTCCCTTGCAATTCTCTATCTTTGAGGGGTCTTCAAAGTTCAAGGAAAAGTGTGTATTATGAAAAAACTTCTTCCTTTTTTTTTTTTGACCAAAGTAAACTCATACTTGAATCTTATTTTTCCAGAACTTTTTGAAGTTTCCACCTGTGTGTCTGTGTGTATCTGTGTGTATCTTACTGGGTCTGTTTCTCTCATGCCCTGATGATAGGACTTTATTCTGTGGTTCCAGGGCTCTAACTTATTTCACTATTCCCTGCTACTGAATAAAGTGCTGGATGGTTTTGCTGCAACTTGGCACCATAACTCCTGTTTCAGGCTGGAATGATTCCTCCCAATATGCTATTTCTTCTGTGGCTCCAAGTTGGGGAGGGCCAGTGAGAGGAACCTGTGCATCACTTGGAAGGGAGAAGCAAAAGGGATGCCATTAATATGGGGAGGGCCTGGCTGTCTCACCAGCTGGGGCAGCTTTGACAGTCACAGAGGCTTTGCAAACCTCCCATGAGGTCCTACTACATGGGCCTTCTTGGGTGGCCAGACCCTGTCTCAGACTTTCCCACGAGTGCGTCTTTTCCACCTGTGCCACCTGCCCCGTCTGCACCTGTGTTTCAGACAGAAGGGGTTAGCAATGACTTCTCGACTCCTTCACCTTTCCCCTTCTAGAATCTCACTCTCATGGCTGCTCCCAGTTTGCATAAGTCCTCTTTTATTTTTTAAGAGAGATTTTTGCTATAGGGTGCTTGCACTTGTGGGAGAGACAGAAAGCAAGAAATCAACCCCCCAGGGAGGATGGCCATGCCGCAATCCCTTCTCCTCCATTCACCTCTTGGGATCTTGGGCACACGCACACACACCCCTGGCGTGAGTTTAAGCCACCAGGTCCAGGACTTGAACCAGGGTTGACTACATGGGAGTCCAGCAACATACCCATTACGTCATCTGCTGGTCCTGAGTTTGTTTAAGTCCTAACTTCTGTATTAAATCCTTTATTTCTGCAATACGTGTAATGACTCTTTTCCTGACTGAAACCACTAGCGATTCAAGATAACAGATCCTTAAGAATGGAAATGTGTAATATGAGAATTAAGAGTATTAATTATCAGATCATGGTAGCCCATAGGACAAAGTGGTAGGATAGTTGCCTAAAATATTACTGGAGTCATCTGAAGTCAGGGACCTGAAGACAGAAAGTCAGGTGACCACCTAGCAGCTGCGATAGGACATTAAAGAGGAAGCAGAGTGTAAGGACTGCAGGGTTAGTCAGCCACTTCTCACTGTGCTCTTTGAAGAACTTGAAAATAGCCAGCTCAGACTTCATATTACTAGTTCAAAGCCTAGATAGGAACACTGACACTTTGGTGAGTGCACTGAAATCATCCCTGGGTTCAAAGTCACAGAATTCAGTGGTCTGATGGTGTTCCCCACCACCCTGAGAAAGCAGGCCTGGACCAGCAGATGGCATGGAGTTTAAGGCACTGGATCCCACATGGCCGATGGTGTAGTTCAAGTTCCAGACCTGGTGACTTGATAAACACAACTTGTACTTGTGCGTACGTGCCCAAAATCCCAAGAGAAGAGATCGTGACATGGGTATTTCCCCCTGGAGAATGCTTTCTCACTTTCTGCTTTCCTCCCCCTGTCTCTCTGTCTCTGTTTCCAGTAAGCACACATGCCATGCCCTATAGCAAAAAGAGAAAAAAGAAAAGAAAAAAGAAAAAGGAAAAAAAGTCCTGACAGAACCTGCTGGAGTGGGCTTTTGAAGACTCACAGCACAACTGGGTGACACACCTTTGCAGGGCTGGGTTAGTTTCCTGAAGAATGGGCCACATGCTCTAACCAGGTGACCAGTCTACAGCACACTTTCACAGCCAGGATTCCTGGGCCCACTAACCAAAGGGAGGGATCAGAGGGGCTCATACCACCATTGCCCTTCACATGCAAAAGCCCCATCTTTGCCTCCAGCCTCGTGATTTGAGCTCTCTGGTGTCAGTCTTGATTCCCAGGAAGACAGCTTCCATCAATGCACACAGCAATGGGGCCATTGAACTGGAAGCTGAGGCTGCCACCTGACCACCGTGAGCTCCTCATATCAGCCATTGACCCAGAAGGCAAAGAAGGAGCTGCTGTTCTCACCGGAGGAATTAGTTCTGGGTCCCAGGGAGAAATTCAACTGCTACCACAACACTGAGGAGTCTCTTTGGAACCCAGGAGACTTCCTGAGGTGCCTCTGAATACTCCCATGACCTGTGCTAAAAGTTCATGGAAAACAACAGCGGAGTCAAATGACACAGACCCTTCAGGAATGCAGGTTTGCCTCATCCCAAAGGACAGGAAACAAAACAGCCCAGTGCTTGCTGAGGGCAAGAAGGGAAGTGGGAGGAGAAAAGGAAGTTTGGATGTTTTGAAAGCTCAACCTACAAGCTCCTGCTTTAAATGTGTCCCCTTACAAGTATAAAGACTTAAAAAAACAAGTTCTTCTAGTTGAGGTTTCACAAATATTCTAATTACTAAAAGTCAGCTTGACCACAATTTTCCTAAGCCTCATCCCCAAAGTGAAAAGGTGTCTGTTTTGGCTCCATTGAGGACACATTTCTGCTCTCAGAATCCACCTGCTGGTGTATGTGGCACCTGAGTGCAAATTGGGACGAGATGCCTCCTACCACGTAACATTCTAAATGAGGGTCTTCCTCATTTCTTACTAACAGCTGCTATAACAAAGTCATCTAATGCAAAATAAACATACAATTATAGAACATAAAGGAATACTTGAAATTCATTGAGCTATACACATATGCATGCCATATGTGCCTTCAACACAAATAGTTTAGTTTTTTTTTTTTTTTTTTAATTTGCTATAGGGTGCATATACTCACTGGAGAGACAGAAAGGGAAAGTGAGAAAGCATCTTCCAGGGTAGGGATAGCCATGCCACAATCCTTTCTCCTCTACTTCTCTTCTCAGGATTTTGGGCACACATACACACATACCCAGCATGTTTCTTATGTCACTGGGCCTGGGACTCGAAATGCACAGTCACGTGGGAGCCAGTCACTGTATCCACCACGCCACCAGCTGGCCCCTGAAGTGTTTCAAGTGAAACAGAAAATTTAAACTTGTACTCACTATAATCAGGACTAGAATATAATTGTCTATTTTAAGATGTTTAAATATGTTGTATCGGACACCTCTTACAGCCCACCATACATTCTCTGGGCAACCTTTAAAAATAAAGTTTATTTATTCATCTCTCATATGAGAGAGAGAGAGAGACCTAGAGAAAAAGAAAGACAAGCACCCTTGATAGGGTCTCGATCCTTCAACTTACCCCCTCCCCAGCCTTCCAGACAGTCAGGACTACAAGTGTGCCCATGGGTGAGCCTGGCATTCTCAAGCCGACCTGGGATCCAAACCTGGAGCTCCACATGGCTCCAGTATCTGTGCCACAGGTGGCCAGACTTGGGCAACTTTTTACTCCTGCAGTTTCTGAGACAACAAGCTGCATGCAAGAGTAACCGGGAGCAATATCCTCAGCTGCCCCAACCTCTCCCCATGTCTTATTTTCTGCTCTTGGGCTTTTCATTGTGGCCACATCGGACATTCTAGCAAATGTGCCAACTTTGAAGTACAAGGGAATTAACCCCTCACCTGGCATCGCCTCTGACCAATGGGGGATGAGCTCCAGTGGAGGAGCGCATCTTTCCTCTGTCCCAGGAGGTCCCAGGCAGGTGGCACACAACTCCCACAGTGGTGGACAGTTGCATAACTTGGTGACATGAGACCCTTATGCAGTGTGCAACCTAAACCA
The DNA here is from genome assembly GCF_000334495.1 of Tupaia belangeri chinensis. NCBI lineage: Eukaryota > Metazoa > Chordata > Mammalia > Scandentia > Tupaiidae > Tupaia > Tupaia belangeri. The sequence continues at coordinate 1,658,237 of NW_006159568.1, forward strand.
GCTATATGTGGCTTTTCTTTTTCTCTCTTTCCCATTCCTGGGGCCAGTTTCCCAAAATGAACCACCTACCCCACAAATCCTTGTCTCAGCCTCTGCTTTTTAGGATAAGTGAGGCTAACACGGACATCTCATTTCCACAAAAAGAAATGAAAATCACTTAAATGTCTACTTGGCCCAATATCTTGTTTTGCAAAGAAATGGTGGCTAGATTTGACAGGTTACAAATCTTGAGTAATTTTAAATACATTTCAATTTCGAGAAGCTATATTCTCCATCGGCAACCAATATTGGCAATGTTAAATATATTCCGAAAGCTACAAAAGAATTCAGAAATGTGTCTAGTAAATTATTGATGCAAGTGCATTGCTAAATGTCAACAAGAGAGTTTAGAAAACAGTTTAAGGTTTTAGTTTCTCATAAGTCAATGCCCCATCAATAGCATAGCAGTCGATTTCAATTGTAAATTTTCACACAGTTACAGTAGTTCAAGTTCATCATAATTCTTCAAATTATATGTCATTGAGAAGAATGAAAGAGCATAATATTCTTCAGCATTACAAACCTTTCTTTTAAAAATAATATTGTTGTGCGGCCAGCAGTGGCATTGGGACTAAGGCACTGGATCCCCACATGGCCAACCATGGTTCAAGTCCTGGACCTGGTGGCTTACTTTCTCACTTTCTCTCTCTCTCACTCTCCGGTGAGTGTATGAGCCCTATAGCAAATTCAATAATATTAATTAATTAATTAATTAAATATAAACATAAATAAATAAAGCAATTCACAAAAATTAAAATCGTAATAATATTGGCATAGGACTGGCCCGTGGCATGGTAGTTAAGGTTGCTGGACTCCCACATGGCCTGTTGCAGAAAAACAGACACTGAGGAATGGAAATAGCATTCAAGAGAGAAAGGAGAACTCTTTATTATGTTGACAGGCACAGAGGAGTTGGCACTCTGAATCTCTGGTGCCCACTGGGAGTTGGACACGGTCTTTTATGGGGGATCTGGGAAGAAGGAAGTCTCTTGATGTCAGGAATTGGGGTTGGATAGGAAAATTGGGGAGGGGAGGTCATGGGATGTCAAGAATTGGAGTTGTGGGCTCAGAATCTGCCTAAAAATGGAGGTGGTAGAGAAGCAGGAAGCCTAACTTATTCAGGGTTTCAGGTTACTCTGTAGCTCAGAGGAGGGGCAGTAAGTTCTCTGGGGGAGCAGGAAGTTCAGGTAGTTATCAACCTTGAGTTGTTCGTGAGTTCCAGGTCTCTCCAGGCCAACTGTGGTTCAAGTCCTGGACCTGGAGGCTTGCTTTCTTACTTTCCCTATCTATCTGTCTCTCTCTGAAAATAGTAAAATAATAATAACAAATAAAGTTAAATAAAATAACTCTAAAAATATTGTTGTATCCAATACATATTTAAAAAATTGATTTTCAAATTTATGTAGGTCATAATTGTGCTGATCACAGAATTCACAGTTAAAATTACTCTTCTAACTATTTTCTCATATTCCCTTTTTTTAAGTTGTTGTTTTTTTTTCCATAGGGTACATGTGCTCACTAGAGTGAGAGAGAGACAGAAAGAGATAGTGAGCAGGAAAGTGAGAAATCATCCCTCCAGGGAGGATGGCCACACCACAATCCCTTCTCTTCCATTCTCATTTTGGGATTTTGGGCACACATACACAAACCTGGCGTGATTTTCAAGTCTCTGAGTCTGGACTTGAATCTCAGTTGGCCATGTGGGAGTCCAGTTCCTTAACCACTATGCCACCTGCTGGTTTCAAATATGCCCACTTTTAAATTAATTTTCTTAGCACCAATTTGACATGATGTTTTTATGTAGAATTAGTAGTACAAGTATAAGCAAAAGAAGCAAGAACCAAAATCAGTATGAATGTATTGAAATTATTAAACAGTATTTGATGAAATATTAAATGATGGTTTTAATAAAAATATATTCCTTGGAACTGGCAGGTGGTGTGGTGGTTCAAGGCACTGGACTCACACATGCCCAACCATGGTTCAGTTCCCAGAACTGGAGGCTTGTTTTCTCACTTTCCCTCTCTCACTCTCTCTGATCAGACTGGAAAATAATAATAATAAATAAAGTTAAATAAAATAATTCTTTAAATTATATATATATTTTTTAAATATACATATATATTCTTTAAATATATATATATGTATGTGTGTGTGTGTGTGTGTGTGTGTATTCCTGATACTAAATAAATAGAGATCATTTATGCCAACTTCTTTTTAAAAAAATAATTTTTTATTTAACTTTATGTATTTATTTATTTTAATTTGACCAGAGAAGGACAGAGAGAGAGAAAGTGAGAAAGCAAGCCTCCAGGC
>NW_006159568.1:1660749-1664895 GCF_000334495.1 Tupaia belangeri chinensis
AGAGAAAACCCCCAAAAAAAAAAAAAAAAAAAAAGAAGACAATATGAGAGCCGGCAGGTGGCATGGTAGTTGAGGTGCAGGATTCCCATGTAGCCAACTGCAGTATAATCCTGGACCCTGCAGCTTGAAACTCACACTAGCCTGGTCCTCTCCGACAAGTACATGCACCCTACAGCAAAAACCTAAAAACAAAAAATTTTTTTAAAGTGGATATTTTTGAGAGTACATCTGAGGATGGCATTCTACAATCTGTATTTTCATCAGCTAGGTCTCTTAATTATAGAATGTGTTTCTCATTCAAGAGTAGAAATGGAACAATATGAATCAACCCTGTTAGAACAAGATTCTTTACTTTCATCTGCCAGGAAATTGTCATTTCCCATTTTTAGAGCAAAAAAAGATGTAAACTAAAAGTATTTTCTAATTTTTAAAACCATGAAGTTCTTTTCAAAGCAAATGGTACCCTGAGACACGATACCCCCTGCAATGTACAACCTAAACAGTCATACAAGGGAGCCCTGTGGATACTGTATCTTCTTAGCCTTTTAGGCCTCCACCATAAACTGGCCCTAACCTACACTTCCAGCCTCCCACTTCAAATGCTCTCTGCAGCAGCTAGATAACCATTTCTTAGACTGCACCTTAGCACGTGCTGTGCCTTCTACTTTGGATGCCAATCTTTTTATTTCTCTTTAGAGATTTTTGCTATAGGGTGGGTGTGTACTCCAGAGAGACAAAGAGACAGAGAGACAGAAAGCAACAAATCACACCCCACTGGGGGTATGGCCACATCGCAATCCCTTCTCCTCCATTCTTCTCTTGAGATCCTGGGCACACAGACATATGTGCTTGGCCTGAGTTTTAAGCTGCTGGATCCAGAACTCAAACCACAGTCCACTACTGAGAGTCCAGCAATGTAACCTTTATGCCATCTGCTGGTCCCTCGGATGCCATTCTCTCCCTGCCACTCCCCGGCAACATCCATCCAGTGGGAAGCTCCCTCTCCCAGACCTCCAGAATGCTGTCTGCAAGTCACTAGAGCCACTTCTGATCAGACTGTGAACTCTTGAGATGGAGAATGCATCCGCTCCATCTCGACTTCCTGGGAGTGAAGCCCTGTTCACAACAGGCTCGGAGAAGTGGGATGAGTTAAAGGACGACTAAGACCCAGGGAACTGAGGACCAGGGTATTTCCCGTGTTGGCACTGGCCACTGTTGTATGATGACAAGGCTGATTCTCTGAGGACACTGCATGGGCAGAAGGGGCCTCTGCCCTGGGGGACAGGGAGGCAGGTCACTCTGAAATAAACATTCTTAATCAGTTTTCCCTCCAACTGGCTCTTCTGTGGAGTCTGGGGTCTTGGCTAACTGTCTCAGCAATTTAGTCTTTACTGAGCACTTACAGTAGATAAGCCATAGACAAGCCCCAAGAATTTCCACCTGGTGAGGAAGACGCACATGGATCCCTGGTAGCAGCCCAATGTGTTTGTGTCGTCGAGTGTTTTGCTAGAGGGAAAACACATTTGTCTGGGTACTCCAGAGAGAGAGAGAGAGAGAGAGATTTTCTATAAGGCATTGGCTCATATAGTTACAGAGGCTCCAACATCCCAGGACACAGTTGGCAAGCTAGAGACCCAGGAGAGCCGATAGTGTAGTTCCAGTCCATGTTCAAAGGCCTGAGAATCAAGAGTCAATGGCTTAAGTTCCAGCCTGAGCCTGAATCTGAGGCAGAAGACCAATGACCCAGTGCAAAGACGGGTAGTCTGAGAGAGAATTCTTCCTTGCTCAGCCTCTCCTGTGCAGGTCTTCAACCGACTGGGCTGCTGAATTCTACTGCAGTGAACTGAACTGAACCGACAAATGTAAACACCAGAAAGCTGGTGCTGGCTGAAACCCATGAACCGTTTAATCCCAGCCCCTCACCACTCAGCCCTCCTTCTCTATCCTACTCCCACTCCTCAGAGAAAATACTCTCTCTGAATCATCTCGCCTGTGCCTAATACTTTGAACTGTTTGAACCAGACCTCTCCCCTAAGCTCCAGACCTATGTGGACCCTGATCATCAATAGTCCTATAATTATTGCCCATGTCTCACAAAATCAGTTTGTCCTCTTTCCCCCAGACCTGCCTTTTCACCACGTTTCCATATCAGTGAATGGCATCACCTTCCCCTCAGGCCCTTTGTCAGGAAATCTGGGGTCATCCTGGATGTTCCCCACTTCAAAACAAAACAAAACTAGGCTGACTCTTGAGATTGGTAATGAATGATTCCTGAGTTTATTATTTTTACATCAGTAATAAACTCGATTTTGCAGGCTTCGAATAATAATTTGAAAAAGACGCAGTGCAGAATTGATCTGAAAGTGCACCTTTCAGCAAAGCACACACATATTTGCTGAAATGGCCAGATTATAAATTCCATACTCATCACAGTTTTTTTCCAGAAGCGGCATCTTCTTCCCTCCAGGTTGCCTTGCCTGCAGCCCACCTGGACCAGGCTTTCTTGCCCAGGAGGGAAAGAATCCACTTAAAGGGCCACAGGGGGGGCACCTGAGTGAACTGAGGGTCAGGGCTCCTGGGTTCTTCTTTCCCCACCTGTATAATCAAGCCAGGGAGTTGGATTAGGCTATCAGAATGCAGACGCCCGGGTGGGCCTTGCTGATTCCATAGCTGGGACCATGGGGTATGCGTCATTAACAGGCTTCCCCAGTGATCCTGATGCAGCTGGCAGCCCAGGAAATCACCCAACTGGACCATCTCGAGAGGTCCTTCTGGGTCTGACAACTGAGAAGCTGTGGACAGTTGGCCCCCTCCTGTCCAATGCTTGAAATGGGAGCTGGCCCTTAAGAATGTCTGGAGGGACCAGCAGATGGCATAATGGTTACATCACTGGACCCCCACATAGTTGACCGCGGTTCAAGTCCTGAACCCAGTGGCTTAAATTCATGCTGAGCGCATGTGTGTGCATACCCAAAATCCCAAGAGGAGAATGAAGGAGAGGGGACTGCAGCATGGCCATCCCCAAGGGGGTACTTCTGGCTTTCTGTCTCTCTGTATCTCTCTGTCTCTATGGTAAGCACATGCACCCTATAACAAAAATATCTCCAAAAAATATGAACGAATGCCTGGAACCAGTGCAAACCCCAATGAACCCCAATGATGTGATACCCCAACACAACCTCCTTCTAAGAGTGGAGTCAATTGTGCTCTAAGCCAGATTAAAAAACAGACCAGCAGGACTGCTGTCTGGGATGGTCATTTATACGGGACACTAGCCCATTCCTGGAAATAAAATAAAATAGAACGTATTTCCCAGAAAGTGCCTCAAAGGCCTTTCAGTCACCCTGTCAGGCTGGAAAGAACCATCTGATACCACTTCGTCTGGCAACAAGACACTAAACTGCCTTGCAAGACAAGGCTTCTACCAGCAAGCAACCGAAACTGACTCTAGCTGAAAATAAGTAGCAAGAAAATTTAGCGTAAGCGCAGTGAGCCCCTCCCAGAAAAGCTGCGGCAGAGGCAGAACCAGGACTGGAAAGTGAGCAGGGCCAGGACTGCAGCCAAAAGCCTTCACAGAGCAGAGTCCAGGGACTGCGCCACTAGCCTCAAACCCTGCCAGCCACCACTCCCATGGCAGCGCTGCTGGCACTGGGTGCTGGGGTCACCACGTGTCCTGCCACCAGGGCCCTTGGAGGCCGAATGCTGCTGCTACACTAGGACAAAACCCCCATGATCTTTGTGCATGGGGGCACGTGGGTCTGAGTGCTCATGGCCTGGCTGCAAGGCAAGCCTAGAAAGTGGGTGCCTCTTCTGCTTCTCGTGCAAGGTTCAGGCTCTGTCTTCAGCCCAAACACGGGCAGGGTGTTCAGATGCCATGATGCCCCCCAAAGGACAAGAGTCCACTCCAGGAAGACCTACTCACCTACAGGGCTCTGCTCTACAGAACGGGATCATCAAATCTGGAGCCAGAGTAAATAGCTCGCAACAATAGAAAGGGGTTAGTGTCCCGTTAGCTATCTCATCTCTTAGAGTAAATGTCAAAGCTTTCATGTTGAAGGTGAGTTAACTATTCACAGGTACCTCCATGCCTCAGTTAGAACCTGGCCATTCCCTGATCAGGAGTTCTCTTGGGTGAGGCTAGGAAAG
>NW_006159568.1:1665237-1673157 GCF_000334495.1 Tupaia belangeri chinensis
TTAGACCCCGGTACCCCGGGGGTCTGTGCCGATATCCATGGAATGCATCTGTAACTATGGTGACATGGCTTGGGGGTAAGTGGCCTGTGTCCTGGGCCCTGACGATGTCAGGGGTGTGATCTGTCAGAGCAGGAAGGCTCTGAAGCTGTGAACACAAAGAGAAAGTGATGACGTACGCTTTCACGCGTGCCTCAGAGCCGCCTCCCCAGGAGGGTCCTCTAGGACCCGGATGACATAACCGAATGGCCCTTCACCTCGCTCTCCCTGTTGACTTGCACTTGTCCACAGCTGATCATTTTGCAGTCAAACTGACCGTGGCCCAGAGAGGGTCAGAGAGGGCACCCAGTCTGGCTAAAATCAGAGACTGCAGAGATTCAGGAGGAGCACACTGCACTCCTCTTCCCAGATGCAGGCCAGGACTGTCTTGGACTCACAGGGGCCTGAACCAGTCAGCTTCTGCTAACAACCCCAACACAACAGTGATCCAAGCCAGCATTAACTATTCACATGCACCTCCAAGCCTCACACCCATACCTGCTGTGGGTCAGTGTTGGCTCTGTCCCACAGTGTCATTTCCAGGCTCAGACCAGAGAAGGACACCTTGCTTTGGTCCCGGGATAGGAGAGAAAGAAGAGTAACAGAAATGTGTGGTGATTCTTAAAGTGTCTACTCACAGAACTGTCACTTTCCCTAGCTTTTCATTGACCAAAGCAAATCACATGACCCAATCTAATGTCAGCGGAGTGGGGAAAGTATAGAATTTTCTCACAAGGAAGGCAGGAAACAAAAGGAAACAATAATACAGTCACCAAAGAACACCCAGGGGATGCCACCACGGGGCCCCACTCAGATCTCCTGCAGCTCTGACCACTGTACTTCCAGGCTCATCCTCCAGCTGTCCTTCTATACTTTCCCCGGGGGTTTGACCCACAGTCCCAGAATGACCATTTTAGAGATGTGGAGACTGAGACCCACAGGGGAGAACCATGTCACCAAATTCTTCCCTAACGACTTTTCCTGGACAAGTGGCTTCATGCCAACCCCATCCTCTTCCTTCTCCCTTAAGTCCCTCAGAAATACCTGCTGCACAGCTGCCATTAATCTACATGCCTCTCCCCAAGTGCCCCAACCACCTGCGAGGTCGGTAATATTTCGTCCATTTCACAGGTGAGAAGACAGGGATGACTTGCTCAGGGTCATACTCACAGGAGGCAGCAGGGCAGACAGGACCCAGGTTGGCCCACTCTGGAGCTGGTGTCCGGTGCTGCCCCTCATCCTGGCTCACATCCCTGCCTCCCCAGCCCCTGCCCACGTTTGCACCACCCGCAGTGTCAACCACGGTTGGGCTGTCACAGCCTCAGGACTGCTCCCCTCCCACCAGCCCTAATCTTTCATTTAGACCCACAGAGCCAGCCCTGCGGCTCCCACTGCCAGCCCAGAAATGAGGACAAATGCGGCTGTCAGCAGCTTCCTGCCTCTTTGTTTTTTAATTTACTCTGAGTTGGGCAGCAGAGATGGCAGGAGAGGAAGCAGATGGCTCAGTGTGACAGATGGGATCCCATCCAGGGACACAGGACAAGGTGAGGAGAAAGCGTGATCAAGAGACAGCACAGGCTCCGTGTGAGAGGGCGCTGCGTGAGCTCTCGGGCTGCACGTCGGAGCTGCGGCCAGCTGGCAGCCTCCAGGGCCCTGGGTTGGGGGTTCCCAGGGCTGGACACCACGCCTCACCTGACAGTGAGGACAGTGAGCCTGGGGGAGTGACCACAGCCTGCTCGGGGTCACCCAGTCAGCCATCGACAGAGCTGGGACTAGAACTCAGGACTGATTTGAAGATGAAAGCTCTCATTTCACCTCTGCCTAAACTCCTGACCAGGAGAGCAGGTGAAGGGGAGGATGCACGTCAAATCTTACTTTGCCCCCCCCACCCAGGGTACATCCTGGACGGAAAGCATTGCCGTCTGTAGGTTCCGCTGCATGCAGAGGGCAGAGGGGCGTGAGCTAAACGGCCCTGTCGTGCTCCCGAGTACACGCGATAGACTCAGGATGGTGACAGCGACCACGGCACCGTTAGACAGAGCTGAGCCAGGCTGCAGAGCCTGAGCCGTGGGGAAAGCCTGGAGTTCCCCCGGGCAGCTCTGAGGGAGGGGAGAAGCAGTGGGCCTGTGCACGCAGAGCTTGCGACACGCAAAGTGCAAGTGTTTCTCTGTTTGGGGGAGGTCTGTTTTTGTGAAAACAGTGTAAGAAGGGTCGCATCTTACATGTCATTAGTAGTGAAGGGGAAAAACAACACAGCTAAGATAGAAAGATGATCCGAAACCCGACCTAACTCAGAACCAAAGGCGACCTTGGGGAAAGTTCTCTGGGAATGTACAGAAACCTTGGGGAGCACTACTTTTCCTGTGAAGGGAAATTGGGGGTTTGAGTCCAGCTTACCCTAGGAGTCTTTGGGGTTCAGTAGCATAAAGCCACCCGTCAGAGACACAGAGGTGGAGATGGCAACTGCATCTCCGTGAGCATCTCAAGTGTGGCGAGGGTCTGGGGAGGAGCCTGTGGGGGCACAGGGACCCGACTGTGTCCCAGAACTTCCTGTCCACAGCCATGCGCAGCCTTCGTGGTGACCTTGAAGTCTAGAAACGAGACTCTCTCACCCGAGGAACAGAACCCAGAGATGAAGTGACTTGCCCAAGGCCAGCCAGTGTGTAAGAAAAGGACACAGGGTCTGAGCCCAGCTCTACCCAGCCCTAAACATCAGCCGTTCCTTCTCCCTGGCTACACCTGGGTATGCTAAGCTTGAACGTAGGGCAAGGTCTCTGTCCTCACTGAATGTGGCTTTCTCAGCTGTCCCCATGTGAGCCACACAGGACACTTGCCACTTCTAGAGATGCCAGGACTAGGCTGCTGGGTGACAGAAATACTGCACACCCCAAACAGCAGCCAGATGAGATTTTTAAAACATAATTATTTATTTAATATAATTAATTTCTTCTTCTTCTTCTATTTGACCAGAGAGAGACAGAGTAAGGCAGAGGAAGAGAGTGAGAAAGCAAACCACCAGGTCTGGGACTCAAACCATGGTTGGCCATATGGAAGTCGAACACATCAACCTCTATGCCACCTACCAGACCCTGGGCGAGATCTTAAGCCAACAGGCCCTAGAGGTAGGAACATTGCAGGCTGATCCCTGAAGTGCCCAGGGTCCTGGTACAGAGCAGAAGCCCAGGAGAAGGGCCATTCTAACAGGCTGGGGAATGAGAGAGAAAGGGATGGACAGAGATTCCCTCACGTTGTATGGGCTCCTAGAGAAATTGGGACTTCCGCATCGACTTACTGAGGGTTCTAAAGGCAGGCCATGCAATCAGACCATGGGGAGAGGAGGGTTATCTGGGGGACAGGCAGGAGCCCTGAATTCCCAGTACTTATCAGGCAGGATCTTGGCAGGAAACATTCATCCATTCAGTGAAGATTAAGGGAGTGGCCGCCTTGGAGGTGTGAGGAGGATACTGGAGGATCTAGACACTAGCAGCGAAGGGAGCCACTGCCCTTGCTAAGCCTGCAGGGTCAACAGGAAGAAACGGTGCCTGGAGAGCTCATGAGAGTCAAAGCTGCAGTGGAGGGGCCAGCTGGCATGCCGTGGTCACAGAGGGACCCAAACTCTGCCAGAAAAATGAGGCCAAAGCAGGAAGGGAGCAGGGAAGGAACACCCCGATTTCTCCCTCCTGCCACTCTCAGTTCTGTGCTGCCTCCCACGGGCTAACCTAACCTGATGGCCAGGGGCAAAGGAGCCTGGAGGGTGCTATCCATGGGGGTCGGCCCCCGAGGTACAAAGCAGCCAGAGAGAGCCAGAGAATGGTTCCGAAAGGGATTACAGATGGAGAAGAACCAGCTAAAAAATCCCTACTGATCTGGGACTGGACAAATCCACTGTTAGAATTCTCTCTCTTTTTTTTTAGAGAGAGCTTTTTGCTATAGGGTATGTGCGCTCACCCGAGAGATAGAAAGAGGCAGAAATCGAAAATCACCTCCCAGAGGGGATGGCCACGCTGCAATCCCTTCTCTTCCATTCTCTTCACGGGATTTTGAGCACATATGCACAAGCGCCCAGTGTGAGGTTCAAGCCACGGGGTCGGGACTCAAACCATAGTCGACTACATGGGAGTCCAGCGATATAATCATTACAGCATCTGCTGGTCCCATCCAGTGTTAGAATTCTACAACTAGAGACAGGCAGGTTGTCCTCAATGTTTCCATTTTTTCCTCTCATGTTGACCCTAAGCCTGGCAAATCCGCCTGTCTCAGACCACAGATGGGAAGATGACACTGTATTCTGCATCCCTTCCAGCTCAGGGAAGGTAGTGGAGGGTGCTCCTCCTGGGTATTGCCAGAGTCTGTCCTGATGCTAGCCCCTCCCTCCCAGATTGGGCTATACAGTGTTCCTTGAAGATGCAAATACACCTGAAGAAAAACCACACACAATTAACATAAAGAGCCACCTTCATGAATTTGCATCGGGTACACCAAAAACTACACAAGTCACTAACTAAACACAAACCTTTTCCCTCCCCCTGAGATTTTCTTCTCTCCCCTTGGTCCTGCCCCAATTTTGGAGTAGCCCCTGGAATTCAAAAATCATTCTTAGAGAAACTATCAATAATTTGAAGCCTCTAAGTTGCTGGAAGAGGCACAGATGGTCTGTAAAGCAAAGCTCTCAGTGCCTTTGAGAAGAGGGGGATGGAAGAAGAGACCTGTCACCCTCCATGACACAATGCAGCAGAGATTTGCTGGATTAGGAAAACCACATTGTTAACATCAACCAGAACTTGCATTCACTCAGCACAGACTCAGCAAACCCGTTACTGCAATATTGGGACCCTACAATTTGCATGCCCTGTTATCCTGGTCAATAATCCCTAATTTTCTTGCTGTCCTCTAACTCTCCCGATTCTTTATCCTTCAAGAGGCATCACCATCATTTATTCATTTATTCGATATAGTATTCAACATAGTCAACATTTTATTCAAGCTATTTTTGTAACCTGCTATATGCCACGCATTGAAGCTGCCCCGGTGATCCAGGCAAACGTGACCCCCAGCCTTCGGGGAAGTTTTTTTCATCTTGCCGTCTCTCGCATCTTCGACCTCTCTCTAAGCACCCCACTCTAATGACCTTCTCACATTTGACCTTCAACGATGATCACATCAGTCTGTGTCTAACCTTCCCCACCAGGACAAGAGCTCCTGAAAGACCCAGTCTGCATCCCTACATGGACCAGCACAGCACCAAAGGCACGTTAGACCGGAATCCAGCGATGATCTTTCAAATAGATGAGGCCAATCACTTAACCTCAGCCTCTTCATCTGTATAATGAGAAACATTATCTCAGGGTTTCTGAGTTGGATTTTCCGAGTTGATGAATGTGAAGCACTTTGCAAATCATAAGCTTCTAATGCCCACAAAGGGAATAAGCCTTTCTGCCTTAAACGCCTTGGGAGAGGGGTGTCATTTACCCCCAGGACCAGCCAGGGCAGGTAACCCAAAAGGAGCTCTCCATCCAGTTGTTCTCCAGACCAGGAGCGGCAGTGCGCATCTCAGAGGAATCGGAAAGACAACCCAAGTGCTGAAGGATTGCCCCACCCGGCACTCCTCCCTACAGTTAAAAGGCGGGCCAATTACCACCGGCTCATTTGTAATCATTAATGTTGTTGTCGAGATGTTTCTGCTGATTGCTCAGGTTAAGAAGCCCCTCATCAGTAGAAGGGGTGCAGGGCCTGAGCTCCTTTTGTCTATGAGCCCCATCCAATCCCGTCTGCCTTGAAGATGGAGGAAGAAGGTGTCAGGAAGGGGGTGCTGCAGCCCTCTGCCCTCGGTATTCTGCGACTTTATGGAGCCGCAGAGGTTTTTCTGGGCTGACCTCTGATGGAGGAGCTCAGGAAATAATCCCATTATCGGAAGGGACCCCTGGAAATTTTCATTAAGTTGATGCACACCGTCCATATTTCATCGTCACCCAGGCAGGTTTTTCTCACTCTTTTGACACGAAAACAGACAGGTGGGGCCGTTTTGATTTGGGCTGCCTGGTTTCTTCCCCAGGGAAGCTGCTTTCTCTGGCTTGCATGATAATTGAATTTCACGGATGGAATCTTCCACATACTTCTCAATTAGGAATGTGTACAGGCAGTGAGATTTTTCAGGTGTTAATCTATGATTGTCACTCTTTTTTTACCTTTAAATTAATCTTCTTAATTTCTGCCAGCTCTAAATCCGGCTTTGCTAAATGGCATTATTCTGACTTAAATGGTCTAATCTGTTTGTCGTAAACTGGGTACAGCTGAAAATCATGTATGCAGGAGCCTTCCTCATTAATCACAGCTGACAAGAAGTCAGAAATCAAGAAGCAAAATCGTCTCCGAAGGTAAAGTGGGGAAGGAGCAGGAAAAGCAACCAACTAGGTGTGATGACCGAGCCGGGGTGCCGGGGCTGGTCCCAGCTTTGGCTACGTGACCCTGGATAAGTCCTGGCTCTCTATGGTAGCAGGTCCCAATCTTTCTAGCACCAGGGACTAGCCTTGTGAAAGACAATCCCTCCATGAATGGGTATTGGGGGGATTGATCCTGGGATGCCCCACATGCACCCTATCCACCATGCACCCCATTTCTACCACTACCGCATTGCAATGTACAATGGAAAGATCACCCAGCAATAGGGTTGGAACTCCCATGGGAATCTAATACTGCTGCTGACCGACAGGGGGCAGAGCCCAGGCAGCAATGCTCATGATGGGGAGTGGCTGCAAACCCAGATGAGGCCTTGCTCGCTCACCCACTGTCAACCCTCTGCTGCACAGCCTGGAGGACTGACCGGTCCTTGGCCTGGGGGCTGGGGACTCCTGCTCTGTAGGCTGAAATTTCTACCTCTGTTGGGAAAAAATAAAAGAAGGAGGAGATGGGGAGGGAAAGAAGGAAGGAAAGGAAGGAGGGCAGAAAGAAAGGGGATAGGGTCAGAGATCAGATCAGCTGAGTCCTCAGGGAGCATTTCAACTGTACCATTCCTCTGAGCTGATGCATGACCTCTCAGGAAAATGCCACCCAAACGACCTCTTGGTATTTACATGCACAGCTGCTATGAACCCTTAAGAACACTGCGAGAACCTACGGTCTCATTCCTTTATCACCGCATTTTCCAACGGAGAGGAGAAAGATGATTTTTAGGTAGAAAAGGAACACAGACTTCAGCAAAGCTGTGTCCCTTTCAAGTCCCATCCTCTGAGCAGCTTAAGGAGATGGGCTCCGTTGGGGGGTAGGGGGGACACACCTCTAAGACCTCTCTAGCCAGCTCATCTCCCAGGGTGGTGGTGAAGGAGCAGCCCGAGGTTCAGTTAGAATCAGTACCTACTCAGTGGTGGTATATGTGGTTTCTCTGTTTTTGTCCATGTGGGATAAAGATTGCTTCCTTCCTTTTAAGACATGTTTACTTAGGAGCTATTCTTAAAGCAGAAACTATGTGGCTGTGGCAAAAATGAAAAGCACAGGAATGTTCAGTTCTGCAGTCTCTGGACAATGTCTCTGTAGCTCCTGTGGAAGCGAAGCCCTAGTCAGGCACAGGGAGCAGGTGGTACCCCCTTAAGGTCCCTGGCCTCCTTCATAAGCCTCCAGTCCTATTTCCTGACTTCCAGGCCATCCTGTATCATCCCCAGCTCCTAAACTCCATAAATTCCAGTATTTCCAGCACCCTGCTCAGTGGGGGACCAACTACCCTGGTTTGTCTGGACAGAGGAGCTTCCCAGGTTGTAGGACTTTCAGTTTTAAAACTGGGACAGTCCCAGGCAAGACAAAACCAGTTGGTGGTCCCATTGGGGAACTAGCCCACTCCCAAAGTTATGCCACCTTCCCCTTTATCAGCCTGTATCCAGTGGCTGCGGCTGT
>NW_006159568.1:1673325-1700656 GCF_000334495.1 Tupaia belangeri chinensis
AGGTGGCACAAGCCCCTCCCACACCTCCCAGCCTGTACTGCACACTGGTGTCCTTCCAGATGCTGTCTCTGCATAGCACTGCCTGTCACAGCCTGGTTTTTTTTTTTTTAAGAGGTTTTTGCTATAGGGCACGTGCGCTCGCCAGACAGAGAGAGACAGAGAGACAGAAAGTGAGAAATCACCCCCCAGAAGGGGATGGTCACGCTGCAATCCCTTCTCCTCCATTCTCCTCTCGGGATCCTGGGCACGCACGCACACGCGCCCAGCGTGAGGTTTAAGCCACCGGGTCCGGGACGCGAACCACGGTCGACTACATGGGAGTCCAGCGACATAGCCATTATGTTAACTGCTGGTCCCCTTGTCACAGCCTTTTATAACACTCCCCTTCCTAAGGTCCTCCACACAGCACCCTTCTCCACTCTATAGATGAGGCTGCTCAAGAGCACGGAGGGCATGCAGTGGGGGGCAGTCAACCAAGGAGCTCCCTCCACACTGGCCGGATGCCGCTCTCCTCCCATTGTGCCTAGTGCTAGCAGCCCTCCTCCCTCAACGCCCTCTGTCCTAGCCCTCACCTGTGTCTGCCATCACCCCCTCCTACTGGCATCTTCCTCCAACTTAATGACACACTAGGCCTGGGAGCCCAGCACACATGCCATCAAGGCATCCTCGGCCTCTCCTCCAAGGAGCTGTCCTCACTTCCCTTCCTTATCTTTCAGGCACTTTCTCATCCCTACACTTGGGTTTCTGCCTCCTCTAAAACAACTCCACAGTTCTCTGATGCCCTGCGAAATGCCAAATCCAGTGGATACACTATGGCCTTTGTTCTGGGTGCTTTACAGATACTAGCTCGTTTGAGCAGGACGGTTTCTACCTTATTAATGTAAAATAAAGTGAAACAACAACCTAGTGATATGAGTAATATTTACCCCAATTTTAAAGCACAAGAAACTGAGGAACAGAGAGGCTGAGTCCTTAACGCAGAGTCACACAGCTACACGTCATGGAGCAGATGGCTAAGAAATCTGTGTGCGCTTACGCCCCTCTGGTATCTGCTGCCTTCTCCTCTGATGTCTGTTCCCTTTTTCCTAATTGTTGTGTCCCCGGCACTTGAGAGATAGGGTCTGACATACAGAGGCGCCATTATTTGGCTGAACTGGCTGAATACCTGCGGCACACTCTTGCCCTCAGGGAAGTCTCAGTCTAGGGGAGGAAGCAGACAAGCGATCCAACAGCAGCCACCACTGTGCTGGGTATGATGTGGCACATGCTCAGGGTTCTGGAGGCTCAAGGAAGAGATGACAATGGCAATGAGAAGTGATGGCAGTACCAGCCACAAGGACAATGGCCACCATTTCCTGGATTCTGATACGCACCAAGAACTGTGGTCAATAATTTGTATGCTATCTCACCGACTCTTCCAAACAGTCCCATGGTAGGTACTATTTTAAGCTTGTTATGTGGGTCAGTAAGCTGAAGTTTAGAGAGGTTCCCAGGGGAAGATAGCATAAGTGGTGGGGCCTCAGGCATTGGGAAGAGTGTCTGGAAGGCTTCCTAGAGGAGGTGCCATCTGAGCAGGTTGTGTAGCACATGTAGGAATCAGTCGACTGCTCAGGAGCAGAAGGATTTTCCAGGCGAAGGCTACAGTGTCTACAAAGGAAGACTCAGAGGCAAAAGACCACAGACTCATCAGGGAGGTCAGACAGTATGGACTGGCTTCAGGTCAGAGGATAAAGTGGAGAGGAGAGGTGAGGCTGTCAAGGGAAGATGGAGAGAAGAAGGGAGTTTCGCAGCCTCAGGAAGGAATCTCAACCTCTTGGGGCAGTGGTTCTCAAGCCGTAGGGTTGTCAGAGTGGCAGAGTTGCAGAATCAGAGTCCTGGCCTCCACCCCAGACAATCTGAATCTGTACACTGAGGACAAGGTTCAGGGTTTTGTTTTTTTCCTGAGAGGGTGGCATATGCCTTTTTAAGATTCAATACACTTAAATAGCTTTATGAAATGTAACTGACACACATAAACTACATATTTAAGTATACAATTTGATATGGTTTGGCATGTGTTGGCACCCCTGGAACCATCACCAAGAGAGGGAGCGTAGCTTTCATCCTCAAAGGTTTTCTATTGAGCCTCACAACCCTTCTCTCCTACCCCAATCCTCACTGGTCTGCTTCTTGTCACTAGGAATTTGTTTGCATTTCCTAGAGTTTTATATACATGGAATCACACAGCATTTATACATTTTTTTGAGAGGTTTTTCACTATGGGGCGCGTGCGCTCGCCAGACAGACAGAGAGAGACAGAGAGACAGAAAGCGAGAAATCACCCCCCAGGGGGGATGGCCACACCGCAATCCCTTCTCCTCCATTCTCCTCTCGGGATCTTGGGCACGCACGCACACGCGACCGGCATGGGTTTTAAGCCACCGGGTCCAGGACACGAGCCACGGTCTACTACGTGGGAGTCCAGCGACATAGCCATTATGCTAACTGCTGGTTCCCAGCATTTATACTTTTTTTGTCTGGCTTCTTTCACTCAGCATGATTATTTTAAAATTCATTTTGCGGGACCAGCAGATGGCACAATGGCTATGTTGCTGGACTCCCAGCAGTCGACTACGGTTCAAGTCCCGGACCCTGTGGCTTAAACTCACGCCGGGCGCGTGGGTGCAAGCACAAGATCCCGAGAGGAGAATGGAGGAGAAGGGATTGCGGTGTGGCCATCCCCCCTGGGGGGTGATTTCTCGCTTTCTGTCTCTGTCTTTCCAGTGAGCGCACACGCCCTATAGCAAAAACCTCTCAAAAAAAAGTTATCTCCTCTTGGCCCAGCTGCTGAGGTATAGCCGTAGCCCTGCAAAGATAGAAGCCCAGAACCCCAGGTTTGGGTCCCCAGGTGGGCTTGAAATCATGCTGGTGTGTGCACATAGGCACCCAGGATCCCTAAGGACCTGAAGAGCTAGGAAACGGGGATTACGGTGAGATGAGACCCTGTCAAGGCTCTCTGTGTTTCTCCCTCTCTCTGTCATGTGCCCATGCACACACTTTCTATTGTGAAAAAATGTTATCTTTTCCACTGGTGCCTTTACTGTTGTCAAAAATCAGTTTTCCGTGGATGTATGTATCTCTGAACTTTTTATTCAAGACTCTCTTTGTTTTAGAGACAAAAGAAAAATGTTTCATTTTGAAATGTTACCGTTATGGTTACTCGGTCACAACCTTTCATTTCATTAATATGCCAAACCTATTATACCAAAGGAGTCACTCATTTTTCTCCTTTTTTTTAAAAAATACTTATTTATTTCACATTCGAGAATTGCTTCTTGAGACTGTTCCAACAGTTCAAGAGGGAAAGATTCTAGCTCTCCTCTGCAGTGAGGTTCTCACTGACCATCAAAGATCTGAGTAAGACATTAGGAAAACAGGGCCAGCCCCAGGGTGTAGCAGTTAGGCACTGTGCAAAGGAAGCCAGATTCCATGGGACTGACTGGGGTTCGCAGCCTGGCCGCATCAGCTTCACACCATGCTGTATACAGGTCTTCAGAATCCTGTTCATGTTTCATAGATGCTGACAGAAGACTCAAAACTCCTGGGTCAGGGGCAAAAGACTCTCTGGCCCATGGCACAGCAGGTAACCTAAGCTGCATGCTTGTGTTGGTTGCCATTGACCCTGACTGTGACGGAGGCTGGAAGTCAGGTCACGATATCTCTGTCTCCTTGTCTCGGGCAAGGAGGAATATTGAAGTGAATACCGGTTTAAAGACACGGCAGTAGGGGGTGGCAAAGGGGAATTCCAAGCACTAGAAACTTTCCCAAGTGTTGATTTGAGTGAGGGAGCAGAGGAAAACTTGGCTTGGCCTCGCCCAGATTCACAGCTTGAGGCCTGGTGCTGGGGGAGAAGGCCCGACCCGCCTCCCAGGAGCCTACCCAAGTCGGATGCCGCCAGCCCTCCAGCCCTGGGACCCCGCCAGCGGCAGCACCTCCAGGGGCCCCCAGGCCCGCACAGCCCACGCCAGCGCCAAGGAGTCCCTCTTTAAAACGGGAAATAATTGGTATGACCTGCCAAACCAGTGTTCACAGTGGGAGATAGGTAACTTCCTCTCAAAATTTAGATCTAAGCAACTGTGCAAAAACCACTAACCCACAAGAAGCATTAACATTTTAAAAATGTTAACTCTAGTATGCTTAGAGAATATTAAAAGAAAATAGTTCTTATCTCTTCCTAGTCCCAGAATCTGTGTCTATTTGGATGTTTGGTTTCTAATTCTTAAAAGTGACCCAAGAGAATTGTGGGTGCAATAATTCAGTGATAAGTTAATAATAATGAAGAAGCAGGGGGCCAGCAGGTCACATGGTGGTTGAGGGGCTGAATTCCCATATGGCTGACCACAGTTCGAGTCCCAGACTTGATGGCTTGCTTTCTCACTTTCCCTCTCTCTGTCTCTCTCTGGTGAATTAATAATAATAGTAATAAATAAGTAAAATTAAATAATTATTTTTAAAAATCATAAAGGAGACCAGCAGATGGTGTAATGGTTTTATCGCTGGATTCCCAAAGTCAACCGTGGTTTAAGTCTCAGACCCAGTGACTAAAAATTCATGCCAAGGGCGTGTGTGTGCGTACCCAAAATCCTAAGAGAAGAATGGAGAGAAGGGATTGTGGTATGGCCATCCCCTGGGGGGTGATTTCTCGTTTTCTATTTCTCTGTCTCTCTCTGCCTTTCCAGCAAGTGCACATACCTTATAACAAAAATCTCTCAAATAAATAGAGAATGAAGAGGGGCCAGCAGCAGGTAGTGTGGTGGTTAGGGCGCTGAACTCCCACATGGCCGACAACAGTCCTGAACCTGGCAGTCTGGTTTTCGCTTTCCCTTTCTCACTCTCTCTGGTCAAATTAAAAATACATAACTAATAATAACAAATACAATAAAATTTTAAAAATAATAGTAGTGAAGGAGTAATTAGGTCATTTAACTGGAATAGAAAGTGACTTTTGGTTATATTTGTAATGGGCTGGATCTATACTTGTATATAACCAAACCTAATGATAAATGAAAATTTAAATGAATGATCTATCTTGTGGTAGGTAAATAAGTCAGTTTTCAATTAAGTGATCTATTTTTAGTGTTTTCAGTAAATAAGCTTTCTTTTGTTTTTAAAGGATTGTTTAACTTTATTTATTATTATTATTATTTTCCAGTTTGATCAGAGACAGAGAGGGAAAGTGAGAAAGCAAGTCAGCCATGTGGGAGTCCAGCGCCTTTAACCACCACGCCACATGCTGGTCCCTAAGCTTTCAACCATTATGTAAAGTTCTGCCAGATTGCTGTTCTGAGCATAAAGCACTGAGAAGTTTATTTAGAACTCTTTATTCTGCTTTATTAATCCATCTATCTTTATGCCAAAATCATTCTGTTTTTATTACTGTAGGTTGAGAAGTCTTACACTCAGGTGGTGAGAACTTTCAAATTGGTTCTTCTCTGTTATTGTAAATGCTGTGCATTACGGAATAATTTTAGAATCAACACGTTAATATAAAAAAAAAATCGTGCTATAAATTTTACTGGGATTGTGAGCATCCGTGGGAAAATCGATATTGTAAAAGGATTGAGTCTTCTGATTTCATTTGTAAAATTTTTTTCATTCATTTCTCTTAGCATTATTTGATAGTATCAGAGTATGGGTCTTTTGCAACATTTTAAAGA
This sequence comes from Tupaia belangeri chinensis, assembly GCF_000334495.1. Taxonomy (NCBI): domain Eukaryota; kingdom Metazoa; phylum Chordata; class Mammalia; order Scandentia; family Tupaiidae; genus Tupaia; species Tupaia belangeri. Next base: position 1,679,022 of record NW_006159568.1, read on the forward strand.
TTTATCCTACTTAAACCTTTTGATGTTACTGTATTTTTTAAATTTCAGTTTCCCATTATTTGCTGCTACTATGTCAAGTCCATTGGATTTTTGTAGATTGATCTTGTCTCTTGCCACTTTGTAAAATATTTATTACTTCTAGTAGGATTTATGGGTATAAGTATGTATTATGTGTACATATATACATAAATCAAATGGGATTTCTACACAAAGGATCATGACATATGTGAACAAAGATACTTGCCAATCCGAGAGTCTCTTATTTCTTTTCCTTGCCTAACAGTCTGGTCAGGAGCTCCATTTTTAATTTTGACTACAAGTGGCAAAAATATAGTAGGTATCCCTATTTTGTTCCAGAGCTTAGCGGGAAAACAGTCTTTTGGGATCTAGAATGATATTAGTTATAGAGATCTTGTAGATGTCCTTAATCAAGGAGATGCTGATTCTTTCCTTACTAGTTTGCTGAAATTTTTTTTTTTTTAAATCAGGAATGGATGTTAATTTTGTTAAATATCTTTTCTATGTCTGTTAAGGTGATCCTATGCTTCTTTTTTCATTTGTTAATATAGTGAATCACACTGATTGATTTCTCTTTTCTTTTAAATTTTATTTATTTATTATTATTATTTTAATTTTTTATTGTGAAAAAGATACATTTTGTGTTTATTAAAAATATGATCATTAGGGCCAGCAGGTGAGGTGGTGGTTAAGGGCGCTGGACTCCCACATGGCTGATCATGGTTCATGTACAGGACCTGGTGGCTTGCTTTCTCACTTTCCCTCTCTATTTCTCTCTCTCACTCTGTCTCTCTGGACAAATTAAAATAAGCAAATAAAGTTAAATAAAAAATAGTATTTAAAAAAAAAATATATATATATGATCATTAGAAAGTTAAGGGGTTTTTCTTTCCAGTAGAGTGTTCACAGTAGTTTCTTTTTCCACTGGTATTGCTAAAAGTTGCAATTTAAGTCTTCTATCAACCACTAATTTACGACCACTATGCCTGGATTAAGTTGTTTTACACTACTTTATTTAAGGGTTCTACTTTTACTCTTCAGTAGACTTTACATATTTCTCATGCATCTTCACTCATTAGTTCATCTAGTTCTGAAGGGTTACTCAGCGTCACCTTGATCAGCCAACCAGCTTCATAACAAGATTTGTTGACAAGTCCTGGGTTTTCTGCAAGAGCTTCATTAATTTCAGTGACTTCTCCTGACAGAGAATAGTTCACTAGCAGCGTTTACACTTTCCAAAGCACCAAACTCACCTTGTTTGTTCGGTTTTGTCCCAACTTCAGGCAGACTACAATAAACAACATCTCCCAAAGCTTCCTGTGCAAAATTGCTGATTCCCACTGTTCCAATACCGTTTTCTGTTGTTATCCACTCATGTTTCTCCGCGAATTTACGCACCGACAGCAGAGCCCGTCCTGTGTGCAGCTTCCCGACAGGGCCCACCGGCAGCCGCCAGGGCCGCGGTGGGCAGGGCACGGTGGGTGCCAAGGCCGTGCGCAGGCTGCAGGCCACGGCACGCACCTTATTATTATTTTAATTTGACTGAAGAGAGACACACACAGAGAGGGAGAGAGAAAGTGAGAAAGCAAGCCACGAGGTCTGAGACTCGAACCGTGGTCAGCTATGTGACAGTCCAATGCCTCAAGCACCACACCACCTACTGGCTCCCAGATTTTTTTTTCCTTAATCTTTTTTTTTTTTTTTTTTTTCTGTTATGGGACACATGTGCTTGCCATAGAGAGACAGAGAGAGAGAAATCACCTCCCCTTCTAAGTTCTCCTCTCAGGATTTTGGGGATGTACACACACACACCTGTGATTATTTTTCAAGCTGCCAGGTTTGAAATTTGAAGTGTGGAGTCGGCCATGTGGTATCCAGCTCCTTAACTTCACACCACCTGCTCATCACTACATTGATTTTTTTTAATGTTAAGCCAACATTGCATTTCTGGGGAAAACCGCACTTGGTCACGATACAGTTTCCTTTTATTCTATTGTAGGGTTCCGTTTATATTCATAAAATTGATTTTTGAGATGATCAGACTACTTCTATTTTCCTGTGAGTCTTCCCTATTTTTGGTATCAAGATAATGCTGGCATGATAGAATGAACTGGGAAGTATCCCCTCTCAGCCCCCACCTTAAAACTTTTTGGAAGATTTTGAGTTGAATTGCCTTAAATAGTTTATAGGAGTCATCAGTGAAATCTTTTTTAGAATTTGTTTCTTTTTTAAAATACAGGGTTATTCAGGTTCACCATTCTCCTTAAGTACACCTTGGTAATCTGTGTCCTTCAAGGAGTGTGTTCAATTCCTCTGCAGTGTTAGATTTACCGGCATAGTATTGTTACTAACACTGTTGTGATCCTTTTGTTATCTGGAGAATCTATAGCGAGCTGCTGCTGCTGTTCCCGATATTGGAAATTTGGGTCTTCTCTCTATTTTTCCCTGATCAGTGTGACTAGAGGTTCATTATACTTAACTGACCTTTTCAAAAAAAAAACCAGCTTTTGGATTCATTGATTCTGTGGTTTTTGTTTTGTTTTGTTTTGCACTTTGTTTCATCAATTTTTACTTTGTTATTTATTATTTATTTTCTTCAGCTTATTATGGTTCAATTGGTTCTCCTTCTAGTTTCTTAAGGTGAAGGGTGAAGTTATTGATTTGAAAACCTTAATTTTTTCTAATATAGTCATTTAGTGCTGTAACTTTCCCCATAAGTACTGATTTAGCGGCAGGCATCCTACAAATTCTTTTTTATTTTTTTCTTTTTTTGAGAGGTTTTTGCTATAGGGCACATGCGCTCGCCAGAAAGACAGAGACAGACAGAGAGATAGAAAGCGAGAAATCACCCCCCCAGGGGGGATGGCCACGCCGCAATCCCTTTTCCTCCATTCTCTTCTCGAGATCTTGGGCACACATGCACACATGCCTGGCATGAGTTTAAGCCACCGGGTCCGGGACTCGAACCGCGGTCAACTACATGGGAGTTCAGCGACATGGCCATTATGCTAACTGCTGGTCCCAAATTCTGATGTTATATTTTCATTTTACTCTGTCTAGAATATATTCTAAATTCACTTTCTACGTTTTCCTTGATTCATGGGTTACTTCAAAGTATGTTATTTAGTTCTCAAGCATTTGAGAATTATATGGAGAGCTTTCTGTTATTTGTTTATAGTTTAATTCCATTGTAATTTGAGAATATACTTTGTATGAAGTAAATTGTTTAAATGTATTGAGAAGTGTTTTATTGACCAAGATACGGTCTTGGTAAATATGTCACGGACACTTAAAAAGAATGTATATTTTGTTGTTGTTGGGAGGAGTATTCTAGAAATGTCAGTTGGATCAACTTGATTGACAGTGTTGTGCAATGCCTCTATATTCTCACTGATTTTCTGTCTGCTAATTCTAGCAAATTTTGAGAGAGGTTTGCTGAATTTTCCAACAATCATTCCACACTTTTCTCCTTTTGGTTTTGTCAGATTTTGCTTCACATATTTTCCAACTTTATTATTAGGTTTATAATAATTAAGGGATATATAATCTTGATTAATTGACCCCTTTATCATCATAAAGTGACTCTTTATCTCTATCAAAAAGCTTTGCTGCAAAATATGCTTTGTTTGATATCATTATAGCCACACCAGCTTTTCTTTGACTATTAAGTATCAATAGTTAGCATAGTGTATTTTTTCCATCCAGTCACCTTTTTGTTTTTTAAAGATGTACTTTATTTTATCTATTATTATTTTTAATTGGACCAGACCGAGAAAGAGAGAGAGAAAGAGAAAGTGAGAAAACAAGCAAACGGGTCCAAGACTTGAACCGTGGTTAGCCATGTGGGAGTCCAGTGCCTTAACCACCACATCACCTGGCAACCCCCATCCATTCACCTTTAATGTCTTTGTGTCTTTAGATCTCAAGTATGTTTCTTATTCAACATTTAGTTGGGGCTTGCTTTGTAACGTAATCTGGCAATCTCTGCCTTTTAATTGGAGGCAGTCAGACCCTTTACATTTAATGTGCTTGTTGTTACGGTTAGGTTAGGATACATTATTCAGGGGCCAGCAGGTGGTAGTTGACTTCCCACATGGCCGACCATGGTTCAAGTCCCACACCTGGCGACTTGCTTTCTCACTTTCTTGCTCTCTCTCTCTCTCTCTCTGGTGAGCATGTGTGAAAAAATGATGATAATAATAAGTAAAATAAATAATTCTAAAAAAAGATATATTATCTAGCTATTTGTTTCCTATTTCATCCAGCTAGTCTTTATTCCCTTTTTGTTTTCCTGCCTTCTTCTGATTAATTAAACATTTTATGATTCTCTTTATTGCCTTTGTTGACTCATTAACTAGAATTCTTTCTCTTTTTTCTCTTCAGTTTTGCTATCAGGCACATGTGCTTTCCAGGACGGGGGAGAGAGGGAGAGCTGAGAGAGAAAAAAAAAAATCATCCCCCAGGGGGTGACTATACCTCAATCCCTTCTCCTCCACTCTCCTTTCAGGATTTTGAGCACACGTGCACACATACCTGGCATTTTTTTCAAGCTGCCGAGTCTAGGACTTGAACTGTAATGTCAGCCATATGGGATCCAGCCGCCTTAACTTCTATATCACCTGCTGGCCCCAAAATATAATTTTTTTATTTTATTGTTTTAGTAGTTGTTTGGGCTTTATAGGCTACATCTATAATTTATCATAATATTCCTTCAAATGATATTGTGAAACTTCATCACTTCAAATCTAGGATAAGAACCGTACACTACGCTTTCATTTTCCCATCCTCAACTTTTGTGCTATTGTTATATGTTCAATTGTATATATGTTGTAAATTCCACCTTATAATTATTTTTATGATAATAGTAAATTATGTTAAGAGAATTTTAAATAATATGAAAGAATTATATGTAGTTATCATGTAGTTACCAATTCCAGAGCTTTTTGTTACATTCCATGGGTAATTAATTCTAATGTCATTTTCCTTCCATCTAATCAAGTTCCTTCAGCATTTCTTTTAGTGTGGGTATGCTAACGATTAATTCCCTCAGCTTTCTATGCCTGAAAAACATCTTTATCTTCCCTTGTTTTTGAGTATTTTTGTTGAGTACAAGATTGAGGTTGATAGCCTTTATCATTTAGTACTTCAAAGCTATTGTCTTCTCACTTGCACGGTTTCTAATGGGAAAATGCTATTATCTTTCTTTGTCGCTCTGCACATAACATGTCTCTTTGCTCTTACTGTTTCTTTCAGTTTTTTATTTATCATTATTACTATTATTATTATTTGCTACAGGGCATGCATGCTCACCAGAGAGAGAGTGAGGGAAGGAGAAACCAAGCCACCAGGTCTGAGACTTGGACTGTGGTCAGCCATGTTGGAGTCCAACCCCTTCAGGACTAAGCCACTTGCTTGCCCCTCTCTCACTATTTTTTTAAATTTTATTTGCTTATTTATTTTAATTTGACCAGAGAGAGACAGAGTAAAAGAGAGAGAGAGAGAGAAAGAGAGAAAGTGAGAAAGTAAGCCACCAGGTCTGGTACTCAAACTGCAGTCACCCATGTGGGAGTCCAGAGCCCCTAACCACCATGCCACCTGCCAGCCCCTCGCTATTTTTTAAAGTTTCATTATCAGTAGTTTTGAGCAATTAGATTACGATATACCTTGAAGTGATTTTCTTCATGTTTCTTGTTCTTGGAGCTTCTTAAATTTGTAGCTTTATTTTTACCATTATTTACAGTCAGAAAATATACTCTATAAGCTTTCAATCTTTTTTTTTTTTTTTTTGGAGAGATTTTCACTGTAGGGCGCGTGCGCTCGCCAGACAGACAATACACAGTGTTTTGTTTATTCATTTATTTAATGATGGTCACTTGGGCTGTTTCTACTTTTTGGCTCTTGTGAATATAGCTGTATGAACATGGATGTACAAATATTTCTTTGAGACTTTGCTTTCAGTTCTTTTGGATCTACACTCAGAAGCAGCATTACTGAATCATATGGTAATTGTACTTTTTTTTTTTTTGAGAGGTTTGTGCTATAGGGCATATGCGCTTGCAAGAAAGACAGAGAGACAGAAAGACAGAAAGTGAGAAATCACCACCTGCTCTGCCCCCCACCCCCACCCCCCCGGCCAAGAGATGGCCACGCTGCAATCCCTTCTCCTCCATTCTCCTCTCGGGATCTTGGGCATGCATGCACATACACCCAGCGTGAGTTTAAGCCACTAGGTCCAGGTTTTGAACTACAGTTGACTACGTGGGAGTCCGGCGACATAGCCATTATGCTAACTTCTGGCCCCAATAAGCTTTCAATCTTTTAAAATGTACTAATACTTGTTTTATGGCCTAGCATATGCTCTGCTCTGCTGAATGTCCCATAGGTATATGAAAACAATAAGTGTTCTACAGTTGTTGGTGTCAAAGTGCTTGATAATTTTGTTCAGATCTTTCATACCATCACTATTTTTGTCCTAATAATTCTACCGATTACTGAGAAAGTAAAAACTGTGATTGTTAGGTGTTCGACTTCCACATGGCCAACTGAAGTTTGAGTCCTGGACCTGGCAACCTGCTTTCCCTCTTTCTCTTCCTTCCTTTTTCCTTCCTTCCTCCCTTCCCTCCCTCCCTCCTTCCTTCCTTCCTTCCTTCCTTCCTTCCTTCCTTCCTTTCTTCTCTCTCTCTCTCCTCTCCCTCTCTCTGTCTCTCTCTGGTTACATTTAAAAATAATGATAATAAATAAAATTAAATAAATAATTCTTAAAATAACCCATGGTTGTAGATTTGCCCATTTTTCCATTTAGTTTCGTCAGCTTTTGCTTCATACATCTTGAAGTTCTTATTATTACACCCATTCACGTATCATTGTTTTGCTCTCCTGATGAATTGGACCCACCTTTTATTATGAAGTGGGCTTCATATATAAAGCATATGATAATACCTCTTTACTTGAAGTCTATATTATCTAATGTTTTAAAAGTTCATTTATATCTTTCGTGAGTGAGAAAGACAGAGCCAGGACACCCAACAGGGTCTTGAACTACCATCTACCCCCAGCCTTCAGCCAGCACCAAATCATGGGCACAATGCCCACTGTTCTCAAGGAGGTCTCTAGACTTGAACCAAGAACCTTCCCTTGTATGAACACCTCACAGAGCATCATATTTTACCACTGCCACAGTCTGGTCCCAATCTGATAGTAATATAGCCACTCCAGCTTTTTCATCTTTTCTGCTTTTGCATAATGGATCTATCCATTTACTTTCACTATATCTGTGTCTTTGTGTTTCAAGTATCTCCTGTAGACAGCAGGTAATTAGCTCTTATTCTTTAAGGTAGTCTGAGAATTTCTGCTTTTTAATTGCATGTTTAGTTCATTTACATTTAATAGTATTTTTGATATGGCTGACTTTAGGCTGGCCAAAATGGCCAAATGACAAAATCATGTGTCTAGCTCAGCCACCTCCCCATCTGCACAGTAGCGACCACTTCCCAGGAAGACCCTTCACGTCTCCAGGAAACTTGACAAACGTGAGGAGTCCCCTCCTCTCTGGAACTCCCTTCCCCACCCCCTTCCCACTGGGTGCCGGTTTGGCTCAGCTGTGCCCCTTAGCCAATTAACACTCTTTGCATCTGAAAAGCTCAAATCAGCTCCTCAGAGGTGTGAGAGATCAGAGTAATTAAGGTCTCTTTCGAATGCAAATCTAAACCAGAAATTGAATGTTTGTCTCCTTGGGAAATGAGGGTCCCGAGTTCTACCAGACACTAGTGAAATTCAGCATGGGTAGGTGATGGCTTCGGGAACAAGAAGCCAATTTGTTTGGACGCTCTCCAGAAATATTTGATTCAATTAAATAAAAATCGACTCCACGTGGCAGCGGAAGTGATCTTCTTTAAAGGTAAATCAGAGCCCAACTCTCCCCTGATCTGTAGAACCTGCAACAAAACCCAAACTCCTCACCACGGCCTCAAGCCCCAACATAATCTGGCTAATGCCTTTCCACCAACCTCATCTCAGACCTTTTATTAAGTGCTTGTCACACTAAATAATTATTTTGTTTACCGGTTGCCCTTCCCCACCTCATTTAAGTAAATACATCCCTGTTGCCATTCACCCTGAAGCAAAATATATGAAGTTGTCCAAGCGAAAAACAGCTCGATTGCAGATCAGCACTTGCAGTTTGGAATATGCCTAGAGACACTCCAAATAGATGGATATTCCAAACTATCATTGCCTTCCCCTCAACCCCATCTTTCCCTTCTCTGCCCTCAGCATCCGGGGCCGGGGTCATAGGATCAAAGACCTCAAAGATCTCTAGCTGTATCCAGGGTTCCCTCTTCTGGAGAATAACTAACCACTTACCTTTCAGCCTCCTCCATACTTTTCACGTTCACAAACACACCCTGCCGATGCAAAGGAAATTCCTTCAGCCATGGCAACACACAGAGGGAAACGACATTTTGTTTACCTAAGCTGTTTACTCTCCTTTTCCCCGTCTCTCCACTTGGGAGACGTATTTCAGAAGGCAGGAGCTTGCATCTTTCTCAGTCTCCATTCTATCTGCAGTGCCCAAAGAGGTGTCTGACATGTGATGGATGTTCAGAGATACATTTTGAAAAGAACGGATTTTCTAAAACTGCCTGTGTACAGACATGGTGCTGGCACTAAGGGTGCAGAAATGAACTGGGCCCCCAGATTTAGCTTTCAAGGAGACAGAGCCCTAGTGAGGAGACCTACAGGACCAAGGACTCATTTGTTCGCTAAGCACTTATGTCTCTCCAACAGTGGAGTCGGACCTTAAATTCAATGACAGGAGCAAATGTGAACAAACATATGAATTTGGGGGAGAGAAAGGAAAGAAGAAATGATCATCTTCTATACGGAGTGATTTTGCTCAGCTGGTTACATCCCAAATGGGCAAGAAGTGGGACATAAATTGAAGTCGCTATAGACAAAGGATAAAGGCCGTACTAAGACAGAATGGCGTGAAGTCACACACCAGGAGAGGGCATGGGGAGAGAAGGAAGGGAGAGAGGGCAAGCCCAGCCGTAATAATTAACTGAGCAGGTACTCTGTGCTGAGTGAACACGTTAAGATCTTTATATATGTTGTCTGCTATAAGTCGTCACAGCAACCTGGATGTAGAAATACTCTTATTACCAAAAAAGTTGATTATGGGGGAACAGTAAATGGCTGGCTGAGGTTCAAGTCTTGGACCAGAAGGCTTGACACTCATGCTGGGTGCATGTGTGTGCATTTCCCAAATCCTGAGAGGAGAATCTAGAAGGGAGTATAGCATAGCCATCCCCACTGGGGGGTGATTTCTCACTTTCGGTCTTTCCGGTGAGCACACGTGCCCTGTAGCAAAAACATCTCTAGAAAAAAAGAAGGTGAATATGGCCAGATTGTGGAGTGCTCGCAGCATCATGTTAAGACTTGACCTTCTCCTGAGGATACTGGGGAGGCAACGACACAGGAGGTGTCTAAGTGATGGTGGATATGTCAGAATTGGGTCTTAGAGTTAGAAAGAGAGCTCTGCTTCCTTCTGCATGAGGTCATTTACCCCAAAACCATGTAACCTGGTGTCCTCAGAGGAGATTCTGGTGTGGGCTACCCAAGAACGCTCAGTGCCTTAACAAGGTGACTTGACTGACAGTGCAGAGATCAATTCACAGTCCTCTGTCTTAGAGGGAGGTGGTGAGAGCTCGTGGTCTGAGCCCCTCATGCACAGGGGAGACTGAGGCTCAGGGATTGGAAGGGACCTGCCCAGTGTCAATGGATACGTGGGAGAGCAGTAAATAGAAAAATTATTTTTCTTTTCTTATTTATTTATTTAGGAGAGGTTTTTCCTATAGTTCTACCAGACACTAGTGAAATTCAGCATGGGTAGGTGATGGCTTCGGGAACAAGAAGCCAATTTGTTTGGACGCTCTCCAGAAATATTTGATTCAATTAAATAAAAATCGACTCCACGTGGCAGCGGAAGTGATCTTCTTTAAAGGTAAATCAGAGCCCAACTCTCCCCTGATCTGTAGAACCTGCAACAAAACCCAAACTCCTCACCACGGCCTCAAGCCCCAACATAATCTGGCTAATGCCTTTCCACCAACCTCATCTCAGACCTTTTATTAAGTGCTTGTCACACTAAATAATTATTTTGTTTACCGGTTGCCCTTCCCCACCTCATTTAAGTAAATACATCCCTGTTGCCATTCACCCTGAAGCAAAATATATGAAGTTGTCCAAGCGAAAAACAGCTCGATTGCAGATCAGCACTTGCAGTTTGGAATATGCCTAGAGACACTCCAAATAGATGGATATTCCAAACTATCATTGCCTTCCCCTCAACCCCATCTTTCCCTTCTCTGCCCTCAGCATCCGGGGCCGGGGTCATAGGATCAAAGACCTCAAAGATCTCTAGCTGTATCCAGGGTTCCCTCTTCTGGAGAATAACTAACCACTTACCTTTCAGCCTCCTCCATACTTTTCACGTTCACAAACACACCCTGCCGATGCAAAGGAAATTCCTTCAGCCATGGCAACACACAGAGGGAAACGACATTTTGTTTACCTAAGCTGTTTACTCTCCTTTTCCCCGTCTCTCCACTTGGGAGACGTATTTCAGAAGGCAGGAGCTTGCATCTTTCTCAGTCTCCATTCTATCTGCAGTGCCCAAAGAGGTGTCTGACATGTGATGGATGTTCAGAGATACATTTTGAAAAGAACGGATTTTCTAAAACTGCCTGTGTACAGACATGGTGCTGGCACTAAGGGTGCAGAAATGAACTGGGCCCCCAGATTTAGCTTTCAAGGAGACAGAGCCCTAGTGAGGAGACCTACAGGACCAAGGACTCATTTGTTCGCTAAGCACTTATGTCTCTCCAACAGTGGAGTCGGACCTTAAATTCAATGACAGGAGCAAATGTGAACAAACATATGAATTTGGGGGAGAGAAAGGAAAGAAGAAATGATCATCTTCTATACGGAGTGATTTTGCTCAGCTGGTTACATCCCAAATGGGCAAGAAGTGGGACATAAATTGAAGTCGCTATAGACAAAGGATAAAGGCCGTACTAAGACAGAATGGCGTGAAGTAACACACCAGGAGAGGGCATGGGGAGAGAAGGAAGGGAGAGAGGGCAAGCCCAGCCGTAATAATTAACTGAGCAGGTACTCTGTGCTGAGTGAACACGTTAAGATCTTTATATATGTTGTCTGCTATAAGTCGTCACAGCAACCTGGATGTAGAAATACTCTTATTACCAAAAAAGTTGATTATGGGGGAACAGTAAATGGCTGGCTGAGGTTCAAGTCTTGGACCAGAAGGCTTGACACTCATGCTGGGTGCATGTGTGTGCATTTCCCAAATCCTGAGAGGAGAATCTAGAAGGGAGTATAGCATAGCCATCCCCACTGGGGGGTGATTTCTCACTTTCGGTCTTTCCGGTGAGCACACGTGCCCTGTAGCAAAAACATCTCTAGAAAAAAAGAAGGTGAATATGGCCAGATTGTGGAGTGCTCGCAGCATCATGTTAAGACTTGACCTTCTCCTGAGGATACTGGGGAGGCAACGACACAGGAGGTGTCTAAGTGATGGTGGATATGTCAGAATTGGGTCTTAGAGTTAGAAAGAGAGCTCTGCTTCCTTCTGCATGAGGTCATTTACCCCAAAACCATGTAACCTGGTGTCCTCAGAGGAGATTCTGGTGTGGGCTACCCAAGAACGCTCAGTGCCTTAACAAGGTGACTTGACTGACAGTGCAGAGATCAATTCACAGTCCTCTGTCTTAGAGGGAGGTGGTGAGAGCTCGTGGTCTGAGCCCCTCATGCACAGGGGAGACTGAGGCTCAGGGATTGGAAGGGACCTGCCCAGTGTCAATGGATACGTGGGAGAGCAGTAAATAGAAAAATTATTTTTCTTTTCTTATTTATTTATTTAGGAGAGGTTTTTCCTATAGGGTGCGTGCACTCGCCAGAAAGACAGAGAGAGACAGAGAAACAGGAAGTAAGAAATCACCCCCCAGGGTGGATGGCCATGCTGCAATCCTTCTCCTCCATTGTCCTCTGGGGATCTTGGGCATGCACGCACACGCGCCGGGAGTGAGTTTAAGCCACTGAGTCCGGGACTCAAACCATAGTCGACTACATGGGAGTTCAGTGACAGCCGTTATGCCATCTGCTAGTCCCAGGAAATAGAAGAAGTCTCGCAGAGATCCAGTAGTATACTTTCTCTTTTCTGCCAGTTTGACATTTTCTAAAATTTCTCAGAGATTGGAGATTGTTGTCAGTCATTTTCCCCTCCTCCACCTCTTTCTTGTCTGCCCTCCCCACCAACCCCAGCAGGACAGGGGTGAGAAGCTAGTGAAAACTGAAAACTAGAAAGGCAATTGATTTGTCTCCCAAAGGACCACAGTGCTAGAGATAGCACAGCAGCAACCATTGCTCTGGAAGATGCTATTTGTCCTAATAGTCTTAGTCCCTTTGCTCTTTTAAGTGAAATAAAAAAGAACAATAAGAGCTGAATTTCTTGGGACCAGCAGTTAGCGTAATGGCTATGTCACTGGACTCCCATGTAGTCAACCGGGGTTTGAGTCCTGAACCTGGTGGCTTAAACTCATGCCAGGCGCGTGGAGCGTGCATGCACAGGATCCCAAGAGGAGAATGGAGGAGAAGGGATTGTGGTGTGGCCGTCCTCCCTGGGGGGTGATTTCTTGTTTTCTGTCTCTCTGTCTCTCTCTGTCTGTCTGGCGAGCACACATGCCTTATAGCAAAAACAAAACAAACAAACAAACAAAAACCTTCCCCACCCCCCAAAAAAAACAGCTGAATTTCTCAGTCCTCAAATCCCTTTCCCATGTGTTCCCTCATCTTAATCACCCAGCAGCACTGATAATTGGGCCACAGAAAGCATGTCCTCCCAGCAGAAGAGGAACCAAGGCCCAGAGAAGGGAGGGCCCATTCAAAGTCCTTCCCTAACCTAGGCTCTCATAAGTCAAGGAAATGCCTTGCATATACCAGATTGCCTCCCTGAGCTTTTTTTTTTTTTTTTTTTTTTTTGGAGGGGTTTTTGCTATAGAAAAACTGGCCTTTTTTGGAGAGGTTTTTGCTATAGAACACATGCGCTTGCCAGAAAGACAGAGAGAGACAGAGAGACAGAAAGGGAGAAATCACACACACCCCCCCAAGGGTGATGGCCACACCGCAATCCCTTTTCCTTCATTCTCCTCTTGGGATCTTAGGCACGCACGCACACTCACCAGGTGAGAGTTTAAGCCACTGGGCCTGGGACTCGAACCATGGTTGGCTGCATGGGAGTCCAGCGACATAGCCATTATGCTAACTGCTGGTCCCCATTATGCTAACTGCTGGTCCCCTCCCTGAGCTTTTAGATACTCCAGTGTCAACCTTCCAGAAGAGACATTGGGCCAACCATTCTGGGCAATGCTAATGTGCCTGGAGTTTTTTCAAGGTGTGGTTCTTTCAAGACCCTCTTAGAAGTCCTTCCTAATAAACTCATTTGAAAATAAGCCAAAGCCATGCAAAAAGATAGCTCTCCCCACCCAAATACTTAATCTGCAAGAATCGTAAAAGATTGGCTACACCATAAATATTCAACAGTAGGCTGCCTTCACATATGGAAAATAAAACATGCTATTTGTAGAGCCAAGTGGTGGCACAGTGATAACACAACTGGGCCCTCATGGAAAGGTCCTAGGTTCATGTCCTGGAGCCTCCCTGGGCAAGCTGGGTGTATATGCATGTGTGCTCATGATCTAGGCCCGCTGAGACAGAGGGTGGATCATGGCATGTAGACCCTCTTGGGGTCACTCTCTCTCTCTCTCTGATATAAATAAACATTTTTTAAAAAGAAGAAATTACTATTTTCCAAAAATGTGAAGAATTTTTTATTTTAGAAAGAGTATTTCTATAGGGCACATGCATTTGTTGGAGAGACAGAGAGACAGAAAGTAAGAAATCACCCCTCGGAGGGATGGCCATTCCACAATCCCTTCTCCTCTATTGTTCTCTTGGGATTTTGGGCACGCACGCACCCACACCCAGTGTGAGTTTCAAGCCATTGGGTCTGGACTCAAACCTCGGTTGACTGTATGGGAGTCCAGCGATATAACCATTACACCATCTGCTGGTTCCAAAATGTGAAGAATTTTAACTACATGGGATGAAACAATAATAAGCTTCATTCAAAACTATAGAATATATAGAAAAATACATAGAAAACACCGAATGTTAGCAGTGGTTCCTCTGGTTGTGGCGTAATGGGTAAATATATCTTTTCTGAACTCTTCACAAATTTACTCACTCAACAACTATCTATCACCTTCTCAGTACCAGATTCAATAACTGGCCTTGAGGATCTTGTGGTGAGCTGTCTAAACCAATTCTCTGCCCTCTGGAGCCTGCGGCCCAATGGTGGTGACAGAAAGTAACTGGGCAATCCTAGATCCAAAGGATATGAATCATGGAGCAGCTAATACAGGGCAGTGAGCCATCTCACATCTCAGTGACTTCAAGCAAAATTCGCATTTATGCCTTACACATCTGATGTCAGCTAGGGTTGGCTGATCTGGGCTGGGCTTTGCTAAGGTGGTCTGACTCTTCTCCATGTGTCTCTTATCTTCCCCCTGGCCTCAGAACTGGTTTGTTGTCACTTTCACCTCATTCTCTTGACCAAAGGTAGTCACATGGCTTTATTCAGGTTCAAGGAGAGCACTGTCAAAGTCTTATGACGAAAGGGCGTGGCTCTAAAGAGGACCGATTGGCATCCCTCCATGTACTCTTCGGCGATGCAATCAGATCTCTGCATAGGGTCACTAGGTAGCAAAGTGCAGGGTAGATTAGCCGGGATAAGGAAGTTTCAGAGATTCAGGCAGGAGTTAAATGAAAGCCGCAGGATCTTAGAATCTGCTCTTTTCCTCTATCCCACATACTGGGATTTAGCCAGATCAGGCAAAGGCAAGTCTTATCTTTAGCCTTCTGTTCTATTCTAAGAGCTCAGCCCCAGCACTTTGGTGTTCCAGCAGTGAATAGGCAGCCTTTGAAATAAGCAGATAAAGGCTAATATTCAATAAACTAGTGAACAAGAGTTTTCTTTAACTCTCTTGGAAAAGACATCTCTGAGACAAAAACAGACCTGAGCTGCAATATTGGATAAGCCCCACTGCTCACAAGAAAACCTAACATAGGTAATTGACTATTGGCAAATGCAATAGAACCAAATAAAGCAAGTAATTAACAATTATTGTGCTTGGAACCAATGAAACTACAAATCTAAGCTGCCCAGGCACTTGTCCCAGGCATCGATAAGAACAAAGTGTTTGTTAGTGGGTGAGTAACCCAGGTGTGAAATTCATTTTATTAGACTTGATCTAAAAATAGGCTTGAACCCAACACTGGAAAAGAACAGAATTTATCCCCAGTTATTCACGGGGGGAAGCCAGGAAATAAACTCAAGGTGCTGGTCTTTGTTTACAAAGTGGGAATTGTAATAGCTTGTTTGCAAAATGACCACAGTTTATTTCTCACCCTGGATCTATGCTGCTTTGCAGATGTGACCTTATAGTTCTTCCTGTCGAGAGTGGAGTCTATTCCTCCAGCTCTTGAGATGATAACTAGCTTTGGCCAATGGGATATGGCAGAGGGGACACTGTGCTAGTTTTAAGCCCAAACTTCAAGAGGCCTTTTACCCTGCCACTTTAATTTCTGAGGACCTTGTCTCTGCCAGCTGACAAGCCTAGGCTAAGTTGCCACAGGATCAAAGTTAATGAGCCAGACTGTTGTCCCCACCCAAGTTCTAAACACATGAGAGACCTCAGCCTAAATCAGCAAAACCAAGCTTCAGCTAACCTACAGCTGACTACAAAAGTAAGAGGAAGCTCGCTGAGTCCAGAAAACCTGCCAGCTAAGCCCAACCTCGACGGCTAACCTGGAGGATCTCAATATAAATAAATGGTTGCTATTTTAAGCTCTTACATTTTAGAGTGATTTGTTACGTTCTATATCTAATACATAGCTGATATAGGAGGATTCTGAATCAAAACATCTGGAGACACACTGAGACTTGGATAAGACATAGATTGAGCATCTCTAATCCAAAAATCTTAGATCCAAAATTCTCCAAACTCTAAAACTTTTTGAATACCAATATGATGCCACGCATGAGGAATTCTGCACCTGATCTCATGTGACAAGTTGTAGTCAAAATACTGCTATACAAGAATATTGTATTGGGACCAGCAGGTGGCATGGTGGTTAAGGCACTTGACACTCCCACATAGCTAACATGGTTCCAGTCCCGGACCTGGTGGCTTGCTGTCTCGCTTTCCATCTTTCTCTCTCTCTGGTCAAAATAAAATAAATAAATAAATAAAATTAAATAAGTAATTTTTAAAAAATATTGTATTAAATTATCTTACACTAAGCTTTTGTTTCATGTAAAAGGTGCACATGAAACACAAATTAATTTTGTGTTTAGACTTGGGTCCCCTCCCCATGACACCTCATTATGTTTATGCAAATATTGCAAAATTGGAAACAAATATGAAACATTTATGGTCCCAAGAATTTCGGATAAGGGATATTAAACCTGTAATATAATCACTATTATTTATTATTAGGAATCTGCTGTACTCCAGGAACTCTGTGTATCTGAAAATTCATTAGATACTTTATATACTTGAACTACTTCATCTTTTTTTAAATTAAATTATTTTATTAATTTTATTTATTCATTCATTTATTTTAATTTGATCAGAGAAAGACACGCACACACAGACAAAGAGGGAAAGCGAGAAAGCAAGCCACTAGGTCCAGGACTTGAACCATGGTCAGCCATGTGGGAGTGTCCAGTGCCTTAACCACCACATTTGCTGGTTCCTTAACTACCTCATTTTTGAAACCCTGCAAGGTAGAGTTATTTTCACCATTTTGCTGATGAGCAGATGAGGAAACTGTGACTGAAGAAACAGTTCGAGCAACTTGCCTAAGGTCATGTAGCTGTTGTATAGGATGAAATACGAACTCCTAGGCAAGTGGGGCCTTGCAATTTTCGAAGTACCTGACCTATTCACAAATGAAAATAAGAAGGAATTAGCGGGGCTGATGGTTGTGTGGTGGTTGAAGGTGCTGGATTCCCACACGGCCAACTGCGGTTTGAGTCCCGGATCTGGCAGCTTGCTTTCTTGCATTCCCTTTCGCTCTCTCTCACTTTCTGTCTCTCTCTGATCAAATTAAAATAATAATAATAACAAATGGAATTAAATAAATAAGTAAATATTTTTTTAAAAAGACAGAAGAAAAGAAATTACTGAGATTGTAACATACAGGAGAACTTCAAAAAGTGTGTAGAAAAATAGAATTAAAGTATGAGCTCATTCTGGTGCAAAACCTTGAAATTCATGCGTAGTTTTATTATTATTATTATTCATTTTCTAGGATTCTTTCTAAATTTTATTTTATTTATGGTAGAGCACATGGACACTCAGGAGAGAGATCAAAAGGAAAGTACCCTGCAAAGGGCTAGGTCATGCATTGCTTCCCTTCCTCCAGTCTTCCAGTGCCCTGGGATCCTGGGCACCTGGTGCATTTTCAGGCAAACAGGGTCAGAGAACTGCAATCGGCATGTGGCTTCCAGCTCCCAAGTCCAGTACACTATGGCAGAGCCTTGCTATGAACTTTTAAAAGACCCACTCATGTTAAAAATTTTATATTTATCAAATGATCACTTCCAGTGCTAAAGGAAAAGATCATGCATATAATTCCTAATCACAAGTTAGTTATAATACTTTTCCTTCTTTTTTTAAGGTTTTTGCCATAGGACACATGAGCTTGCCAGGGAGGAGAGAAAGAGAGAGATGGAGACAGAGAGAGGGAAAATGAGAAACCGCCTCTCAGAAGAAATGGCCACACTACAATCCTGTCTCCTTTATTCTCCTAATGGGCTTTTGGGCATGCACACACATGTTACCAGCGTAATTTTTAAGTTGCCAGATCCGGGACTCGAACTACAGTCAGACATGTGGGAGTCAAGCACCTTAAATACCATGCCACCTGCTGGTATCATATAGCACCTGTTTTTAAAGCATGTTAATTTTATAGTGTACTAAGAGTGGTGCGGTTCAGTACTGGGAGGGAAATGTAACTTTGACTATTTTCTACTTTCATCTGGTCAGTGTACTCTGTGACGGGACATATAATTTCCTTTGGAGATAACCTTTAAAAGATTAAAAATGAGGTCTTTCACGAGGTCAGGGCCAGCTACAGGGCCTTCGTGGCCACCCCCATAGAGGCCTGCACTGGGGCCACAGGAATCTATCCTAATACCCTCACACAGCTCCCAGCTGAGATCAGTTCCTAGGAACAGTTCTGTGGGAACCGGATTTCCTATTCTCACTGGGAGTCCGAGAATTGAGCCATCTTTGTCATCTGTCGCAAAATGACTATGTTCTAGTACGTTTCACTCCACTGTGCCCAGACTTACCCAGAACCAAATAAAGTAGGGCCTTAGAAGCTAGTCATTGCCAGTCTAGACACAGAGAGGGGTCAGGGGGAGTAGGACTCTGCATGGTCCAGAGGGCCAGGAAGGCATCTCAGAGTTGACTCTGGGGCTGGATTTTAAAGCACGAATAGGAGTCTGTGGAGAGAAGAGCATGATAGGTGACTGGAACAGCACTGGCACAGACATGAGGCTAAGAAGGCCTGTGGGGGGCAATGGAGTAGCACGGCAGAAACATAAGTTCGGCAATGCCAAAGCCACGTGGGAAGGTCCTGGGTTTACACATGGAAGCCGGTACACACAGGGCACATGTATGCCCATGATCCTGGCTGGCTGAGACAAGGTGGATCATGATGTGAAGACCCTGTCTCTATGTCTCTTTCTCTCTCTCTCTCTGAAAAAATAAATAACTGTGTTTGTTTTAACCAAAGGAAGGAAGGGAGGGAGAAAGAAGCAAGCAGGATGATGCAGAGGCCAGTGTACTTAGAGTTTCAGGGGGTGGGGAGTGGAGGCAGAGGAGGTCAGAGGAGAGGTTGGTGAAAAGAAGTATTGAGTGTCTTACCTGAGAAGGCCTGACCAGGTCTCTCTCCCTTGGGGGCTGTAGCCTCTCACTGCCTATCCCCAGAACCAATCCCCACAGGCCAATTCTACTCACTCCTCATTGGCTTGTCCACTGTCCACTTTTCCACGGATTTCAGCAGCCCCTCATAGTTTTTCTGCAAGCTGCTGCAGGTTGGTGTCCCCTAGAATCCAAATCTTGCATTTCCTCACTAATTAAACCACATTTATAAACCGGCCTAGGTATCTCCCTGCTTCTAGATCAACTCTGAGGTTTTTTACACACACTGATTTATTAGGAACAGAAAATGACTGAAATGACAAAGCTGCAGCTTCCTTGTGATTTTGCAGGCTCAGGAGTAAAGAAGGGCAAGACCCAGTTGCAGGAGTGCACGCCAGACACTGCGGCATGGGAGGCTGAGGCCACAAGGTGGTTCCAGGCCGATTCCTGGCCCTGGGTGTGGCGGTGACACCTGCAATCCCAGCAGCTGGGGAGGGAGACTGAGATGGAAGGATCGCAACTCAGAGAGACCCTGTCTAGAACACACGTGCACACAAACAGGAAAAAAGGGCCAAGCAGAGAAGGACTAGAGTGGCCAGGAACTATCACGGTGGCACCTGGAACCATCAGGGCTCTCTGAGACCTCCTAGTCCAGAGATGGCCAGACATGACACATGTGCCACCCTCCTCCATCTGCCCAGGACACACATGACCAGTCCAGTGCCACACACACATTAGCTGGGCCTCTCCCCATCAGTCAGCCTGTGGGAGCCAGCTGGTCATCACTGACAGTTTCCGTTACTCTGATTCCATGGGGGAGAAAACAGAGGCACAGAGAGGTAAGGGAACTGGCCAAGGACAGCCTGCCTGTCCCCTTGCATAGCGCTTTCCCCTACACCACACAGCCCCCTGTCATTCCACATGGTTTGCAGGGGACAAACACTGTTAATCTCAGCCATAACCAGGGATGATTCCACCACGTGAGATGGGCTTTTACAAGCAACATCATTTTTCTTTTTCTATATCCAGTTCAGGCTGTCATTTGACCGTGCTTTAAAAAGTGTATTTTATTATCATAATAAAAGAACACATAAACAGTAAGATGTGCCCACACACTTAATAAAACCCTAAGGAATTTGGTCATTCATCCATAGGCAGAGAGCTGGGCATTGAGTTTCTGAGGACACATCCCAGGGGCACAGAGGGCTAAAATGCTCACAGTGATATTCTGCTTTGCTGGAGGAGGTGGAGGCCAGTCTCACAAGTAGGCTCAGTTCAACTCCCTCTGCCTGGGGCTGGAAGGGACCCAGAGGTTCCACATCTGTCACCCCTCACCCTACTGACTGCACAGTCCTCTCTGGAGCCCCCAATAGGCCCTTGTCCGGACACCTCCAGTGACAGGGAGCTCACTACCTTCTGAGGCTGCTAGCCACATCTTCTGCTGGCTCTGCCCACTCACTCGTCCTGCATTTGTCCTGTGGGGAGCTAGCTCCCAGGACAGAGTGTGCAGGGGGAAGAGTGTCTGTGAAAGACAAAGAACAGGGACGAGGGAAGGCACTAAAACCGTCCTTTCCAATTTACGGTGTAGTGAGACCATTTTATATCCTGCTCGTAATTCTTACTCGCATCAGTTGAACATCATCTTGCCCGTTCTGTCCTGGTAGATGCCGAGATCCTTGTAAATCCCAGCTCCTTCAGAAGACCCCAAATGCATTTTCTCTGGGATCCTGTGCAGGAGAGCTAGTTGCTATGGTAACAATTGGATGTAAATTTCCCAGAACCCCCAACTAAACTATTAATCAGAAAGATGAGGAGAGAGCCAGGCGGCAAATAAATCAGGTAAGAAATCAGCTCCTACGGGGAAGGACAGGAGCAAGCCTGCTGCATTCCCCCCACCACCCTGCCAAGGTACTACCTCACCCCTCCTTTGATCTTTTCATGTGGAAGGTAGGCTAGCTGGAGCCAGAGCCGGAGGCATCTCTCTCTCCCACTGTTTTGTTTCTATCCTCCTGGAGTCAGAGAGGCTGGCAAGTGGAAGCCGCACCTGGCATCTCCTCAGTGAAGAAAAAAGACCCCCCCCCACCCCATTGTGCAAGAACATCAAAGGTAACAATGTTGATGGCTGGGAAAATAAAGGCTTTGGCCAGCTTGAAAGAAGTGTTCTACTGAAGTGTGGTGATAAGAGCAGGATTAGATTCAGTACTGATGGATAATAGAAGGATTAGGGTGACAGGGGGCCAAATGGGAACAAAGAAGTTCTCGCAGGTTTGCTTGGGTTTTCTCCAAAGATGTTGTCTTCCCTGCTTTCGTGTTTCTAGTTGGCTGTCTTCATGAGGAGTGGTAAGGAAAAGCGTGCTAACCTTCTTCCAAGTGAACTGGCTCCACCAGAAATCTGGCAGGTCCTACTGTGTAGCCTGTAGGGGGCGGGGAGGCAGGCAGCTTGCTCTACTTACAGGAAATGCTCCTGGGAGGAAGTGCTTGCTTTGTAGGCAGAATCCAGTGGAGGTGCACACGAGCAAGAATGGGCTGCGCGCTTCAGGACTCCAC
>NW_006159568.1:1701081-1703095 GCF_000334495.1 Tupaia belangeri chinensis
AGCCCTCCACGTGGGGCATCCCTGAGGGGCGTGATAGGCTCCACTGCGGTGGTGTCCCCTGCTAACCAAGCAGTGGGATCTTGGCTTGGGGGGATAGAAGGAAGGCAAATGGGGCAATTCTGTGGAGAAGGTTAGCCCTAGCTCTGCTGCAAACATGCCATGGGATCTTGGGCAAAGCCCTTTTCTGTCTGTGTTTCAGTCTCCCAAACTCCAGGGGAGGGCCTGGGCCAATTGAGATCAAAGTCACTGTGTAAGGAATGGCGAGCCTTGACGCAGAGTCTAATATGGAACTCGCTCCTTCAGTTATCTCTCCTTTGAGAGGGAAGCTGGACTTAACTGGATATCATCCTTGGGCAAGAGAAGGAAGGAGGACCCGGGAGGAATCCCACCTAAAAAGCAACCCTTGAAGAGATCATACCAAAGAACTGAGAGGCTTGCTCAAAGACTTCAACAGTGGAACAGCTCAAAAGGCTTCTTGGATACTCTCTGGCTCTAAAAATTGGAGTTTCTTAAGTAAGAAACGGAACCTAAGAGGCAAATGGAGGCGAAGTGTGAAGGCCAAGTGTGAAAAGCAAAAGGAGTTTATTCCAGCCAGGTCTCAGGTCATAGCCTGGGTGCAGCTTGGGTGAACATACGCAGTTGCCACAAACATGCGCACTGAAATCCTATCATTTCTAGGCAGATTTTGAATGCAAAAATCACAAGTGGGAAGAAGGGGAAGGGAGAGGGGATTATACCAGTTAGTTTTTTTTTTTTTTTTGGAGAGGTTTTTGCTATAGGGCACGTGCGCTTGCCAGAAAGACAGAGAGAGGCAGAGAGACAGAAAGCAAGAAATCACCTCCCAGGGGGGATGACCACGCCACAATCCCTTCTCGTCCATTCTCCTTTCAGGATCTTGGGCACGCACATGCGCACACATGCCCGGCGTGAGTTTAAGCCACCAGGTCCAGGACTTGAACCGCGGTCAGTCCCTATATAGTTGTTTTGAGACAACTTTCCTTGACCATCAGAATCAATACCAGGGGTGGTATCAGTCCAAGGTGGACAGGCAGTCTCTGGCCAGATGTCTTTGGAGACCGAGACCTAGGTCTTTTTTGTTGTTGTTGTTTTTAGAGTTTTTTGCTATAGGGCATGTGTGGCCTGGAAGAGCCACAGAAAGACAGACAGAGAGACAGAAAGAGAGAAATCCCTTCCCCGGGCGGATGGCCACGCCGCAATCCCTCCTCCTCCATTCTCCTCTCGGAATCCTGGGCACGCACGCACACGCGCCCGGCATGAGTTTTAAGCCACCAGGTCTGGGACACGAACTGCGGTCGACTACATGGGAGTCCAGCGACATAGCCATTACGCTAACGGCTGGTCCCTGGAGACCTAGTTCTTCCGTCAGGTCGCAGTTGTTTTTGTTCAAGGTGGTGGTTCTAGCAGAGTTCTCTAGATAATATTCTTGTTGTCAGCACATGAACCTGGAATTTGGCATGGGCATTGAGCTTATGAAGACACCAAGGCTGTCCCAGAAAACACCTCCTCCCCGGCCTTCCCTGGCTCGGGTTAGTCAATGTTTAGCACAAGTTGACACAAATGGTTCCATTTTCGTTCTGACAGCTTTCACAAGAGGAAGAAGAGGGACCAGCAGTTAGCGTAATGGCTATGTCGCTGGACTCCCCTGTAGCTGACCGCGGTTTGCGTCCCGGACCCGGTGGCTTAAACTCACTCTGGGCGTGTGTGCGTGCGTGCCCAAGATCCCAAGAGGAGAATGGAGGAGAAGGGATTGTGGTGTGGCCATTCCCCCTGGGGGGTGATTTCTCGCTTTCTGTCTCTCTGTCTCTCTCTGTCTCTCTCTGTCTTTCTGGCGAGTGCATGCGCCCTATAGCAAAAACATCTCCAAAAAAAAAGAGGAAGAAGAGAGATTAGCAGAGGCGGTTTCCACCCAGCATGTAAGAGGCAGAGGTAGAGGGAACCAGCAGTTAGCGTAATGGCTATGTCGCTGGACTCCCCTGTAGTCCACCGCAGGTCC
>NW_006159568.1:1703374-1705417 GCF_000334495.1 Tupaia belangeri chinensis
ACATTGAGCCATCAGGAAAGTCATGACACATTTTTTGTATATTAAGAAAAAAAAACAGAAAAACACTTCATGACTTTCCCAATGACCTAATAATAATAAAGAAGATTAAATAAATAATCCTTTAAAAACACCCACACAAAGAGAGACTAGGGTAGCACTGACCCTTCTCTGCTGCACACAAAGGACGCTGCCGTGGAACAAGTCCTGCAAAAGAGCCACAGGCTACATGTATCAGCTGACTGTATGTTTGGATATTTAGCGATTGAATGTATATACAAAAAAAAGAAAGAAATTAAATAAATAAATGAATAAATAAATAAAAAAAAAGACCCACAGGCTATACAACCCACTTTGCTCTGCCTCTTGTTAATAAGCATCCTCAGACTACTGCTCAACCAAGAGGGGAGAGCCTGGAAGAGCCCCAGAGAGGGGAAGGGCCTGGCAGTGAGCAGGTGGGAGGGGCAGGACTTCCATGCACCCAGGACCCCTGCCCCCAGACCTCTGCAGTTTCTACCTCCCCACTCCACACCCGGTATCCTTGCCTGATCTTCCCTGGGCCCTTCCTGTGATTCACGTACATTTTGCAGTGAAAATGGCAGCGAGGGATCCTGCAGGGATTAGTAATTTTTCACCATGGGTGGCACTGAGGCTTCCCTGTTCCCTGGAGGAGGGAAATGAAGAGTTGATTAAGTACTCGAAACATCCCTGCCTCTGGACCGTTTAATAAGTGCCTCGTCCATCTCTCAGGCATTAGAACAGACATTTGGTTTGCTAATCCAATTTGGCAAGCCTCTCCCAGGCTGCGACTGCTGACTGCTGGGCGCCATTTTGTTTGATGTGTTAGGAATCAAGGCAAGGCTCCCTGCACTGGCTCTTACCACTGCTTGATTAATTTACTAACAAGCCCTCTCCCTTGCACCAACGTTCCCTCAGTAACAGAGGAAAAACCCCAGCCCAGGAGACTTTGAGCACCTGGTGATGACCCAGCCATTCCCCTGATTCTCTTGGCTTAATTCCTGGAGCCGAATAAATCAGCAGAAAGCAGACGTGGGTCTGTGAAATCTTCACTCGATGTACTGTGATCAAAGTTGTGCTGTCGTCTCAGCGAGAGAAAGTCTGTGAAGGAGCTACAGGAAAGCATTTCACCGTCTTGCATCAAAACTGACAATAATGACATTGTCATTTTGTTATGTGATGTCTCTTATTTGGGTGCAGAATTAGTGCTCAGTGGGTCCGTTCCTTTCAACCAACAATAATTCTGAGTTATTGGGGTTTCTTTTTGCCTTGGCTGTCAGGAAGCTCGGATCTAAATGGAAGGCTGTGGTTTCAGATGTAAGCATTTTTCTGGCTCACTAAGTGAGGTTTTTTTTCTTTCCCCTTTTTTTTAGTAAACATTTTTAACTATCATAGCATATGTGTTTCCCTTTTTTAGAAAATTAACACATATTTCATTTTCTACTGTAAACTTGCCTTAAGCTATTGGAAAATTTTCCTTTTTTCTTCTTATGGAGAATTATCTTGGGGAAAAGATGGAGTGGACATTTATTTTTGCCTCCACAGCGTCCATTCTTCACAAGGCACACCAAGATTTTCCTACGAAGCCCAGACATCCCACCTCTTAGTTCAGGCAGTCTGAATGCTCCACTAGCTATCTCAAAGATGGACATTGCATTCCAGGGACCACGGTGCTTGGGCTGGAGTGACACCTTCACCTGAGGTGGTGCAATTAGGAACTTCACCTAGGAATGCTGGGTGAAATTTTTGCCCCTTTCTGCTGAGTCTTAATGTGAAAGAAATAGGCTAGAAGCAGTCTTGCGACCAAATAGGGAAAGTCTTTCTGAGAATGAATCAACCTTGAGGAGAAGGACTGAGACAAAAACAGAAGTGCATCCTGACCACATTATTTGATCTCCTGGATCCAGCTCTTCCTGAAGCTGGATCTACACCTGCACTGTGCAGGCACCTGAGCCAATACATTGACTTTGAGTTGGGTTTTCTTTTTTCTTTTTTTTTTTTTTGGAGACGTTTTTGCTATAGGGCGCG
>NW_006159568.1:1705608-1710256 GCF_000334495.1 Tupaia belangeri chinensis
TGGGTTTTCTTTTTTCTTTTTTTTTTTTGGAGACGTTTTTGCTATAGGGCGCGTGTGCTCGCCAGACAGACAGAGAGAGACAGAGAGACATGGGGGGATGGCCATGCCGCAATCCCTTCTCCTCATTCTCCTCTCAGGATCTTGGGCACACACGCACACGCGCCCAGCGTGAGTTTAAGCCACCAGGTCCAGGACTCAAACTGCGGTCGACTACATGGGAGTCCAGCGACATAGCCATGACGCTAAGTATTGGTCCCCAGTTGGGTTTTCAGTGACTTGCCACTGAGAGAGCCCTGACAGCTAGCTTCTGGGGGTGGGGGAGGGATCTCACTGCACCTGTGCCTACAAGTCACCCTCTCCCAGACCCTCTCCTCAGAAGACCACAGGCACCTCTGTGACTCGTCCAGTAACTTCCTCAGGGAGACAATGATAGTCATGACAGGAGTAGGGGTCCCTTGAGTATCCTGATCCCAAGTAGCCAGCTCTATGTTGGGAGGGCCCCTGGGCTCTTGTCTGCTGATGGCTTCTAAGTCTATCTCCAGCCAGGCTTCTCTGGAGCTCCCAGCTGGGAGCCTCCTGGGCGCTTAAGCCTCAGCATCTCCTACCTCTGTGAGGGCACCTTGCTCCAGGCAGCTTAAAGACTCAGGGCACCTCTCTTCTCATCCCACTCTGCCACCAGCCAATTGTTCATAGAGTCCAGGAAGACTCTCTACCAGATGTCCCTGGAACCCAGTTTTATTTCCAGTTTCTACTGTTGTAGCTTTGACTCGGGTCACACACTGGCCTCCACACCAGAGCCTCTTCTCCAGCTTCCTCTCCAAGCCTCCATCTGACAACTTTTCCTACAATGCTGCTCTCACCTCGCAGCTTCCCTGCCCATAATCTCAAAGGCTCCCTGCTCACCTGGAATTCACAGCCCTCTTGGCCTAGCCTAGCACTGTGGGGACTCCAACATATTAACGTCTCTGTCCCCAAATGCCTTACTTCCCTACCCTTGGACAGGAAACCCCAGGGCAGAGAGTACAGAGGTGAGGTCCAGAGGTGTGTGGGTGCTAAGCGGACCTCCGTCTTTTGGTGGAGGGCAGAGCCAGGCTCTGAAGCAGAGCTCTTCCACTCCAATGTGCACACGTGTAGGAGGTAACTCCCTGCATGTCTGAAGAGCCCCCAGAGCAGTGGAATACCTCAGGAGTGGCAAGGGCCAAAACCTGAAGCCCCTATCCAAGGGCGATGGAAGCTACATCAGCTATGCGGAGTCTTCCTCCATACCTAAGGGGCAAAAGGAATTTGGAGCTGTGGTTCTCCAGAATGATGAAATTTGGCTCAGAAACAGTCAGTTGACCACAGCGAATGCCAAGTCTCAAAGCTATGCTGTGCTTTGCCTTTACAACACATTCTCACTCCCAGGTTCTCCCAGCTTCCAGAGAAGCAGTGACATACCAGGTTGAGGAATGGGTCCTCTCTCTCCAAGTCTAGGGCCTTTGCCTGCCTGGTGCTGTGAGGACCCACCAGACCCCTTAGAGCAGGTTTTAGAAAGGAATTAGGTCGGGTCTAGTAAGTGGCATAGTGGCTAAGGCACTGAACATCCACATGGTTGACTGCAGTTTGAGTCCCAGACCCAGAGGGTTAAAACTCACACAGGGCATGGGACCAGCAGGTGGTATGGTGGTTAAGGCACTGGACACTCCCACATGGCCAACCACGGTTCAAGTCCTAGACCTGGTGGCTTGCTTTCTCACTTTCCCTCTCTCTCTTTCTCTTTGCGTATGTCTCTCTCTGATCAAATTAAAATAAATGAATGAATAAATAAAAAATTAAATAAGAAAACTCGCACAGGGTGCACGTGTGTGTATGCCTATAATTCCAAGAGGAGAATGGAGGAGAGAGTATTGCGGCAAGGCCATCCCCCTGGGGGGTGATTTCTTTCTCTCCCTGGTGAGTCCACACACCCTATAGTAAAAATCTCTTTTAAAAAAAGGAAAAGGAAAGAAAGGAATTGGGTAATTTCCTGGGTACATGTGACTCCGTCAGTGAAAACAAATCCCACGTCAACTAACCAAGGTGGCATCTCAGGGATGTGGCGGTGAGGAGCACTGAGCTCCCTGGGGGAGCGTTCCCTCCCTGCACCTTTCACCTGGATCTAATTTTACATCCTACCTAATTACTCCACTTGCTTCTCAGCTCAGCAGTGCTGACACAGTGGGGCCTCCTTCCAGCTACCGCGCCTCCGCCTCCGGGCAGTGAGATCAGGCTGGAGGCTGAGAAGCAGGGCCAGGACTAGGGGAGGGCAATTTGCTTGCCTTCTTTGTTGTCTCAGGAGTCTTAATAAACCCCTTGTGTGTGCAGTGTGTGTGTGTGTGTGTGTGTGTGTGTGTGTGTGTGTATTATCTGCCTTGGAATAATTTAGCATCAGGACAGAAATGCTCTAGCCTCGTTCTCTCCTATTAAAGATGGAGAAACTGAGGCTCAAGAGAGTGGGGATGTACCCAAAGTCCTACAGCAGGTTAGCCTGGAGCCGTGGCTGGGACACAGGTTCCCTTCTGTCCAGTCCAGTTCTCTGCTCTGCCCCATACTGCTCATCGAGAAACCCACTGCTTGTCCCACTCTGGTGTATAGCAGGCCTCCCCCATGTCACAGCTAAATGAGTTTAAGCAAGCCGCTTAATCTCTCCGAGACTTGCCCTCCTTGCTGCTCAGAGGGGAAGATCAGTTCTCTCCTGGTGTCGGGCAAGTATAGGAGCCAGTGCAGAGCCCAGAATGTGGTAGACAGTTTTGCCTATGATAAGAATGGATTGAAGTGACTGAGTAAAGAAATGGTCCTAGGACCAGCAGTTAGCGTAATGGCTATGTCACTGGACTCTCATGTAGTCAACCATGGTTCGAGTCCTGGACCTGGTGGCTTAAACTCACGCCAGGCACATGTGCGTGCATGCCCAAGATCCCGAGAGAATGGAGAAGGGATTGAGGCATGGCCATCCCCCTGGGGGGTGATTTCTCACTTTCTGTCTCTCTGTCTCTCTCTCTGTCTTTCTGGCGAACGCACGCGCCCTATAGTAAAAACCTCTCCAAAAAAAAAAGAAAGAAAGAAATGGTCCTTGGGGTCAGCAGCTGGCATGGTGGTTAAAGCAATGGGATCCTACATGGCCAATTGCACAGTTCAAATCCCAAACCTGAAGGCTTGAAAAACACAGCAGATGTATCCATGCATGTGCCCTAAATCCTGAAGGAGGGAAAAATGGACGAGAAGGGACTGTGGTGTGAACATGCCCCATGGATGACGCTTTCTCACCTTCTCTCTCTCTGCCACTCTCTGACTAGTACATATGCCCTCTGGTAAGTTTAAAGAGGAAAGAGAAGAAGAAAAAGAAAGAAGAAAATAAAAGAAATGGTCTTTGCATTACTTTCCTATTGCTGCTGTGACAAATCACTGCAGAGTGGCTGAAAACACGAATTCCTTACGTCATAGCTCGGGAGTTCCAAGTCCAACGTGGGTCTCACTAGGCTAACATCAGGGTCTCAGTAGAGTAGGGTCCCTTCTGGAGACTTTCATGAAGCATGGTTTTCTTGCCTCTTCTGGTTTCTAGAGGCCACCCACATTCCTTGGCTCATGGCTGCCTTTCATCTTCAAAGCCAGCAACTCCTCTGCTGTCACTGACAGCCACCTTCTTAATCTAGGATAATCTCCAACCTCAAGGCCATTTCTATCTGCACCCTAACATCTGTGTGTAGCATACGTACTGTGGATGTTGGAACTGGGGTACAGGGAGCCATTATTCTGCGGATCACTCTTCTTAGCCATGTGGGTACTTGGAGAATCTGAGGAAATCCAGGGCTTTCACTTCTAGAAAAATCTGCAGGCAAACTTTTGGCACATAATCTCAGGGGTTTTATGGACACCCATGCAGGGACCTCATTAACTCTAGGACTAAAATGATAATTGACCACCTCATGACATCTGTCACAGATGGATTAGTTGTGCACACCACTAATACACACGTGTGTGTGCACACAGGCATGCATTCTTACACAGGTACACATACATACATATGTCCCACACCGTGTTGCCAAAGAGCAAGACTTTCACGGGCTTCTCTCTGTGGGAGACGCAGCAGGAAGGCCTAGGAAAAGCAGAGTCTTCCCCCACTCCTGCCTCTACAGCCGGCTCTTCTCTCCCCTTCCTCAACCCGCTGGGGCCAGGGGCCACTCTGTCACTGTGCTCATTGGCCTTCATCAGTGGCCCCTAGAAAATCTGGCTGTGGAGAGTGGGGGCCAGCCCTGGTAGACTGTGCCTCGTTGCTTGCTTCTCTGCAGCAGGTTCAGCCTGCAGAGCTGTTTCCCTGGCCCTCCGCTTAGGTGCTACTCTGCATGCTCATTTGCTGAGCTGGGTCCCTGGCTCCCACACCTGGGAATTCAGAGTCGGAGATGCAGTGGACACAGGGAAAGCAAGTGGGTCAAGTGCATACATGCGCCCACAGGCACGGGCACACTCACTCTTGGGCACGCATGCACACACATTTACACGTCTACATGGGTCTCTTTCTGACAAGACTGCCTATCAAGACACCCAACGAATACCCTCCCCCCTACACACACACACACACACACACACACACACACACACACGCATCTCCAAGGTGTCAGCTTCTCAAAAT
>NW_006159568.1:1710290-1717469 GCF_000334495.1 Tupaia belangeri chinensis
ACTCCCTACCACTTCCTTGGCAGGACAAAATCATATGGTTGGCTCCCAGACAAGCCCCCTGCACTTCTTTCTTCTTCCCCTCTCCCCAATTCCAGGCTCCTCTGAGCCCCACTCCCCTCCCCAGGAGCTCCCAACCTCCAGGATAAGCTGTGGCCACCACTTACTTTGAACGCTTCTGCTCATGGGTGGCAGATGTTCCAAGTCCAGAGAGCAAAGGGAAGTGGGCTTGACACTGCTGTGGTCTAGCCTCAGGCCAAGTTTCTAAAGACCTGTCATGCTTCTGAGTCTACAAAAGACAATTTCTTGCTGGCGGATCTCCAGTGACTGAATAGGTAAAAAGAGTATCTCTCTCCTTCCCAGCCCTGAGTCATGCCCCCCTAAAGTCTCCTACTTACAGGAACCGTGAAAAGGACACGGTCCAAGAGGGGAGAGGGATCTGGCCGTGGCACCCAGAGCTGGATCCCTGTGGCTAGACCAGGCTCTAGTGGGGCTCTCACCTTCCAGAGAAAAACGCATCTCTCACCCACGAGGAGTGCAGCACAAACTTCTGGCAGCTCTTCAAAGGCCAACGGCAGGTAACCAGTGGGTGAGTGGAAGAAGAGCAGGGAGGCAGGTAGCACCTGGCTACGGCCCCACCCTTATCACACCTGCTAGCTTATGACAACCACTGCGGCTGGGACAGTGACGTGCTCCTGGAAGCGTGGCTTGGGAAGTCTAGAAGGGCCACCTAGGGGTCTCCCTTTCTCAGTCTCTTTGTCCAGCCAGCAGTGAAAGGGAGAAATAGAGGCCCTCAGCTCCTGGTGGAGGCATTACAGGGATGATCTGGACGTGGGGGAAGGGACAGGAAGCTGGAAGAAGGTCAAGACAGGAGACAGAGAGTGGGGAAGAGAAGACTGTGGCAGAAACTAGTGTTTGACATCATTCCGCCTTCGTCCTCATTTTCCAGGAGTCGGCAATGGGCCAGGCTTCACCGCAGCCAGAAGCAGCCACAGGACACAGCATGGCCAAAGAGATGTAGGCAGAAGCCATTTGAGAGGATTTCCAAAAGGCCTTTTTAGCACCCGCTGTCTGTCCTTAGACTCTGCTCGGCACCCCTGGCTGTAGAGAGCCTCAAACATCACACACATACACGTGAGTGTTTCACAACCAACACGAAGATAGACTCTATCATGTGGAATCAGGCCCTCAGCTCTGACACAGTGTACCCCATTCAGGTCCCGGGGAACACACTGCCATACCTGTTGCCCCATGTCATTGAAACAGAGCCTGGAAGCTTTGTACCTCTCCATCTGATGACATTGAGGGTGGATGCCGCTCAGAGAGCAGGAATTTTTTGAGTGGCAGAAGAGCTGAGGTAATGGAAAAACACAAGGTACCTTGTTAATTCCTTCCCAGCAGGCTCTGAGACTATAACAGTCTCAGGTCCTCACAAACAGGGCTCCCACAGCAGCTGTGCACGGTAGCTGAAGCGCTCGCTGCCATCTTTAAATCTGCATACATGTAGGTCTAGACAGAATATACGTGAAGCATGATGTGAAGTATTTACATTAGCAATCGCAGGGATACTGAATAGCAGGACGCTAGGTTTTATTTTCATAGAAATATTTCATATTATCTAGGTTTGTTGTTGTTGTTGGTTTTTGTTTGTTTGTTTGTTTGTTTTGTTATAGAGTGCATGTGCTTCCTAGAGAGAGTCTGAGAAAAAAAGAAAGAAAGTGAGAAAGCACCCCCTGGGGGAGATGGATAGTCCATAGTTTCTTCTCCTCCATCCTCCTCTTGAGATTTGGGGCACACACACACACACACTCACCCAGTGTGAGTTTCAAGCTGCCAGGTCTGAGACTTGAACCACAGAGTTGGCCATGTGGGATCCAGCCACCTTAATCTCTGTGCCACCTGCAGGCCCTAAACTTTTAAAAATTAAATAAAATTGGGCCAGCTGTGGTGACACAAGAAGTAGGGTGTGACTGAGCAAGGTTGAGACTGTATTAGAGCCACAGGTTCAGTTCTAGGACCCATCTAAACAGGCCAGGCATGGTAGAGCATGCCTGTGATCTTAGCTAGCCAGAGGTGGGCGGGGCTGGGGCGAATGATGGCAGTCTAGCAAGATCCTGTCAGAAATACCTATCTTCCTTTCTTCTCTTCCTCTCTAATAAAAAAATAATTAAATTTAGCTTTATTTAACTCAATATTTTTTAGTTGTTTATTTAACTACCATTGATATGATGCATGAATTCTAATATGTATTTTACCTTTTAATTTGTTAAATAATTATGATTTCTTTAGAAGATAAATTCTCTAGAAAATGAATATAAAAACTAATTTAATTATTTAATGTCTATGTTCACTTTAACTTATACCTCTTGATGAAAATATGTTTATATACTGTATATTTTGACTACAAATATGTTTTGTTTTTTAATCCTTTAGATCCAGGGTTGGAAATTTTTTTAGGTTTTTTTTTTTTTTTTTTGCCTTACAGTGTGTATGCTCACCAGAGAGAAAGATAGAGACAGTAAGAGGAAAGTGAGAAATCACTCTTCAGGGGGGATGGCCATGCTGCAATTACCTCTCCAGTCTCCTCCCAGGATCTTGGGTATGCATGCACGCGTGCCTGGCATGATATTTAAGCCACTGGGTCTGGGACTTGATCCGCAGTCAGTCATGGGAATCCAGCAACATAAGTGCTATGCCATCTGCTGGACCCAGCAACTTTTTTATTAAAGGGCCAGAGAATAAATATTTTATGCTTGTAGGCCATACAGTGTCTGTCCCAACTACTCAACGCTGTTGCTAAAACAGACATGGACAGGCCAGCTCCATTGCACAGGGGTTAAGAGCTGTGCATTGGGAACCAGATCCCACGTGACCATCTGTGGTTTGCATCCTGGCTTTGACAGTTTAAAAAAACACACTGAACGAGTATGGATGAGTGCCCAAAGTCCTGATGAGATAGGAAAGCAGAGGAAAAGGATTGTTTTGTGATGAGGCCCCATTGAGGAGCACTTTCTATTTTTCTGACACTACTATGTGCCCTCTAGCATTAGAAAAAATAAAGAGAGAAAGAGACATGAACGATATGTAAAAGAATGAGCATGATGTTGTTACAATAAAACTTTATTCGCATGAACAGTGGTTGGCCCACAGGCCGTAAGTTTGCCAATCCCAATGTCAATGCTTTAGAGCCCTACCATGAAGAGAATACAATATGCAAGAATCTTGGTAACAAAATTACTGAGCTCTGCTGAAATGATAGAAGGAAAAACAATTATTTGGAATAAATATATAATGACTTATGAATTATGTATACCTGGGTTTTATTACTCAATCAGACTTCGGAAGCTCATCAACAGGATACCCAGATATATTTAATCATAATTAAATTCAATTGTCTTTGGTGCTTTGTTGATTTTCAGTCATATGAAAAATTATAGCTTGACATGTATTTTTGACTTTGTCATTTGGGGAGTATATTTGTCAAGGTAAAAGGTTGAACGTATTTAATAGTCTGTTGGTAAAAGGTTGAACGTATTTAATAGTCTGACCCAGCCCCAGTGGTTGTCACAAAAGAAAGAGTCTATTTATTTTTTTTAAAAAAAGAATTATTTAGTACTTTTATTTATCATTATTATTATTATTTAAATTTTGCTACAGGGCACATGAGCTCACTGGAGAAAGACAGCAAGAGCGGGAAAGTGAGAAAGCAAGCTGCCAACCATAGTTGGCCATGTGGGAGTCCAGCGCCTAAACTGCCATGTCACCTGTTGGCCCTTGAATGATAACTTTCTAATACATAAACATACAGTTGCTGGACCTCCCTTTGTGCTCTTGTCCCAGTCCCTGCAAATGGCAGGAGCAACCTGAGCCCCAGGGGCAGGGCTTGACTGACTTTCCCTTTTACCGTTTTGACTTTCCTGCCTCCTCTTCCCCCTCCCCAGAACATAAACATGAGAGTTGGAGTTTGACTACTATCTTCTCCTTTCTTTTAAGTTTATTTATTTACTTATTTCACAAGTAAGAGAGACAGAAACAGGGAGAAAGAGAGATAGCAACAGCACCCCAGCAGGGTGCTGAAGTGATGAGAATGAAGAATGTCAACCCCAACCTCAGCCAGCCCCAAATCATGGGAACACGCAAAACCAGCATGTGTGGGGAGGTGTCTGGATGTGGACCCGAACCTTCCCATGTGGCTCACAGAGTGTTGCATTTACCTCTGTGCCACCATCTGGCCCCCTAGCTACCATCTTGTGACCATGAGGAAAAGAGCCAGATGAATGGCAGCAACTTAGGCCTGACACCTCTGAACCACCAAACCTAATTCAGATGCTACCCACCTCCAGACCCTTACCATGCAAGGAAAATCAATTCCTCTTTGGCTAAGTCACTGTGGTTTGTGTTTTCAGTTACAAAGAGCCAAACACAAATTCCCAGGCATAGATCCCAATAGGATGTGGTTCCCTCCACAGTTTTCTTTTCTTTCTTTTTTTTTTTTTAAAGAATTATTTATTTAATTGATTTAATATTAGTATTATTACTTTATTTGCTGTAGAGTACATGCATTCACCAGAGAGAGACAGAGACAGCGAGAGAGAGAGGGGGAAAGTAAGAAAGCAAACCACCAGGTCTAGGACTCAAACTGTGGTCAGCCATGTGGGAGTCCGGCACCTTAACCACCATGCCATCTGCTGGCCCTCCTTCACAGTTTTTCTAATGCATTTATCCCAGCTCCTGGCACAAACTGGTTTGCATTATAACACATTCATTCATTCATCCAATAAACACTCACAAGTGCCTTTTCTGTGCCAGAGCACAGGAGAGCACTGGGCCTACCATGAGGGACTGGAGAGAAATATGGGGAGGGACTGTGATTAGGAGCTCACAGTCTCATGCAGGACACAAGTATGAAAATAATGATAGTGGATCCTTGCCTGACCTACAGTTTTAGTTAAGACATAGGTCTAGACACGTCTTCATAAGCCCAGACTGACAGCAGCTTACACAAACAAGATGTTAATTTATCTTGTGTAAAAGTCTGGGCTGGGATGGCCATTCTGGCTTAGTCAGAGACCCAGTCCTCTTTCTTCTTGTCCTGCCACCCAGTCCTCTTTCTTCTTGTCCTGCCACCCTGGGGTTCCCTTGTCCACCTAGTTCAAAATGCTTCATCCCGTGTGCACATTCCAGTCAATGGTTAGGGACATGTTCTCCCGTGTTGGGCACAAACCCCAAATTTCACATGTCTCACCTCATCCCATTGGGTCAATCTTACTTATATTTACCCTACATGGCTGCAGGGATATGTAGAAAATGGTCTTTCTTCTGGGAACCCATGTGCTCCGAAAAGTAGGCTCTATTATTACAGAGGGGAGGGAAGCCAGCCGTTTCTACTTCCCTCTCCAAAACATTCCTGCACCCCTGAAATAATGAACTCAGGTGTGTAGGGCTCCTGACTTCTGAATCACATTCCCGGCAAGACACTGGTATTTCCCATACTCACTCCCCACTCGTTAACTGCCTGTGGAAGATTTCTTTAACATTTCGTTAATCTCTATTTATTATAAAAATGTGTAAACACACATTTGAAACAAAAATAAAACCAAGTTTGTACCACTTGAGTCACTCCTGAAGTGATGAGAATGAAGAATGTCAACCTTTAGTGGGAACAGGATGCCGGATGGTCTCCTAGGCTCACTCATTAGTTCAGGATATTGGCCAGCACACCAGCCTCACAGCTCAGGACTGGATCCATGGTCTTTAGGGTCTGTGATTTGCACCTACAAATGCCACAGATCCTTTGAACTGGGGTGAGCGTTGTGCTAGGTGTCTGGGGGAAGCTGCCCATTCTGATATGACTGCTTTCTTTCGCTCAAAGGACAAGTTAATGTGGTATGTTTCACCTCGGTCATCCTGAGCTATAGCGAAATGTGCAAATGGTTTTCTGTGCAAGCCACGATAATCCCCTCCCATTTCTCAGCCTCAATTCACTGCTTGCTCTATTCCCTCCTAAGTATTGTCATTCAACCGCAAAATTTACGGCCCTAGTAAATTGCCCATAATAAATGGGCCCTAGTAAAATATCTGTAAAGCCACCATTCTTCTCCCCATGGGCATTTAATAAAAATGAGCTCAGATAAAAACAC
This sequence comes from Tupaia belangeri chinensis, assembly GCF_000334495.1. Lineage (NCBI taxonomy): Eukaryota > Metazoa > Chordata > Mammalia > Scandentia > Tupaiidae > Tupaia > Tupaia belangeri. The sequence goes on from NW_006159568.1 coordinate 1,716,428, forward strand.
TCATTAAGAATTGAAACAAAGATTGATAGACAGTGTTTAATTTATAATTAATACATGAGAAAATTATGGCCTCTTCCTCTGGGGTATTTGCAAATAGTTTACTCTCGTAATTTTTGACCAATATAAAAGTGATGCTACCCATTCTCATATTTTAATAATGCCTGTGGTGGTTCTTTTCTTTGTACCTAGAGATCATGTTCAAGGTTTTTGGGGGTTGATCCTGCACTGGCAAGTTTCCAAATGGCTTTGACTATATTGACATCCTCAGTCATTACCTTTCATGTTTCTTTCACTAGCTGGTCTTACACAGGTAGAAGTAATGAGATTTGGTGGGGTTTCTTTTTTTACAACTTTGGTGGCTTATGTCTTTGACCCAATTTTTAAATGGTTGCAGATTTTAAGGTTTATTACCTACCAGAGCATCAGATGGAACCTCTGGGTCATTCGTTGCCACAAATGGAATCATCTGAGCTGCAAAGGAAAAATCCAAACCACTTCTGTTCGGTGCTTTTAACTCTTCCTTGGCTAATGTCTTTTACGGTGGCTTTTTTCTCTCCTTTCGCTAAATGAAAAAAAGAAAATGATACACCAGAGGACGGAGTCAGTGGCTGTCTAGTGTGTCCTGCTCCAAAGACCTCATCACAGATGGGTCATTTTTCTCTTCTGTAGAAGGAGACAACAATGGGATCTAACTCGCATGGTGTGAGGGTTCGACTGTAAGATACGTTACGAGCCTGTATGGCACCTGGCACATAATATCTGCTCATGAAATGATAGCTACTGTTACATTGTTATTCCTCAGGACAAAGTCAAATCATAAATGCTTAACTTCCTCAAACAGGCATCAGTAAACGCTGAATAGTCTCAGAGCCTATCTCCATAAACGATCCCCAGGAAAATGATGCTTTTAGAGTGGAAGAAGGCGGCAGACCAGGTGACTAAATTAAAACCAAGTGACTAAAATGAAATTAATAATGGTGTTTTGGGTTGACATTATAAATAATAAATGCCTTGAAAGACTAGGCATCATTTTTGTGTAATT
>NW_006159568.1:1717595-1728584 GCF_000334495.1 Tupaia belangeri chinensis
CATACCCTGGACATGAAGAATACTACAGAGGCCCAGATTGGGAAATCTGCCCCAGCAGGAAAGGCCCACCCTTTAACACTACTGAGGACATGAAAGAGCAAGAAGGATGGGGGATTGCTTCAGATTGAAGGAGACTCAAGAGATGAGGCAGCTAAATGCAACTTATCTCCCTGGGCTAGATCCGGGATCAGAGAGGAAATAGAGACTTTGCAGACCACTGGCAACAATGGAACTGGTCTTGTAACTTTTCATTAGCTTTGAAATTATTTCAAAATGAATTATTATTATAAGACATGTATATATTTCTTTATGCCTCAAGGAGCCAATGGGTTCCAAACTGGAAGCACAACTGGAGCATGAGATGATCAGGCAAACAGCAAAATATGAATGAGAGCACCTCTGCTTCTGCCCATGAAGGATTAACTATTATAGTAATTGTCCTCCTGGGCCAGCAGGTGGTGTGGTGGTTAAAGCACTGGATTCCCACGTGGCTGACCATGGTTTGAGCCCCAGACATGATGGCTTGGGGAAAAACACATCAGGAGTGTGTGCATGAGCACCCAGAATCCTCTCTCCAGCCAGCACACCTGCCTTTGGCAAAAGCTTAAAAACAAGTTCATAGAGAAATAAAATTCAAGTATGCATTAATTTAAAAGAAGGAGAGAAAGAAAAGAGAAAGAAAAGAAAGGAAGGAAAGAATGAAAGAAAAAGAAAGAAAGGAAGAAAAAGAAAGAGGAAGAAAGAAAGGAAAAAAAGAAGAAAGAAAGAAATCACCCTCCTAACAGAATGGAAAACCAAACCCTTACAGACATTAGACACAGGGAATATAGAACTGGGAGTTCAGAAAAAAATCACAAGAGGGTTACAGCTTTTCCAGTCTACTGCCTGGAGGGAACTGCTAGACTGCCACAAAGGGATGGGTCCCCAAATCATGCCTTGCAGATCTACCGAGTTGAGGACCAGATCAGAGTTAAGGGAGGCAGGGGCAGCTGGAATTCAGAGTAGAATGCCAAAGATGAGAGGGAGGCCTAGAGCTCCAGAGACCCACAGCAGGCCCGGCTAGAATGCAGACTGACGGCAGCCCATGAAGGTGTGGAAAGGAACTATCTGTAAACAGGCACAAGGACACTTTGGAGGTGATGGGAAAGTTTCATATCTTGACTATGGTGGCAGTTACAGGACTAAAACACTGATCCAAACCCATGAATTATATACTTAAAATTGGTGTCTTTTATTGTATACAGATTATATCTCAGTAGATGTGTGTGTGTGTGTGTGTGTGTGTGTGTGTGTCTGAGACCCATCTTGAAGAATAAATAGCAAAGTCACTTGTGGTCTTGAGCTGTCTAGAAACCATGTCTAGTATCTGCCTGATGCCCTGTGAATCTCTCACCTTACCTATCTCCTTACATTTTCTTTCTTTCTTTCTTTCTTTCTTTCTTTCTTCATTTTCTGAAACATTATTTAAAATTAATTTACATTCATTCCCTAAGCATTGTCACAGCATACAAAATGTGATTTCCCATCCAGAATATACTGCATAGTGGCTTAATCATGCATGTATTGTCAATAATTTTCCATTTCTAGTTTCATATATATATATTTTTTAACCCCTATTTCTTTCTGACCCTCTGCCCTTTCCCACCCTCTTCTCACACTATCTCTTGTGTCTACAGTTGTCTTCTATTCCTTTCCCCCCCACATTTTATTGATCAGACACTTTCTTAAATAATCTACTTCCAACAGCAAGTTCAGCTGGTAATTTCAAGAAAAGCAGTTTTAACTTTAATAAATCAAAGAAATGCTAAGGAAGTTTGTTTAAAACTTAAATCCAGGAAACAGGTTAGGATTCTGTTCAAATAGTAGGAACATGAACCTATCAACAGCTCAAGACAGGACAAAAATCCTTAAAACTGGAAAACAAAGCCTAGAAGAAAATCAGCAATGTTTTAGTCAAAAGTCATAAAATGTTATTTCTTTTTTAAAAAATAATTATTTTATTTAACTTTATTGATTTATTTAAATTTGACCAGAGAGAGAGAGAGAGATAGAGAAAGTGAGAAAGCAAACTGCCAGGTTCAGGACTTGAACCACAGTTGGCCATGTGGGAGTCCAGCACCCTTAACCACCATGCCACCTGCTGGCCCCATAAAATGCTATTTCACCAGTTTAGTCTCATGTACTTTATCTATATATATTCATTTATTTATTTTTTATTTTACCAGAGAGAGAGAGAGAGAGAGAGAATGTGAGAAAGCAAGCTACCGGGTCTGGGACTTGAACCACGGTCAACCACGTGGGAGTCCAGCACCCTTAACCACCAAGTTACCTGCTGACCCCCCTTAATCTATCTTCTGTTGTGGTTCCATCTTCCTGATTAAATTCTGGGATGTAATGTTCAAATCCAGACTTGCCCCTATGATTAAGTTGGCCATTTTCTTAGTTTTTGTACTGTTATTTCTGTGTATCTATATTTAATTTTCCTGGTATAGCACTCCCTTGAGAACTTCTTGGAGATCTGGTCTGGTGCTGGTAAATTCTTTCAGGTTTTATTTATCTGAGAATGTTCTTGTCTTTTCTTCCCCAAGGATAATCTTGCCTGGTACAGTGTTATTGGTTGAAATTGCTTTTCCCTTAACACTTTGAATATATTTTCCCATTCTTTCTTCACTCGCATTGTTTCTGATGAGAGATCTGCTATTAATCTGATGGGATATCCTTTATGGCAGCCCTTATGAGTCTCTTTGCTTTCTGGAATACCAATTATTTGGATGTTTAGATGTTTGATGGTATCTAGTATTTCTTGTATATTATTCTCATTTTTGGGAGCAATTTTCTCAGTCTTTGTGGTGGATTTTTCTAGGCCATCAATTTTCTCTGCTGCATCTGAGATTCTACTTTCTGTATGATCTAGTCTGTTTTTAATACTTTCAAGGGAGATTTTGACTTACTGTATTATAGCCTTCATCTCTAACAGGTCCATTCGATTATTTTTTAAAGTGTGTAATTTCTCTTTTAGATCTTGCAAGAATTTCCTCACCTCTTGGAACTTGTCAGCTCTTTTCTCCTGCCTCTTCTACAGTTCATGGTCTCTCTTCTCTTCCATCTCTGTTAGCTTCATCATTATGAATATTCTAAATTCTTTATCAGACATTTCCATAATTTCCATTGTACTGTCTGTGGATGAAGAGGAGTTATTCTTTTCCCTTGGAGGAGAGATACTTTCTTGCTTCCATATTTCTTATAGCCCTGCAGTGATTTCTAGTCATCTGATGGATGGTGTGTTGCTTCCTAATTCTTGAAGCTCAATCTGAACATTCAGGAGTGTGCAGAAGGAGGTAATCTGGAATCTCTTTGCTATTCAGTGTTTATCCCCTTGTGCAGTAGATTCAGTGGATATTGAGGAATATGTTAACTCTGATAGTATTTGGATGTGTGGCTATGGCTCCCTTAGCTCCATCTAGAAACACAGTGAATGGGGATTGAGGAGCAGAGTGATGAGATGAAAGAAATAAAAAAGGAAACAGAGAGAGTAAACAACAACAACAACAAGGAAACAGAGAGAAAAAGAAGAAAAAAAATTATTTAAAAAAATAGAAAACCACACAGCACACAAGCACAAAATCACTACTTCTCAGGGGCCATGAAGGAGTCTTCTGAAGGCCTGCCCTTGCCTCGCCTAGGTGGGAGAGGGAGAGGAGATTATTAGCAAGATAAAGGCAGGGCTGAAAGCTGACGAAATACTTTACCTTAAAACATTTTTAAAAGAAAAAAATTACAAAAAATTTAGAAGACAGAGACAGAGGCTGAGAAAGACAGAGACAGAGACAGAGAGAAGGCTAGAGGGACTCCCTACCACTCAAGTTTGTGGGCTGGAGGCTGAATTATCAGTAGAAAATCTTCATTTATCTTTTTCCCCTGAAATCACTAGTTCTCAGGAGCCATGGAGGAGTCTTCTTCTGAACCCTCCTTACATTTTTTTTTAATTCTTTTTTTTTTTTGAGAGGTTTTCGCTATAGGGCGCGTGCGCTCACCAGACAGACAGAGAGAGACATAGAGACAGAAAGCGAGAAATCACCCCCCAGGGGAGATGGTCACACCACAATCCCTTCTCCTCCATTCTCCTCTCAGGATCTTGGGCACGCACGCACAGGCACCCGGCGTGAGTTTTAAGCCACCGGGTCCAGGACGCAAACCGCGGTTGACTACATGGGAGTCCAGCGACATAGCCATTACGCTAACTGCTGGTTCCCAACCCTCCTTACATTTTTGTGAAACTCTAGTGTTCAGCAGTTTCTCTTTCCTGGTTTTTGAAGCACCTTGGTAAGTCCATTAAGAGTTACAGATGGAGCCTGAAGAATTTCTCAAATACAAGTCTTGTCACCTTGAACTTTGGACTCTCTTCCATACTCAAGAAATCATCTACCCATGACTACACTGCCTCCCTGCCACAGGATGATGCAGTATTGCTTTGTAGTCACACGAAGCACATTAGCCACCATGCTAACATCAGGTGACTCTTTAAGAATACATCTTTTGGGACCAGCAGTTAGTGTAATGACTATGTCGCTGGACTCCCACGTAGTCGACCGCGGTTCGTGTCTCGGACCCGGCGGCTTAAACTCACGCCGGGCGCGTGTGCGTGCGTGCCCAGGATCCCAAGAGGAGAATGGAGGAGAAGGGATTGCGGCGTGGCCATCTCCCCTGGGGGGTGATTTCTCGCTTTCTATCTCTCTGTCTGTCTCTGTCTGTCTGGCGAGCGCACGGGCCCTATAGCAAAAACCTCTCCAAAAACAAAAACAAAAACAAAAACAAACAAACAAAAAAAAGAATACATCTTTTAGGGCTGGCAGGTGTTATGGTGGCTAAGGTTCTGGACTCCTACATGGCCTACATGTTTCGTGTCCTAGACCTGGCAACTTGCTTTCTCACTTTCTCTTTCTCTCTCTGTCTCTCTTTGGTCAAATTTTAAAAAAAAAAGTAATATCGGGATCAGCAGATGGCACAATGGTTATGTTGCTGAACTCCCATGTAGTCGACTGTAGTTTGAGTCCTGGATCTGGTGATCTGGTGGCTTAAAATTCATGCTGGGTCAGATTGGCAGGTGGTGTGGTGGTTAAGGGCACTGGACTCCCACACGGTCAACCACAGTTCAAGTTCCGGACCTGGCAGCTTGCTTTCTCACTTTCTCTCTCTCTCTCTCGTCAAATTAAAATTAATAAATAAAGTTTTAAAAAAAATAAACCTCATGCTGGGTGTATTTGCATGTGTGCCAAAGATCCCAAGTGGAGAAGGAGTTACGACATGGCCATACCCCCTGGGGGATGATTTCTCACTTTCTCTTTCTCTCCAGTGAGCACATGCACCCTATAGCAAAATCTCTCTCTAAAAATAATAATGATGATGATAAACATCTATCAAAATAGCATAAATGCCTATGCCAACTAGACAGGGCCTTTGTCCTGTTGGTTTCTGTGTGGCATTTGTGCCAAGAGAATAAAAACGTCTTGCGTGAACAGGTTCCCAAATTACAACCAAAAATTCTCTTGACCTGTTACTGTGATAAATTACATTAATGCATTTACTAGTACTGAGTCATCTTTACATTCCTGTAATAAACTGATTTGGTCATAATGTATTATTCTTTTACCATCCTATGGATTTAATACTATTTTATTTGGGATTTCTGCCTCTATATTCTTAAAGGCATAATCAGTTTATTGAACAGTCTGAAGTCAGCAGGGCACAAACATAAAATGGTTTTATTTTTTTCATCCAATCATTTGCCTTCAAACATATTCTGTCGAATTTCTCCTTCCTGCTCCATAATGACATTTGAAGAGATCACATGGTTTTCTGGCCACTTTCCATTATTAAATCATCCAGGGCAACCTATTAGCAGCTTAAAACTTCGGTTACAGTATCAGAAGGGTGGTGCCCAAGTTTAACTTTGAAAAGAAGGTTGCTTTACCCAAAACTGCCAAGAAGAATTGAAAATGCAACCAGAACGCCATAGCAAAGCTTCCAGAATGTGCAGATGCCTGTACGTGACTGCATCCTGTCCATGCGTGCTGAGGTGCAGCAGGCTGAGGGACGCCCAGAACCTGGGAAAGCAGCTGCCCTTTGGAAAGAGCAGGCACTGGTTCTCTAGGGCAGATGGCCGTCTTCTGGGTAGGAAGACAATGTCACCAGGCCAGCAAGAAGTTAGGGAAGAAGCCGCCTCCAGCTCACCAAACCTAAAGAGGAGGCCAATGAAATTCTCTCAAATGAGTTGTGCTACGGCCGGATACAAAGCAACATTCATCATGAGCTCGGACTTGGGGGACTCTGGAGACTCTCCCACTGTAGAGAGCCACACTTGGCCTGCTCCCACCCTGAAGAGAAGGAATGATCTACTTACTCATACAGGTTCCAACATGACCCCGGGAAACATGTGAGGTGGAGGAAGTCAGTTACAAAAGACCACATACATGTGATTCCAGTCCTATAAAAAGAGAAAAATCTAGAGCAACAGAAAGCATTACATGTTAGTGTTGCTTAAGGCTGGGGGCAAGACGGATAGAAGATAGGGCAATAATAGCTAAAGGGTACAGAGCGTCTTTCTTTTTCTTTCTTTCTTTCTTTTTTTTTTTTTTGAGGTGATATAAAAATGTTCTAAAATTGACTAGGGTTATAGTTGCATATATCTGTGAATTCACTAAAAACCATTGAGGAGTCTGTACTTTTAAATAAGTGAATTGCATGATACAGGAATTATATCTCAGTAAAGCTATTTTATTTTCTTTTATTTTTAGAGATTCTTTTTTTGCAATAGGGCATGTGTGCTCCCTGGAGAGACAGTAAGAGAGAGACAGACAGACAGATAGAAAGTGAGAAGTTGCAATCCCTTCCCTGGGCGTGCATGTGTGTGTGTGCGTGTGTGCCTAAAATCCCTTCCTCTCCATTCTCCTCTCGGGATTTTGGGCACGCATTCACACACACACGCGTGCCCAGCTTGAGTTTTAAGTCACCGGATCTGGGACTTGAACTATAGTCAACTATGCGGGAGTCCAGTGACGTGACTATTATGCCATCTGCTAGTCCCTCAATAAAGCTATATTAAAAGAGAGCAGGAGAGAGAGGAGGAGACTCTGCCAGCAAAGCTCTGAGTGTGCAAGAAAGGCAAAGTGTTCAGGTGCTGCAGCCTGAGCCCTGTAGCTCATGTAGCAGGAGGTGTCTGAATTCGAAGGGCACCAGATGAACGCAGCAGGCATGGCCGGAGGTTCAGAGGATGAGGCCAGATGCGCATCCAGGGCCTCAGAAGCCAGAAGAGAATGATGAAAGGTCCTCAGGCTGAAGGCGTGCACCCCACCCCAGGCCTCAGGGCCCATCTTCCTGACTTGCCTTTCTTGGAAGCACTTATGTATTTTGTAAGTGTCTAGAGACAGGGAAGGACTGAGTTTCTGTAAAAAATGAAATAAAATAAAATAAAACTTCACCTGCAGGCAACTCTGTGTGGGTAGCAAACGGGACTTTGCTTAGAAAAGCCACTCTTTGAAGTGATGCTTGCCTCTGAATTTCTGATATGCAGAGCTTCCTCTGCCTCAGACACCTGGACCAGAGCAGCCTCCCTGCCCCGGGGGGGAGCACCAGAAACCACCAGAGCTGAAACAGGGGCTCGTTGAGAGATGTACACTCCCTGGCCACCCACACCCTTGCCCCGTTTCCACTGGGGAGGGAGCCTGAATCCTCCTGAGGCAGTAGCCCATGAATGTCAACTGGCTGTAGCCAGTGCAAGGTGTAGGCTTCTGCTGGGGTGAAAGGCGATTAGGACAGTTAGGCCAAGGGTGATCTAGAAGGGGTGAATCTTCTCTTGGTGGACTCAGATGGAGGGTTTTGCTTTTGGTTTTTAATTTGCCAGAGGACTCAAGTACTCTCCAGAGAGAAGCAGAGAGAGAGAAAAAAAAATAAAAAGAGGGAGAGGGAGACAGTACCTCCATGAGGCATAGTCATGTTATAAACCCTTCTCCACATTCTCTTCCTTTCAGGATTTTGGGCACACACACCCAGCACGTTTCTCACACCACTGAGTCCAGCACTTGAAGTTCAAGTGGGATGTGGGATTCAGAAGCCTCAACCAACAGGCCTCAGGTTGGCCCCTCTAATGAAGATTTTTGCCTAGGTTATTTTACTTGCAGGGTAGACCAGGGTTGAGAAAAAGCTCCTTCAGTAAATACTCCTTGTTTTCTGTCACATTCGGCAGAGGTAAAGCCACTGCAGACCCCTGCTGAGAGGCCAGGCTGGCATTCAGGATGGGGGTGGGAGGTGGCCAGAAAAGGGCACAGTGCTCCTGAGGCCCCCCACCAGCCTCTTGCCCTGCCTCTCCTTACTGGGTCCCCAGGCAAGACAAGTTCCCTAGGCTGTCTTAATCATGGGGTGCCGGGCCCAGGGCCTGCCTCACTCAGACGGGACATTCCAGAGAGGAGCTTGACTCACTGTCTCCATCTCAGCAAAAGGGGTTCTTTCATGCCATGGGCTGGCACCTATAAAGAATGGGCAGCCACCACAGCTAACTGGCCAGGTGAGAGACGGAAAAGGAAGACGCGGCCCTGGAAGGAAGGAGGCCTCTGCTGACTTGAGGCATGAAAGCAAAGGGGAAACAGATGACTCACCATGCAAAACTAGATCAGAGACCCACAGCACTAGGCTCTGAGGTCCCTACACAGAACTGAAGAGTCTGTTCAAGCAACTCCATGTTGGACTTGCCCAAGATGGCCGGACCCCTGTAAGGAAGAGGGGCCCGATTTCACTACCTAGAAACCTCTGATATACTGCAACTGTGTAAGTCTCACATGTGCATGTCACTTTGCCTGTAAATAAGGTAAGGAGCCTTCAAAATTTGCATGAGTCTGGGAAACCTGTGTTCTGTCCTCGTGTTGTGGTGTCCTGTGTCTCAGGGCAGAGCTGAGTTCTGAGCCCAGATCTGCACACAGCAGCTATGCAGACTTGGGTCTGCTTTTCACCACACTGAGCCCCAAGCCTCCTCTCTCTTTGTAGGGTGGTTATAGGTATAGTAAACTGCATAAAGCCATCAGCAATTAATAGGGACAATTTTTATTTAGCAAAATGCTTGAGTCATATTTCCCAACTAGATTCTCTCACTCTTCTCCCCCCCCCAAGCCCTCCTCCTTCCCTCCGCCCCCAGATCAGGTCTCTTGGTCCTGGGAACAGTGAAGGACGAGAGGGACTTTTCCAGCCCTGAGAAAATGACCCCTTTGTCCTCCTTCATTGTCAAAGCTCAAGCCTCTAGTGGCAGTGTCACTTTGAGTGACTGGAGGAAGGGGCACCCAGGCCTGGCATTGGCTTAGTTCAGCTCTGTCTGCAGCTAATGGTTCCACTAGTGTGTCTCCAAGTGAGGACAGGGCACTGGTTTACTTGGCATGGTACCACCCCCCAGCCTTCCCTGTCCCTGACACCTCCTCAGGGAGAGGCAGTCCTGTCTCCCTGCTGACCTACAATAGTCCATGCTTGGCCCCCCAGCTATGTGAGACATTCCACTGCTTGTCCCTCCTGCATGCCACCTATTCTTTCATGTGGAACAGAGAGGTCCCCTTCTGCACACCCTGAAGGCCCTGGCAATCAGGGAAGGCATCCTCTCCCCCACGTCTTCCAGGCACATGAGGCCCAAGTCCCTGCGCCCTTTCAGCACAGGCTGCTCACTGTCCTCACCCTTCAGGAATCCCAAGATGAGGCAGACACCGTTCTCAATGCCCACACCTGTTATGAGCTAAATTGTGTCAGCCCCTCCTCACCCCCCCCCACCCCTAATTCATACACTGAAGTCCTAACCCCCTAGTACTTCAGTACATGACTGCATTTAGAGACAAGGTCTTCACAAAAGTCAGAGTAAGTGAGTTCATTGGGGACCCGATTCCGATCTGATAGGTGTCCTCATAATAAAAGGAGATCAGGACGCAGAGGAGCCCAGAGTGAATGCCATGGTAAGAGTGGGAAGACAGAGACAGAGGGTGGCCCAGCCACAAGCCGTGAAGAGGGGCCTCAGAAGAAATCAGCCCTATTGTAAAGCTTGTGATCTTGGACTCCTAGCCTCCAGAACTCTGAAAAACTAAAGTTCTTTTGTTTAAGCACCCATTCTGTGGTACTGCTCTGAAAGCCCTAGTAACTAATTCAACAATCACAGCATGCCTATGTGAAACTCCTGGGGACCCCTGAGAAGCTGTCCGAGGACCCTCTAACCACACTCCCGTCACCTCTGACCCCTTCTTCTTGGGGTCAGGCTCCAGATTTCACAGTTCAGCCAGTATCCAACCAAGAAATGGGATATCATTCCCCTTCCTGTAGATGCTCCTAGTCCCTAGGAAGTGTTCTCTGAGATCACTGGCTCGGCCTAGTGGGGAAGAGTTCCTGACTTGGAATTCTGTCCAGTTCCTTCTCTGTCCTAGTCCTCTGGCTGGGGTTGAGGAGGCAGCTGGATTGACAAGAGAGGAAGAGGAGCAGTTTGGCACCCAGGGTGGGCACCTGGGCCCTTCATTCTTTTTGGCTTTCTTTACAAGGTGGCTATAATGGTTCATTTTATATGCCGACTTGCCAACTCTGGTGCCTAGGTATTTGGCCTAACATTATTCTGGAGGATTCTGTAAAGATGTTTTGGGATGAGATTAACATTTTAAGAAGATTACCTTCTACATGTGGGCGGGTCTCGTCCAATCTGTTAAAGGCCTTCACAGGACAAAGACTGACCTCCCCTGAACAAGAAGGAATCCTACCAGAAGGCTGACTTTGGACTTGAACTGCATTCTTCCCTAAGTCACAGCCTACCCGCCTACTCTGAGATCTTGGATTTACCAAGCTTCCACAATCGCGTGAGCTAATTGCTTAAAATAAATCTCTCTCTCTACATATATATATATATATATATATATATATATATATATATATAGACAATTTATTTTACAAAGTAGATAAAACAGATATACTCCCACCAGCGAG
>NW_006159568.1:1728704-1740184 GCF_000334495.1 Tupaia belangeri chinensis
ATATATATACACACATATCCTGTTGATTCTGTTTCTCTGGAGAACTCTGACTAATCCAGTGATTTTCTTTAGATCTGATGCTTTGGGTCCCAATTTCTCATTCTTAGGCAGTTGGAAAAGTTCCATACTCCATTCCTGTCAGAAGTGAAATTGGATTATAGTTTCCAGGGCTATCATTCTCAGGTTTGGGTGTGAAGTTATGCTACTTTCAAAAAATATATTCGTAAGCATTTCAAATATGCTTTTCCTAGAAGGTGTCTATTCCTTAAAGATTTAAAATAATCCACCCATAAAACCCAACTCCTTTTTTGAATACCATCATTTGAAAACTCTCCGTTTTTTCAGACCTGTTATGCTTTGGGTATATTTTGCCAATTAATATTTTCTTATTTTATTCATTCTAGCCATCTTTTCGTTTTTGTCCATTCTCTTCTCATTAAAACAACTTTGTGCCTTCATGATCTTTCCTCCTTTCTTATTCCCAGTGTTGAATATTTGATTTTTCTATCTTTTTTGATTAACCCTGTAAGAACTCTACTTCTTCCTCTTCTTTCATTGCTCCCAAAGCCTTGGTAGCCAGAACAGGTGTCGGAGCCAGGAGGGGACAAAAGGTGTCCGTGCAGGGCGCTGCCAGCATGAGGTACAGAGCCTGAGTCAGGGGAGGAGAGTATCGGCTTAGGGGTGGAGGCAGCAGCCAGTGTAGGGCACCAGAGAGTCATACCTAGACTGAGAGGGAGAGGGAGGATGCCTGGTGGGGGCAGGAGAGGTAAAAATCAACAGGGCTGAGAAGGCACCCAAGGGCGGAGGGACAGGCCGGCACAGGGTGTCAAAGCTCAGGGTGGTGAGGAGGACACCCACCCCATAAGGTCATGCTGTCGGAGACTGATCACATCAAGAGAGGTGAGCAAGAGAGTGAAAGTGTTGTGCACAACAAAGTGTTGTCCACATTCCTCACTGGCAGGGAAAGAAGTTACCAAGACTGAAAACTAGAAAGAATCCAGTGGCATTGGACTAGAATTAGGGCTGTTGGTGTGAACTCGTTGATTTTAAAACATGGAGATAAAGATAGAAATATACATGTAGATGCACATACTTACTAGGGAATACACACAATGTATGTGTGCAGTGAGCATGCCTAGTGCCCATATCTAGCTTCTAAATACCATTCTCCACTGAAAGAAACAAGAGCTCCTTGGAGAAATGGCTGGCTCTAGGGCTCAGAGAGGGAAAGCAGAAGGTGTGAGAGGGCTGTGTTGTCATGCTAGAAGCCAAAGACATGCTCAAAGAACTGTGAGGACTTGTCAAGAGGAACCCATTTAGAGGGACTACCAAATACCAAATCGGAGGTAACTGGGGCATGAAAATGAACAGTGAGAGCAACACACTGCACCTCATTGAGTAAAACAGGAACCCATGAGTCTATCTGGCATAAATTAATAAATGAACAAATGCAAAGTTTAATGAGAAAGGGACTATTTACATAATCTCAAAGTACCTCCTTACGCAATATTTATTTATTACAAAGAGGAAAAGGGTAAACTACAAAGGAAAAACTACAAGGTGAACACCCCCTTATTGAGCGATCAGCTTGAACTTTATGAGGAATGGGACAAATGGCATCATAAGCCACCTGCTAGATTGCAATGAAGTCCCAGAAGCATCGTTTCAGGGACACCTCTACCTAGAATACATTCTGATTCTAATGGTGAGAAGACGTCAGACAGCCCCACATTAAAGAATGTCCTACAAATCAACTGGCCTGCTATCTTCAAAAATGTTGAGGCCACGAGAGTCAGAGACTGAGGAAGTGCTCATAAGCAGTGGAGACTGAAGAAACTTGTCACTAGGACAAACAGATGGCGTAATGGTTATGTCGCTGGACTCCCGCATAGTCGACCACAGTTCGAGTCTTGGACCCAGCGCCTTAAAACTCACGCCAGTCACAAGTGTGTTTGTGTGTGTGTGTGTGTGCCCAAAATCTCAAGAAGAGAAGGGATTGCAGCGTGGCCATCTCCCCTGGGAAGTGATTTCTTGCTTTCTGTCTCTGTCTCTTTCCAGTAAGTGGACGCACCCTACAGCAAAAATCTTTCTGAAGACAGCATAGGATTCTGAGCTGACTTCTTTTTGCTGTCAAAGACATTATTGGGACATTTGGTGAAAAGTGAATGGGATCCGAGGATTAGATAGTGGTAACATATTGATGAAAATTTCCCGATTTCAGTGAATATGGAGGACTGATGGGAAGGATTATTCCTCACGTACTCCACCTCTTCGTTTTTTTTTATTTTTTGAGAGGTTTTTTTTGCTATAGGGCGCGTGCGCTTGCCAGACAGACAGAGAGAGACATAGAGACAGAAAGCGAGCAATCACGGTCACACCGCAATCCCTTCTCCTCCATTCTCCTCTTGGGATCTTGGGCACGCACGCATACGCGCCCGGTGTAAGTTCTAAGCCACCGGATCCGGGACACGAACCACGATCGACTACGTGGGAATCCAGCAACATAGCCATTACGCTAACTGCTGGTTCCCACTCCTCCCCTTCTATCCTGTGCTGCTTCTCTTGGGTTGGGGCAAAGAAAGGGGAGATGGAACAGGGCAGATGTTTCTTATTTATTTAGGTTAGCCTGTTATGTTGTTCCCCTAGTTAATGATAACTAGTTGTGTGTGTGTCTGCTTTATATATTTTGGTGCTATGTTACTTATTGCACAAAGATGAAAGTTGGGGCCAGCAGATGGCATGGTGGCTAAGGTGCTGGACTCCCACATGACTGACCATGGTTTGAGTCCCAGACCAGGCAGCTTGCTTTCTCACTTTCTTTCTCTCTCTGTCTTTCTCTGGTGAGCACCTATAGCATATCTAAAAATAATAGTAATGATGATGATAATAAAATTAAATAAGTCTTTTAAAAGATTTATGAAAGTTATATATTTAAGGTAGACTTTATAAAAATAAAACCTCTCTGTTGCATTTAATCTATTTGACCGTTTGACCTCTTCATTCTCCCTCCTCTCTGCCTCTGGTAATCTCCAACCTATTTTTTAATTTTTTGTAAAGAGATTTTTGCTGTAGAGTATGTGTGCCTGCCAGAGAGACAGAGAGAAACAGAGACAGAAAGGCATCAGGAAATTAGCATTCAGGAATTATTATCTGCTGATGATAACGTCTATAGTGTTTCAACTGATCTTGGGCACGCATGCACACGCTCCCGGCGTGTTTTAAGCCACCGGGTCTGGGCCTCGAACCGCGGTTGACTACATGGGAGTCCACCGACCTAGCCGTTATGCCACCTGCTGGTTCCAAGGTAAATTTTTCAAACTTTTGTATAGTTGGGGGTATCTGTAGAGTCCATTATTGTGTTGTTAACAGAAATACCTGAGATTAGACGGTTTATAAAGAAATAGAGGTCTATGGGAACCAGCAGTTAGCGCAATGGCTATGTCGCTGGACTCCCTCACACGGTTGACCGCTGTTTGCGTCCCGGACCCAGTAGCTTAAAACCCACGCCGGGCACGTGTGCGTGCATGCTCAAGATCCCGAGAGGAGAATGGAGGAGAAGGGATTGCGGCGTGGCCATCCCCCCTGGGGGGTGATTTCTCGCTTTCTGTCTCTATGTCTCTCTCTGTCTGTCTGGCGAGCACACGCGTCCTATAGCGAAAAAACCTCTCCAAAAAGAAAAAAGAAAAAAAAAATAGAGGTCTATCCCGCTCACGGTTTAGAGATTTGAAGTCCAGGGAGCAACTTCTGGTGAGGCTCCAGCAAAGCCAGCAGGGTCTTGAGCAGAGTGGCTGTCCATGTTTCCCCCTGTTCTGGTCAGTATCCATGTGGCCTCTGCCCATCTCATTTCCTCTCCTTACATACACACCAGAACTCAACCATGGGGCCCTGCCCTAATGACTGTCACACCCAAAGTCTCATCCTGAGCCACCATTAAGGGATTCCATTTTTACTTAAAACCTTTACCATACAACCAAGCCCGAGCACATGAACTTTAGGGGAGACATCCAATCAGTTTCCGCTAAGACCACATCCCAAAACATGAATCTTTGGGGGACAGACCATTATCCAAACTGTAATAATCTTCCCCCCTCACTTTTTCTTTTTATTCATTGATTGCTTCCATGAATGAGAGAGAAAGAGAAAAGACAGCACCCCCTGCAGGGCCTTGACACCACGATTCACCCTTAACCTTCAGCTGGTCCTGAATCACACACAAGCGTGTGGCTGGCATACCCAGGGAGGTCTCTGGACTTGAACTGGAACCTTCCCACAGTGGGATTGCCTCACAGAATGTTGTGTCTTATCCCCAAGTCACCATCTGGCCCTGAGGGTATCTTTCTTGAGAATTCAAGCATGAAATGTACCTTAGCTGGACATTAAATTATTGAATCACAGTTTCTCTTTGGTCTTTTTGATGCAGATGTTCTCCATCAGAATTGAACAAGAGTCTGAAACCTTTCTGACTTCTCCTCCTTTGTCGTTTCCCTTTTACTCTGTGCACCTACTTTCTAAAATGTGCAAACTCCTGATTCTCCCGATATTTTTGTGAGGTGGCTAGGTATAGGTCTAGTTCAGTGGTTTTTGCCGGACACAGATCTTCTTCGAGCTGCTCAGTCAGGGTTTGTGTGTATTTCTTATCTATTGGATGGCGGCTTCTCTCTGCTCTCAGCCTCAGAAACATTGAGTGTCTGCCTGGTGATTTTTGTTCTCTGGTCTCCATATCTATAAACTTTCCTCTGCCTATTTAATTTCTTTATCTTTTCCTCTACATTTTTGATGAGATTTCTCAACCTTGACCTCGACAGCACCACTTTAATATTTTGCAGCACCAAATCTGTTCTTTAATCTTACTAAGAGATTAATGGTAGGCTTTTAATTCCATGACTACATTTTTAGTTTCTCTTCCAGTGTTTCTTTTTCTCATCAATTCCCTTTGCATTTAAGCTTTTTTTTTTTTTTTTTCCCCTCCTTGTTCTATGGCATTTTAGAGAATGCCTGTCCCTCTTCTCCTTACAGCTTTCTGGCTTTATTTCAAAGGAGCCATTTCTTCAGACATATGAAATAGGAAGTAGATTTTTTTTTTTAAATGGACCTAGAGCTGATGCAAAGACCTAAAATGAGGAAGAAGAGCTGATACTTAAGTTCTAGTGCCTGTCCCTCTTCTCCTTACAGCTTTCTGGCTTTATTTCAAAGGAGCCATTTCTTCAGACATATGAAAAAGGAAGTAGAATTTTTTTTCAATGAACCTAGAGCTGATGCAAAGACCTAAAATAAGGAAGAAGAGCTGATACTCAAGTTCTAGTTCAAGGAGTACAGCCCATGTGTACCTCATGACTTGAGGTTTTGGCCACTCTTGGGATTCCTAAGTAGACAGCTGAGCCTGTATTTCTAGAGATATTCCAGAGGAATGATGAAATGCCAATTCCCAGCTTTCTCCTTCTCTTAAAGCTGGCTCAGGCAGACCCTCTAGAGCCCAGGAGGCTTCTTTCACAGCAAGAAAGGCTCTAGGGCTTAACCTAGTCAACATCATCCCTTGGGGAGGCCTCTGTCTTTTTCTCCAGCTTCAAACTAGAGCCAGCGCCTCCTTCAGTTTCTTCCCCAGACTTCCTCCTGTCTCTGCCCGGGAACAAAGACATTCCTACAAATCCATAGGATCATGCTAATTGGCAAATTACTCAGGCTCCTGTGCCCTGAGGGGGTCATAGGCCAGTTGGGCACTGCCAGGAGAGGAGGAAAAATGAAATGCCCAAGCAATGCCAACTGCTCTCATATTTTAATGTATTCACATATTTCCCCTCAAGGAGTTTGCAGGCCTGCAGGGGTACAGGAAGATCTGCAATGAAGCAATTTCTCCTAATTACTGAATCAGACACCCATATAGAACTCTGGGTTTGAGACTCCCGCATGGAGATCGGCTAATTCGAGTCATAGGGTCAGCTAAGACCTAGCTCTAAACCCAGGTCTCCCAAAGTGGCTTTCTCAAAGCACTGTTTTCATAAAATGTTGATAGATATTTCTGAAAATAGGCTTCCCGTTAAAATAAATTGGAGGGCTGCATGGTACACAGAGTGTCAGTTTCCTTTCCAGCAGGATTTCTTGGCATCTTGGATCCTAATTGCCTACTGTTCGGTCAGTCATTTGCGTACACTGAGTACCTACTGTGCCAAGCATTGTGGGAACAGGAGAGATTCCCACATGGCCCACGTCTGCAAGAGGCTTACAGTAACTGGGAACTTGTTAGACATGCAGGCTAGACCAGAATCGGACCATTAACCTGCTCCTCGGGTGACTCGTGTACATATTTCAGTATTCAGTATGCACTGGAATAATGCAGGAGAAAAACAAGGGAAGGAGAAGGACTGCTTGGAGGCGGAGGGCTTTTGCTGCGGGGTCTGGGTAAAACCTGACCAGCAAAGTTTGGGAGAGGCACATTGTCCTCACTTCAGCATGGACACAGCGAGGCTCTGAACACAAGGACTGAGAAGAACAGAGTTTCATTTTAGTATCAGTATGTGTTGAGGTGGGGTTTAGCATTGAAGAAAAACCTTGAGTGTCCTAAGCAAGAAAAAAGTTTATTTTTCTCTTCATTTGAGAAATCCAGCAGTAGAAAGTACTGGGTTGGCTTGGCATAACACAGAGTCAGTGACATACATTCCCTCCCTCTTGTTAATCTAGGCTGCACGGCTTCCATCCCCCAAGTCAACTCACGGCACAAGGTGGCTGTGGGATCTCCCGCCACTACAGCTACATTCTGGCAAGTCGGATGCGGATGCAAGGAAGGAGGGTAGCTCTTTCTGTCTCATAAGAATGCAGGTTGAGGGAACCAGCAGTTAGCGTAATGGCTATGTCACTGGACTCCCACGTAGTTGACCGCAGTTCGCATCCCGGACCCGGTGGCTTGAAACTCACGCCGGGCGAGTGTGCGTGCGTGCCCAAGATCCCGAGAGGAGAATGGAGGAGAAGGGATTGCGGCGTGACCATCCCCCCTGGGGGGTGATTTCTCGCTTTCTGTCTCTATGTCTCTCTCTGTCTGTCTGGCGAGCGCACGCGCCATACAGTGAAAATCTCTCAAAAAAAAAAAAAAGAATGCAGGTTGATTCAGCTCACAGTTTGGAGGCTGAAGGTCCAGGAACCATATCTGCTGAGAGCCTTCTTGCTGGAAGGGCCTCTGCAGGATCCCGAGACAGTGCAGAGCGCTGCGCGGCGAGCACTTCAGCCGAGAGAGGGTGTCTGCGCCTGTGAGTCTCTGTTCTCATCTCCTTCACTTTCCTTACAAACCCCCAGTGTTCAGGGCCTGTCCCGGTGATCTGATTCTGATCACTTCTCCAAGGCTCCACATCTTAATCCCACAATCAGATTAAGTTCCCACTTGTTTTTGTGTTTTGTTTTGTTTTTGCTATAGGACACATGCACTCACCAGAGAGAGATGGGGGAAAGCGAGAAATCACTCACCATGGGCAGGCAGGAATAGCAACCAGAGTGCCAGCACCTCCTTTTTGTTTATTATTATTATTATTATTATTTTATTTTTGCCAGAAGGCACTTGAGCTTGCTGGAAAGACAGAGAGAGAAAGAAAGTGAGAAAGCACTCTCCATGGGGCATGGTCACGTGGCAATCCCATCTTCTCCATTTCTCCTCCTGTCAGGATTTTGGGCACACACACACCCAGTGTGTTTCTAAAGCTCCAAGTCCAAGCCTTAAACCACAAAGCTAGTCATATGGGATCCAGCTGCCCTAGCCACCACACCATAGGTTGGTCCTGCACCTCCTTTTTGAAAGAACAAAAGCCATTCCACAAATTATCTTCTTCGCACCCCATCTCTGCTCTGCCTCCTGCCAGGCCTGCCCATTCTCTACCTAGGCCATGGCAAGCCCTTGGCCTCCAGGGTGCAAAACAGAATCAGAGCTGAGGCTGCCACATGCCCCGCAAAACCACCATTGTTACCCAGTGTGGGAAGGGCAAAGGGACTCAGCAAGGGCATGTAGCCCTGCCCAGAGGGCTTCCTGGAAGAAGAGGTACCAAGTCCAGCCAGGAAGACTTAGGGCCAGCTCTGGGAAAGGGGAGAAGGCAACTCAGGAAAGATTGCAGGTGCACAGGCCTGGAGGTGAGAGTATGCTGATCAATAATTTAGCATGGTGGGACAGAAATGCAAAAGGAAAGGAGTGGTGATAAGGGGAGACCAAAGAGACCATCAAGGCAGGAGGAGGACACAGCCCAGGGAAGGCGCCCAGGCCTCAGGAGCACTGTGGTGGTCTTCAGGACTGAAGGCGGTCCCAGGTCGGTCACATCACAAGCTGCCAGAAATAAACACCAAAGAATGGCAAGACTGTCCTTTGTTAATATCAGAGGGGAAACTGAGGCATAAGGAGAGGCAGAAACTTGCCAAGGTCACATTGCTGGCAGGAGCAATGCGAACACCAGAATCCTGGACCCCTAACTCAAGATCTGGTCAGCAGGTCAAATCTCCCATCCTGGCTGGGACATCAAAACATGCTGCCCCAGGACCAGCAGATGGTATAATGGTTATGTTGCTGGACTCCCATGTAGTTGACCTCGGTTCAAGTCCTGGGACAAGTGGCTTGAAATTCATGCTGGGGTGACCAGCAGTTAGAGTAATGGCTATGTCACTGAACTCCAATGTAGTCGACTACAGTTCAAGTCTCAGACCCGGTAGCTTAAACTCACGCCGGGTGCTTGTGCGTACGTGCCCAAGATCCCAAGAGGAGAATGGAGGAGAAGGGATTGTGGCGTGGCCGGGTGACTTCTCGCTTTCTATCTCTCTGTCTCTGTCTTTCTGGTGAGCACACGTGCTCTATAGCAAAAAAAAAAAAAAAACGTGCCCTAGAGAAAAAAAAAAAAAAAAAAACCTCCTTAAAAAAAAAAAGAAAAGAAAAGAAACTCATGCTGGGCACATGTGCATGCGTGCCCAAAATCCAAGAGGAGAAAATGGTGGAGGAGGGATTGTGGTGTGGCTATCACCCTTAGGGGGGTGATTTCTTACTGTCTGTCTCTCTCTGTCTCTTTGGCATGCACATACTCTCTATAGCAAAAAAAAAAAAGAAAAAAGAAAAAAGAACTCTCTAAAAAAAGTCCCACCATAAGAATGTTGTCAAGGACACAGTGTGGGGATGGTGATAGCCATTTTCTGCAGGAAATGGCCTGCCGAGAGCAGAGAGTCCTGGAGGGATCGTGGCTGCAGTTCGTCAGATTCCAGCTTGCTTTGCACAGAGAAGAAAGGGTCAGAAGATGACATTGCCCCTGCAGTCCCTGAGCCCAGAAGCCTCTGGAGGAAGGACGAGCAGCTGAGGGTCTTGTTTTTGGGTCCCGTCTCCAGAGAGTTAACTCAGGAGAAGAAAAGCAATTATATTTAGTATTAACTGCCCTATACATGATTCAGTTGAAAAAGCATGACACTTGTGCTGTAAAAATCAATTGTAATGAGGAAAATGTTTCTCCACTCAACAAAATGCTTAGCCTCAGAATGTGCAAGCATTAATTAATAATGCTTCTGCTTCATCTTTTCCCTCACCTCCAGCCCCAATTTCTTTACCCTCACCTCCAGCCCCAATACAGCAGGAGGCCATAGGGTCGAAGAATTCCCGTGCTGGAAGGGACAGGAGCTAGCCCTGGGGAGGGAGCCCTGTGCTCTGGGAGCAGACCTCTCTCTAACCTCAGCAAAGCCCTCAGCTGCCTGGTTCAGGGAAGTTTGGCCCTCTGGGCCTCAGTTTCCCCATCTGTATGATGATGAGGGAGTTGGCCCTTCAGTTGTGATTCTGATTCTAGAGTCTGGACTGGAGGTTAGCACACGGAGCCAGCAGAACGAATCAGGCTCTCAGCTGTTTTTGCCTGAACCACTAGCTAAGAATTGGTTTTACATTTTAAAGGGCTATCTTAATAAAAAAGAAAGAGAAAGAAAGAAAGAAAGCAAGCAAACAAGCAAGCAAGCTAGCTGCAAGGATAGAGACTGCAAGCCCTAAAATGCATCCTATTTAGCCCTTTACAGAAAAACTTTGCCAGTTCTGTTTGTGCTCCTGCCCCACTAGAGTTCATAGAACTCTCTGGAACTCTTTGGGATAAATAGGATTTATCTGTAACTGCAGTTGTCCCTTCACCTCCGTGTCCTGTAAGCTCCTGCCAATAGGGGGAGCTCAAGAGAGACCACAGGTGGAGGAGCGAGGCCACCACACGCTGCAGGTGTAGCCACACTTCCTGATTGACCCTGACCCCAGACTTGAGGCAGAGGAGAGCTTCCGTGACTGTTTGCTGAGTGACTGATTGGATGTAGTCTGCGCTCCTTGAGTCCTGGTAGCCCGTCTGCAGCCCCGCACAGGGTGAACCGTCATGTCTACATACTGTGGACTGGAATCACTGGCTGAGTTTACCCAATTAATCATCACTGAGCACTTTCCTAGAACAAGGCTCCATGCTAGGCTGGAGCCCAGGCTTGGCTCTGCCCACCAGGAGCTCATGGTCCAACAAGAAAGATCAGACACAGACACAAATAACTGCAATGCCAGATATGCCCCCACGGAAAGGGCAATGAACACACAGAAAGAAAGGCCAATTAAATCTGGACGGGATGAACACTCCACAAGATAAATGGGCAAAGCCAGGAAAAGACAATTCACAAAAGGGAATATACTTTAATAAAACAAATATATGGGAAAGTCTTCGGCCTTACTAGTAACCAGGCAAATGCTAATAAAAATTATGAGACATCTTTTTATGAGTATTAAAATAGTAAAAAATCTATTTCAAGTCATAATGCCCAGTGCTCTCAATGGCACGATGAAATGGCTCTCACACATGGCTGTGGAGTGGGAGTGAGGTTGAATAACTCTCTGAAATCAATTTGGCAATAATATCAAACATCATAAAAATGCACAAACTTTATGACCCAGTTATCTCACTTCTAAAAATCAGTCCAAAGAAAATCATTCAAAATAAGGGAAGACTTATTTGCTAAAAATGGGACTGCCACAGTCACGGTGATTGGGCAGCAATATAAAATCTCACCATGGAATTGTCTCCCCAGGATCCCTCCTCTAAACCAGCCGCTTGGTTATTTAGAAATCACCCACATAGAAAAAGTGGACTCTCCCCACCAGGCTCCACAAGCAGGGACTGTACCTGAAAAAGAAGGGCCAGTCCCCGTGAGGGTGACTGTATGTCACACACCAAGCTTGGCCACGGTCAGTGAGCGTGGACAGGAAAAGAGAAGGAGCCGGTCTGCGGAGAGAGGACATAATGAAGTGACACAGGCACAGGATCAACCTCGTGGTATCTGCACCCATGTGTCAAGGTCCCCAATGCCACTCTTGTCTAAATTTAGTTCCTATGAGATGTCCCCAAACCCTCTGCACAAAGATGCCTTTGTTGCTTCAGCTCATTAGGTTGAGTTTCTGTCACTTGCAACCAAAACGACTAACAATGAGCAGTGGGTAACCATTAGCGATTGCGATGCTATGAAGCAACACA
>NW_006159568.1:1740473-1744642 GCF_000334495.1 Tupaia belangeri chinensis
GTGTTTGCCCTAACAAGGGCAAAAAAATAAAATAATCAGATACACTATAATAACCGTGTTATGTATATCACAATGTGCACAGAAAGCTATAAAGGAGTATGTTTAATGATAAAAATTGTGCCAACTGTGGGATATAAGCGATTATTTTCTCTATCGCTAAATGATTGCTTCAAGATAAATAAATCTGAGGCAATGAGGCATAGACCCAAACGACTGTGATGTGAACAGTGCTTGTCACCAGAGAGAGGGAAAGATGTGAAGCAGTGGGACCCGAGGGAAGGATACGTTTGATGACCCCCAGCTAGAGAGATCAGAGAACGCAATGATGGAAGCAGTGTTCAAAATGGGCTTTCAGCAAAGAGAAGGACTTGCACGGGGAGGGAAGTGTGCTGGGGGGAGGTGGATACGAGATGGAGAGAACAGGACCCACGGATGGGGAGAACACCACATTCGGGGGTAACGAGACCCTCCCTGTGGCAAGAGCAGAAGACACAGAGTGGAGATGAGTGGGAAATCAAGCTACGTTGCAGAGGGTTTTACCTTCGGGCCACATTGGACCAGTTGGTTTTTATTTGGTTGCCACCACGGTCACATATTTTTAAAATAGCTGCTTGCCTCGCATCACTAAGTCTATGCCCTCTCAATTCAGCTCTGTGATGCCTTCTCAGTG
The DNA here is from genome assembly GCF_000334495.1 of Tupaia belangeri chinensis. NCBI lineage: Eukaryota > Metazoa > Chordata > Mammalia > Scandentia > Tupaiidae > Tupaia > Tupaia belangeri. The sequence goes on from NW_006159568.1 coordinate 1,741,144, forward strand.
ACTGGTTAACTTTCCTCTTGGCCGGCTGGTGCTCTTAACCTCCGCCAATAGGGGGCACTAGAGAGACCATGAAGTGGAGGAGCAAGGAAATCACCCAAGGCAGGTGGGAGGACGTCCTGATTTGGCTTTAATTTAGAAGGTTTAATAGTCACACATCACATGACCTAGCAATCTCACTCCTAAGTGTGTCATTGGGGAACCCTTCTGTGGGCACCAGGAGACATGACCACAAATGCTCATAGTGGCATAACTCATGACAGCAAAATGCCAGGAGCAAACTAAATCCCCAACAGCAAAAGAAGGAAGAAACTCTCCCTTCCCGCTTGAGGCTTCAAGGGGTGTCAGGGAGCCAGTCCCTGTGGGGGAAGGATGATGGCATGTGCTTGCCAGTCTACCTCTGAGGCAGCCCCACCAGGCACTGGACCCCGGAGCCTGGAAATGGGTGGGGAACCAGCTAGACGATTGTACCCTGAGGTCGGGCACTCCCTTCTTCAACCCCCTTCCCAGAGCACAAAGCCTCACACTTTCCCCTCACCAACCCAGTGTAATCACCTCAGCTCTACCGCCTCTGCCAAGGCAGGTCTCAGGTCTCCAGCTGACAAAGTCTCCAATCTGCCCTTAAGACATCAGAAAGCCTGATTCTTTCCCCAAAAAAGCATTCAATTTTTTTTTAAGTCCAGACTTTATAAATAGAGGCAGGTTCTTCCCTGGGTAGAGAGCTCCACAGGCAACAATGAAGCTGGAGAAACAAAGCCTTTGTTCCCTCTAGAGAGCCCACACGAGTCCACAAAACAAGATCCCCATTAATTTCTCCATACTTCCGGTTACATGCCCAGTCGTAGCCAGAATCCACTCCCGTCCACTTTAAGACAATAATTCTTTCCTTCCCTATTCTGCAAAACATGAACTGAAAGGAAAGAAGGCCGAACACGGCAAGGATCTTCAGGGTGGCAGGGAAATGTCTTCCCATTAATGAGAGAGCTTTTAAAATATATCCCACTTCCCTTTAGCCCTGCGGTCCACTGAAGAATGACCTTAAAGATATCCAGGTCTTAATCCTGGAACCTGGGAACGCTGCCTTTATGTGGCAAAAGGGGTTTTGAGGATGTGATTAAAGATGACATGAAGGATCGTGAGATGTGGAAATCATCCTAGGTTCTCTGGGTGGGCCCTGAAAGTAATGGCAAGTGTCATAAGAGCAAGGTAGAGGGAGTGTGTCAGGAGAGCAGAAGGGGACGTGACCACAGAGAGAATTGGAGTGACGCGGCCACAGGCCAAGGAACGCCAGCAGCTGCAGACGCGAGAAGAGACAAAGAACTGGATCTTCTCTGGAGCATGCCGCGGGGATGTGATCTAGTCTGTAAAACTCCGTGTGGATGTCTGGCTTCCAAACCTGTCAGAGAATCGATTTAATACCTTACGGCATTAAACGTGAGGTGACTGGTTGGAGCAACCACAGGAAACCCTTATAAGCCCCAACAGCCAGGAACCCGTGCCACAGTGTGTGTGTGTGTGTGTGTGTGTGTGTGTGTGTGTGTATTTAAATATAGTCCAGCTTCATGGAGAAAGAAATGGGAGGCAGTACATCCACCTGCCAGGACACAGGGAAGAGGCCACTGAGGTAGGGTGGGGAAGGGAAGAGGTGGAGCCTGACAGGTCAGGCGAGGAGGAGCAGCACAGAGGCCTGCTGGTCCCCGGCAGCCAATGGGGAACAGTAGCTTTGTAGGAAGGGAATAGATTAGCAGTTGCATCTCAAAAAGGCCCATTCAGGTTCCTTCTCGTCTGGATGAGCTCTATCTTAAAAAAAGGAAGGCTTCTGGGGACCAGCAGTTAGCATAACGGCTATGTCGCTGGACTCCCATGTAGTTGACTGTGGTTCAAGCCTCACACCCGGTGGCTTAAACTCACGCTGGGTGTGTGTGCATGCGTGCCCAAGATCCCGAGAGGAGAACGGAGGAGAAGGGATTGTGGCGTGGCCATCCCCCCAGAGGGCGATTTCTCGCTTTCTGTCTCTCTGTCTCTCTTGCGAGCACATGCACCTCATAGCAAAAACCTCTCAAAAAAAAAAAAAAAAAAAAAAGAAAAGAAAAAAGAAAAGGAAGGCTTCTGATCACTCCTCCCTGAATGTATTTTTTAAATGGCAAAAGCCAACCAAATCACTTCATGGAAAACAAAACTCTTGAAAGACCAGCACGACGCAGGCCAGGACAGTGATCAGGTAAGTCAGCTCACACATTTACTTCGGGTCCTGACTGACAAAGCATCCAGCTGCGTTTCATGTGGAACCCCATGCATTTGATCCAAGAGGTACGCAGATGTGGGACTTTGACAGGGAGGTGGCCTGGTAACCAGAAAGGCGCTTTAGACGGGGAGGCACGAGCTCTTGGGTTCAGCCCTGGCTTTGCCCCTCTCTGTGTGGCCTTAGAAATGTGCTTGCCCTTTTCTAGGCCTCAGTCTATCTAGCCCAGCCTAGGAGCCAGGCCTGAGCGGGGGCAGAGGATCTCTTTCCCATGTCCTGCAAGAGGACCTATTCGAATGCAAACGCCCTTTTTGTCCTCTGTTAGCTGGTGTCTACTGACTACTCTCTGCCAAGCACTGTTCTAAGATCCTTGCTTGCACTGCTTATTTTACAAATGAAAAATCACAGGCAAGAAGAGAGAAAATGACTTCTTCAAGGTTGGAGAGCCAATAATTGACAGACCTGAGATTTTCCTACACACTCCAGGGCCTGCTGCTTAAGAGACTAGCTTCTCATCCCCGTGTATTCTCTCCCTCTCCTGTGCTCTGTCTCTCCCTCCTGCTTTGTCCTCCATCGCACCTATAGCTCGCTGGTTATGAATGTCTGTGTCTCCCAAATTCATATATCAAAATCCTAACCTCCAAGCTATGGTTCTAGGAGGTGGAGTCTTTGGGTGGTGGTTAGGCCATGAGGGTGGAGTTCACATGAATGGGATTAATGCCCTCATAAAAAAGACCCCAGAGGGACCAGCAGGTGGCGTGGTGGTTAAGGTGCTAGACACTCCCACATGGTCGACCAGGGTTCGAGTCCTGAATCTGGTGGTTTGCTTTCTCACTTCCTCATTCTTACACTCTCACCCTCTGTCTCTCTCTGGTCAAACTAAAAAATAAATGAATGAATAAATAAAATAAAATAAATAATTATAAAAAACAAAGACCCTAGAGAGCCCCTTTGAGAGCCCCTTTTCCCTTTCCTCCATGCGATGGCTTGGTGAGAAGGTACTGTCTATAAACCAGGAAGAGGGCTTCTTGCAGACACAGAATCTGCTGCTGCTTTGAATGTGGCCTTCCCAGCCGCCAGAACTATGAGAAATTTCTTCCTGTTGTGCATAAGACACCCATGTGATATGTTGTTACATGTGATATGTTGTTACAGCAGGCTATATGAACTAAGACACACACTGTCCATGAGAACTCCAGGTTGACCTGTCAGACTTTTTTTTTTTTTTTGAGAGGTTTTTGCTGTAGGCGCGATATGCTA
>NW_006159568.1:1744977-1757811 GCF_000334495.1 Tupaia belangeri chinensis
CTGTTTTTTTTTTGTTTTGAGAGGTTTTTGCTAGAGGGCGGATATGCTCGCCAGAAAGATAAGAGACGGAGAAACAGAAAGAGAGAAATCACCGCCCCCCCCAGGGGGGATGGCCATACCACGATCCCTTCTCCTCCATTCTCTCGGGATCTTGGGCACGCACGCACACACGCCAGGCATGAGTTTAAGCCACCAGGTCCAGGACTCAAACTGCGGTTGACTACATGGGAGTCCATCAACATAGCCATTACTCCAACTGCTGGTCCCGACCTGTCTAGACTCTTGCAGGCCACACTGGAGCACCTGGAGGATCAGGGTGGAGTCTGTCTTCTCTCTGTTACCCCATAGCAAGCCTGGCACTGGTCATTTGGCTGTCAGAGGCCATTACTAAGAGATTGTCTGAATGAAGTTTTAAATGGCGGACAGAGGAAGACCCAGTAAGGAAATGCCTCCTCTGCCCACTTTCTGGGCACCAACTCCATGTCAGACCCTGCACAGGGTACTGTGGACACAGAGGAAACCAGCTGAGCCCCAGACCTCCAGAAGCCCAGCTTGGCCAAACAGACAGATCCAGACGGTGATAAAGAAGCCTAGTATGCCATTGTCCAGCATCACCCAGACAAACCCTGCTTTATACTAGCGAAAATAATAATGAAATCAACGAAACCTGCCTGTGCCCCTCCCACCAGCCCAGCTGGTCCTGGGCGAGGGCAGGCAAGGGTGACCCTGGCCAGCCAACCCCCACCCAAAGGGCTCTTCATTCTCTCATTCAGAGAGACATGGACTGAGCAGTTCCAGCCAGGCTGGGCTCCGGAGGATGCAGACGAGATGAATCAGACACGGTCCCTGCCCTCGGGGATTTCACAGGCCAGCAGGCAGGGTGAGCCACAGACACAATAACTGTCCCATTAATGCACGGGACTGTCTGAGACACAGGCAAAGCACCTTCAGGTGCCAGGTGCAGGGAGACGAATCCACAGATTACAGCTTCTAAACACGCACTAGACCAAATCTTGACTTTACAGGTGCAGAAACTGACAGCCACGGTGGGCGGGGTCTTGTCCACAGTCTCACAGTGGTCAGTGGCAGGACCAGGACAGAACCAGGACAGAACCCAGGCATTCTCTCTGTCTCACCACCCCACCCTATTCCCTGGTGTAGAGGGCAGAAATCTATGTACCTGCTCTCCCTGACAGTCCTGGTGCAGCCACAGGCCTCCCGCCCAGCTCGACCCAGGGCTGCTAGATTTCAGAGACATGATCTGGGTCTCTCAGGCCCAGCTGTGATGTCTACCATACCCAGCAGGCCCGAATCACACTGCCCCCTGATGAAGACAGCATCACCCCAAAAGCAAGTCCTATGCTCGGCCTCTTTCATGGTGCCGGTAGATGTGGTGATGGGTAAGCAGAGGACTGGCTTGTGGGTGGGTCCACGCAGATGTCAGAGGAGTTCCCTGCATCTCCCAGCAGGTAGGACTCCCATCTGGCCAGGGGTGAAGGCTTTAGGTGGGGTTTCCAGAGGCAGAAGCACAGGCCCTGAAGGACTGTAACCTTAGATGAAGACTGTAACCTTAGGTGAGGTGCTTAGCACCTCAAACCCCAGTTTTCTCATCAGTAAAACAGTGATATGCAGGGAACCGGCAGTTAGCATAATGGTTATGTCACTGGACTCCCACGTAGTCAACCGCAGTTCGCATCCCGGACCCGGTGGCTTAAAACTCACAACGGGCGCGTGTGCGTACGTGCCCAAGATCCCAAGAGGAGAATGGAGGAGAAGGGATTGCGGCGTGGCCATCCCCACTGGGGGGTGATTTCTCGCTTTCTGTCGGTCTCTCTCTATCTGCCTGGCGAGCGCATGCGCCCTCTAGCGAAAACCTCTCAAAAACAAAACAAAACAAAACAAAACAGTGATATGCAGGGGAACCTCTGCATGGGACAGTGCAGGCAGAGCCCTGAGCACAGTGCTCAGCCTTCGAGAGAGCACAACGGTGTCAGCTCTTGGTAGCAGAGAAGCATGGGTTGTATAAATGGTGGTGTCTGCTGGGTCACCAGAATGGACAGAGGCCACAGGTTTCAGGCTAAGCCTGCTGGGCCTTGGGGCTCTGGGGAGCCACCTCAGGGCCCAGGAGCCACTAAGCACAGTAGAATTGGGCAGAGCTGGTCTAGAAGGGGACAGAGCCTGGGGCAATTCAACAGGGCAATGCAAGGATCACCCTGTCAAATAAATATAATGTATAACGAATGCCGAATGCCATAAAAACAAATCAGGTGTTTGATGGGGTCAATTACAGCAATGCCCTGTGGCACCCAACCCCTAGGCAAAGGGCCTAAGGGGCCTGAGCTTAGGGACCTGCCAAATATTTTGCTCCTACTCTATCCCTACTCTATCCCTAGCACACAGTGCAGAGCCAGCCCCATAGAAGACCCTCAGTAATTGCTGGATGAAAGAAAATCAGGAAGAGCTCTGATTGCAGTCAAAGGAGCTGATCCTGCTTTTATTTTACATCATGAGCTTCTATGCAGATTTTCCATTGAACTAAATGGGTTTAAGAAAAAAAAACTGATGGAGCTGGCAAATGGCATGGTAGTTAAGGAGCTAGACTCCCACATGGCCAACCACTGTTCAAGTCCTGGACCTGGTGGCTTGCTCTTTCATTTTACCTCTCTCTGATCAAATTAAATAAATAATAATAATTAATTAATAAAATAAAACAATCATTAAAAATAATTGAAGGCTGGCCCTGTGACCTAGTCATTAAGGGAGCTGAATCCCACATGGCCAACCACGGTTTGAATCCCAGCCCCAGAAGCTTGAAAAACATGCTGGGTGCACGTGTATATGTACCCAAAATCCATTGGGGAGAGTTCTTTTCTTTCCCCAATCCACCCCAGGCAAGCATACATGCTCTCTGGCAAATTAAAAATAAAACTAGAGGCCAGCAAGTGGCATAGTGGTTAAGGTGCTGGATTCTCATCTGGTTGACTGCTATTAGAGTCCCAGACCTGGTGACTTGAAACTCATGCCAGGTACATGTAGTGCATGCCCCAAATCCCGAGAGGTGAATGGAAGAGAAGGAATTGAGGCATGGCCATTTCCCCGGGGAAGAGGAGGGTCATTTCTCACTATTTCTCTCTTCTTCTGTCTCTATAGCAAAAAATTTTTTTAAAAAAAATTAAAATCCAATGGCCTAGTTCATGTTCCTCCTTTTATAGAAGGGACACTCCAGTCTAGGCAGGCAGAGGGACCTGCCCAGAGGAACGGATCTTGGCGGTGCTCACAGACCCAGGCTGCTCAGCCCACCCTGCCCAGTCATTCTCCAGGAGGCTGCAGCTGCGGCCGCAGAGCTGAGACTGGGCCTGGGGCTGAGCACTGCTGGGACCACAGCCCAGGCACTTGGTGGCAGAGGACAGTGATATTCTCTGACCCCTCTCACAGCCGGGAGCAGAGCACATGTGCACGGCCAGAGGTGGCGCCCAAGATTCACACACCCGGATGTTTATCATCGTGTTGTTTATAATACTGAAAAATTGGAAATGACCTAGAAAGAGGCTCATAAATTATGCCACAACCTCTCAATGGAATATAAAGCAGCTACCTAAATTCATCTCTTTGGAGACTATTAAATGGTAACTTGGAATCAAGGCAAAATACAAATCTCTAAATAAGGTTGACACTAGTTTTTAAAAAATGCATATATATGAAAAAATGCTAAGAATTGGTATTTCTGGAGAGATTAGAAGGAGCATGTAATGGGTGAGTTCGTCGTTATTATTCGACATAGTTGCCTTCCTCTCTCCATTTTCTACAATAAACATACATCGCCTTTAAAATTAGAAAGAGAAAAATAATTACTATTCCTTGACCAGGGCCTAATAGGTCCCTCTGAGATAGCCAGCTTCATTCCTCCCTTAGTTCAATGAACACCTTCTCAACATATCGTTTCATGCCTTCGTGTTTCCAGACACTAAAAATGTCTCAGCTCAAAGGCACACCGATGCCATTTTTAATCCATTTCATGAGTCAGTCCCCACTAATAGAGTCCCTCTTCATTGTTGCCCCAGTCATTAAAGATTCAGAAAATGACACAATGCATGTTTCTGTTTAGAAATGAATGTAAATCCTCAAGCTTGAAAACCCCAAAAGATTCTATTTGGGTCTTTTATGCCCCTAGATCACCCTTCACATCCTAAAGGAGTCGTGACAGCTCTTCTCCCTGCACAGAGTAATTGTTCTTTATTTCTTTCAGGTAACTCATCAGCAGGACTAATGCTCCCTGGTGCTCTGTGTGACTTTAAACAAGCCACTGACCTCTCTGGGCTTCCGTGTCCTCCTCTGTAAGCACCTTTCCAGCTTGAGGATCAGCATCTCTCTGTTCCTTCATGGTAGACAACTGACATTTTCCAGATGGACAGTGTTTGGCCTCTGGGCCTCTGGGCCTCTGGGCTGAGCCCTTCCATGGTTCCTCTCAAATGCCAGGCAGGTTGATTTCTGCATCCAGACTTCCAAGTGTTTCAGAGAAGAAGTGGCATCATTCAGGGGGGTACTAAGATATATTCGGCATCCTTAATGGGCAAATCATTCTGATCTAAATCTTTATGGGCTCTCAGTGCCTCATTAAACATCCAAGCCCCCAAGGCTCTGAATCTCGGCTCCTCTTCCCTCGCAGCCCTGCGGAAGGAGTTCTGATTACCCCATAAATTACTTGGTGTCAGAGGGTATCTGCAGGCCCTTCATCTTGCAATCCAGCGCCAGCATTTTTATGGGATATGGAACCCGCCAGGCTCCCACGCCCCTCCATCCCCACGGTTACCAGGGAGGGCAGCTGAATGTCCTCCTTAGAGCACTAGTTCAATCTCCACTTTTGTTTCTCCCCATCCAGAATGCATTCAATTCTCCTGGATGGAGAAGCATTTGTTCTCAGTTCTTCTACCAAAATGAAGTCCAGGTGGCCTGCGGATCCAGCTCCTTCAATGAAACGGAAAGAACCACTTTCCAGACACCTTCGCATCTCCCAGGAGTTCTCGGGAGCTTACCCAGAGGCCAGAACTACTATTAAAATCTAAGTCTCAGGGGGACCTGCAGGTGGCATGGTGATTAAGGGTGTTGGACTCCCACATGGCCGATTGTGGTTCAGGTCATGGACCTGGTGACTTGCTTTCTTACTTTCTCTTTCTCTCTGTCTCTCTCTGGGAAAAAAAAAAAAGAAGTAAATAAATTGATAAGGTTAAATAAAGTAATTCTTTAAAAAACAAACCAAAAAACCCTAAGTCTCAGGGTCAGAACCCACATATTAATAGTAGCTGTGTTGATCAGCCAGACAAGCAGAAGAGACAGGCAGGGGAGCAAATGAAAACATAAGGTGTGAAGGAAGGCCAGGATCTCTCAACACATGCCCGGATTCAGTCTCCATTTCTAAATTCGGTGGTAACTGCTTAGAGTCGAGGCCTGGTGTGCCTGTACCTCACCCTTACGGCCATTTCGATCTACAGCTTACTGTCTTGGTTTGGGTTCCCCAGATTTTGACCCTGAAGCAAGGATTTGGGTGGAAGTATTTATCTGGGAGGTGACCCCTGGAAATGCCTGTGGAGAGTAGGATTTGTTTCCAGGTAGAGAAAGCAGGAATAAGCTTGAACCCACTGGGGAACTCCCGAGGCAGAGTCAAACACGTGCCTCCAAGTTCTCCGTCCCTACCTCCCAGGGCAAGGAGCTGGGGTATGTACACCAGCCTCAGCCAGCCATGGATAGGAGACTACCAGGAGGACACGTGCAATTCTCGACACCTGTGACCTACCACAGGCTGCAAACAAAACATGAGTAGATTAAAGAATGGAAGTTTAAGATGAGTTTAACCAATAAAGTACCAGAAGAAAATTTTAAAAATATATTTACCAGCTTTTGGTATTAAGAATGCCTTGGTATAAAAGCAATAAAATTCATAACAGAAAAGATTAATGAATTGGACTCCATAAAACTTGAAGTCTCTACATGAAATATAATATGAACACTCAATAAGTACATGAAAAGTGTCTGGTATCCTAAGTCATCAGGCAAATGAAAATTATTATTACAATGTAATATCATTACAGCCCACTAGAATGACTAAAACTTTAAAACTTACACTATATGTTTGCAAAGATAGGAAAAAACTAGAACTTTCTACTCTGATGATGGGAGTGTAAAATGGTGTAATCACTTTGAAACATAGTATGGCGCTTTCTAAAAAAGTTAAATATGCTCACTTCCCATACAACCCAGCAAATCCATTCTTAGATACATATCCAAGAAAAACAAAAATATATGTCCCTGAAAAGATTTGCACAAGAGTGTTTATTGGCGCATTACTCATAATAACTAACTACTAGAAATAGCTCAAATGTCAATAGACAGAGACCGAATAAACAAACCAAGCTGTGTTCGAGTGATGGAATATCACTAAGCAACGAAAAGGAATTGAGTATCGACAGTAACAACATGAGTAAATCTCGAACACATTACATTGAGTGTCAGAAATCAGACACAGAAAAAGTCTTTACTTTTGTCTAAAGCAACTCCACTTATACAAAATGCTAGAACCAGCAAGACTGATCTATGGTGACAGAAATCAGAACAGTTGTTGCCACTGGCAGAGCAGGGAGGGGGGAGGATTGACTGGGAAAGAACACAGAAAATCTTCCTAGGGTGTAGAAATAGTAAATCTTTTCATAGAAATGTGAGTTAGACAGGCATGTGCGTTTGTCAGAACTTATCAAACTTACACTTAAACTCTGTGTATTTCTTTCTTTTTTTTTTTTTTTGAAGAGGTTTTTTTTTTGCTGTTTTAGTTTTTGTTCTGTTTTTGCTATAGGGCACGTGCGCTTGCCAGAGAGAGAGACAGAAAGTGAGAAATCACCGCCCCCCCCGGGGGGGGGGATGGCCACGCTGCAACCCCTTCTCCTCCATTCTCCTCTCGGGATCTTGCGCGTGTATGCACACGCGCCCAGCATAAGTTTAAGCCTCCAGGTCTGGGACTCGAACTGCGGTCGACAACATGAGAGTCCAGCAGCATAGCCATTACACCAACTGCTTGTCCCCCAAACTCTGTGCATTTGAATAACAAAAAATAAAAACATTAAAGATACATAATACATTAGAAATAATGTTTGCTGGGACCAGCAGATGGCATAATGATTATGTCACTGGACTCCTACATGGCCAGCCATGGTTCGAGTTCGGGACTCAGAGGCTGGGTGTGTGTGCATGCATGCCCAAAATTCCAAGAGGAGAATGGAGGAGAAGGGATTGTGGCATGGCCATCCCCTGGAGGGTGATTTCTTGCTTTCTGTCTGTCTGTCTGTCTGTCTCTTTCTCTCTCTCCAGCGAGTGCATGCACCCTATAGCAAAAAGAGAAAGAAAAGAAAAAGAAAAAACTCTCTCTCTGAAAAAAAAAAAAAAAAAGAAGGACCAGCAAATGGTATAATGGCTATGTCACTGGACTCCCATGTAGTGGATTGCAGCTCGAATCCCAGACCCAGTGGCTTAAACTCACACCAGGCGCATGTGAGTGCGTGACCAAGATTCTGAAAAGAGAATGGAGGAGAAGGGATTGCAGCGTGGCCGTCCCCTCTGGGGTGGTGATTTCCTGCTTTCTGTCTCTCAGTCTCTCTCTGTCTTCCTGGCGAGTGCACGTGCCACATAGCAAAAACCTCTCCATAAAAAAAAGAAAGTTTGTGAAAACTATGATAAAGGCTTATAGTTTTAATATACAATTATTTGAAAATCAGTAAAAATTAACATCTAGAAGAAATATGAATATAAAAGTCAATTTCCCCCAAAAGAGGCAAACACACGCACATACATATAAACTGCACATGTACATAGATGCAGGATCTTCAAAATGTTCACGGAAAATGAGTATTATGAAAAACCTATAGATTTTGTGGGTTTGTTGTTTGGGGTGGTTTTTGTTATTGTTGTTTTGTTTTGCACCAAAATAAACTCAAACATTCTTATTTTTTAATTGCCAGAGGGCATGTGCACTCACTAGAGAAAGACAGAAAGGAAAGGAGAAAGCACCCGTTAATGGGGCATGGTCACACCATAATCCCTTCTCCATTTCGCCATCCTGTCTGGATTTGGAGTACACACATGTATGACGTAATCACACATATATTCAGCATGTTTTTCAAGCCACTGGGGATGGGATTCCAACTGCAGTCAGCCCTATAGGAAACAGATCCCTCAACAAGTGTTTTAATTCCACTTTTCCATGATTTTTTTTTAATTTGCCAGAAGGCACATGCACTCACTGAAGGGAATCAGAGAGAAAGGGAAAGTGAGAAAGAAACCTCTATAGAGAGGCTCTATTTTCACCCTGCAATCTCTTCTCCATTCCTCCCTCCTCTCGGGATTTTGGGCATGCACACACACACGCCTAGCATTTTCTCAAGCCGCTGGGTCTAGGATTCCAGGTGCACAGTCAGCCGTGTGGGATCTAGCCACCTTTACCACCAGGCCATGGACTGGCCCAGAAGTACAATTTAAAACAGTCTAGATATCAAGGTAATTAACAGAGATTGTTTACCAATGATGAAACCAGATGGCTATTGGGACAAGGGCAGAGACGGAGCTCAACGACCATTTACACACACTGGACAAGACCCTCTCTCACCCCGGCCTTTTTCCTCCTCTGCAGCACTGTCCTTAAGAGAAGGCCTCGCCTAGCAGACATGAGGACACCTAGGTGGGCATTCTGAAACAGCCCGTCCTGTGCTATCACCCAGAGACAGAACTCCGAGCCCAGTATGTTCTCCGTGCTGCCCGTGAATTTCCACCCTGACTCACAAACCCTTTCCTACCCGCTCCCACCTCTGGCATTACTAGAGTCCTGCTCATTCAGTTCTCCGGTCTGGCTCACTCCATATCTTCTTGATCATTTCAATCACGCCCTTCCTCCAGGTCTCAGTAAGATTGACTTTGATAATCTGATAGCAGTCAATAATTTCCCAGAAGGTCACAGGGCTTGAGGAAATAGAAGTCTCCCTGATAAGATACCATATTATTTCCTTTGTATAAGAACGTGCTATCAGTCAAATGAGTAAAGAAGAGGAACAGGGGGAACCAACAGTTAGCGTAATGGCTATGTCACTGGACTCCCACGTAGTCGACCGCGGTTCGCGTCCTGGACCCGGTGGCTTAAAACTCACGCTGAGCGCATGTGCGTGCATGCCCAAGATCCCGAGAGGAGAATGGAGGAGAAGGGATTGTGGTGTGACCATCCCCCCTGGGGGGGTGATTTCTCGCTTTCAGTCTCTATGTCTCTCTCTGTCTGGCAAGCGCACGCGCCCTATAGCAAAAACCTCTCCAAAAAAAAAAAAAATGAAGAGGAACAGGCAGCTCAGAGAGGTGAAAATTCAGTTAATAAACATATATTAAAATATTCCACCCCCTGGCAATAAAAAAAACCAAGTGAAACTAATAACCCATTTCTACCTATAAAATTAGCAAAAATTAATTTTTACTAAGCACACCTGATGCTGATAAGATTGCGATAAAATGAAGGGGGCCTACTGTGTACTGTACTGTCCCCTAAGAAAACAATTTGACAATATGTATTGAGTCATAAAAATGTCCACACTGTTTAACCAGCAATTCATCTTCTGGAAATGGTACATTAAAGAAAACACGGTTTAAAAGAAGAAGAGAAAAAAAGCTTCTTCAACAAAGATATTCCACTGTCGTTTGGAATCCATATAAGTAACCACAAGATAGTCAGGTAAATTAGAGCCCAACTATAAAATGAAATATGCTATAGGCATTAAAACAGTATGAATCAATAGGAATGGAAAAAAGTAGTTCATTGAAAAAAAAAATGATCGGGCACGTACATGATTAAATCAATGTAATTAAAGCCATACGGATATACCATTTCCATTTTGGAGAAGCTCAAAATGTTGTCAATATCCAGTTGGCAAAATGTAGATATGCTTATTTACCATTCATGGGAGTGTAAATATTGTGGTTTCTTGTACATGTGGTAAACTGAGCATGCATACCAGACAGTAAAATATATATGCATGTGGGGGGGGTGCTATAATGAACACCTGTGTATCTCCTACCCAAGTTCTGCAATATTAAAATTTCTGTGACTTCTTTGAAGGGTGATTTGGCATTAAATAGAATAAAATAAATCCTTCTTAAAAGAAAAATAGGGCAGCAGATGGCCTGGTGGTTAAGGCACTGGACATTCCTACATGACTGACCACAGTTCGAGTCCTGGACTTGGTGGCTTGCTTTCTCACTTTCCTTCTCTCTCTGTCTCTTTCTGGTCAATTTAAAAAATAAATGAATAAATAAACAAATAAAAAATTATTCTTTTTAAAAAAAGTGATTTGGCATTGCCTATCACATTTTTTTAATTTAAAGAATTATTTATTTTATTCATTATTATTATTATTGTTATTTTATTTTACTACAGGGCACATGTGCTCACCGGAGAGAGACAGCGGGAGAAAGAGGGAAAGTGAGAAAGTAAATAGCCAGATCAAGGACCAGAACCACAGTCAGAAAAGTGAGAGTCCAGTGCCTCAACCACCATGCCACCTACTGGTCCCTCTATCAGGCTTTTAAAGATACAAGGGGACTTCAAAATTTTTGTAGAAAAATGAAATTAAAGAATGAGTTTATTTTGGTGCAAATGTTTTAAAATTCATAATATATATTTTCACAATATCCATTTTCCATTAACGTTTTGAAGATCTCTCATATATTCTCTGAACTCTGATTATTTCATTCCTAAGGATTTAATGAACAGGGACCAGCAGGTGGTATAGTGGTTAAGGTACTGGGCTCCCACATGGCCAATCGCAATTAGAATCCAGGACCTGGCAGCTTGAAAATCATGCTGGGTATATGTGCATGCATGCCCAAAATCCCAAGAGGAGAATGGAGGAGAAGGGATTGTGGTGTGTCCCCCCTCCCAGGTGTGTGTGTGTTTGTGTGTGTGTGTGTGTGTGATTTCTTACTTTCCCTCTCTCTTCCTGTCTCGCTCTCTCTGGCAAGCACACACACTCTATGGTAAAAGAATCATAAAAAAAAAAAAAAGAGGAAAAAAAGAATTTAATGAGCAAACACAGTCCTGCCTGTGTACAAAAATGCATGTACTAAAAGGTACATTGAAATATTACTTTTAATGGCAATAGATTGGAAATGTTGGAAAGTGCAGGCAGCAGAGAACTGGTTGAGCAGACCCTGCTCCGTGCCCACGACACGCAGAACGTCATCCTGCTGATGAGCAGGAATTAGCTACCTCTATATCTACTAAAAAGGAAGTGGCTCCAAGATACAGCTTCAGGAGCAAAAAGCAAGGTACAGGACAGGATGTACCGTAGGAGCTCACTTGTCTATTTAAAAATTATGCATATCCACACTTGCATATGCATTAGAAACGTTTGGAAGGATTCCCAAGAAAGCAGTAAAAACCAGTTAGTTACCTCTGAGAAGCCAGGCTGGAGGAAAACTCTCACTTTTCATCTTTCATTCCTTTCTGAATTGTCTGCCCTTTGGTTTACCATATACATATGTTATGTTTGTGATTCAAAAACTGATTTTAGGGATTAGCAGATGGTGTAATGGTTAGGTTGCTGAACTCCCACATAGTCGACCACAGTTCAAGTCCTGAACCTGGCGACTTAAACTTATGTTGGGTGCATGTGCATGTGTGCCCCAAACTCCAAGAGGAGAATGGAGGAGAAGTGATTGCAGCATGGCTATCCCCCCCTTGGAGAGGGGGTGATTTCTCACTTTCTGTCTCTCTCTGTCTCTCCAGTGAGCACACACATCCTATAGCAAAAAAAAAAAAAAAAACCTCTTTTAAAAAAAAACCCCGTTTTAAAAAAAAAAAAAAAAACCTCTCTTAAAAAAAAAACCCTGATTTGAAAAGGTAAGCATAGAGCTAACTGGTGGTGCGGTGGTCAAGACAGCTAGATCCCACAAGGCCAATCCTGCAGTTTTAATCCTGTACCTGGAGGCTTGAAAAACATGCCAGGTGAATGTGCATGAGTGCCCAAAATCCTGAAAGGAAAAATGGGAGAAGGGATTACAACACAACCATAGGAGTAGGCAGGGAGGTGCTTTCTCACTTTCCCTCTCTCTCTCTCTCTCTCTCTCTTCCTGTTTTCTCTCCGACGGGTGAGTGCGTGTACCCTCTGGCAAATTAAAGGAAAAAAAAAGATAAGCACAAATATTTCATTACTAGTGGGAAATGTTTTTGATACAATATTAAATGACAAAAATAAACCAACAGGCCATGAGCTCTGCATGTCATGTGGCCCTGTGCGCAACAGGGTCTTTAGAAGCCAGAGATAACCCTGTGATGTCTGTCCTTAACTCGGTCCTTCCATCTTCTCCAGAATCCCTCCCCTCTTCCCAAACTTTAACCTCTCCTTTAGCACTAATATATGATCGGGTGTCTTCTCATTAAGACAAAACCAAAAATCCCACAACCTGACTCCTGGACTCATTTCCTTTCATACTCCCTTTAAGCTGGTTTTCATATCACCCCTCACTGGCTTTTTCCAAGCTCTGCAAGGACTTAATGACTGCATTAGGGATACATTATCACTGCCTTGCCTCTGGGGCACGTTGCATCTTCAATCCCTCCTTGAAATGTTTCCTCTTATGCTTGGGTTTACCTGGACCCTCCCTGACTCGCCCAGCTCCTAGAAGACTCTGCCCAGTCTTCTGCCTGAGCCTGGGCTCTGAACTTGGTCAGATGGAGCCTTAGTCCTCTTCCTCATCTTTCTGTCTTTTTCTAGTTTGCTATAGGGTACATGCACTCATCAGAGAGAGAGGGAAAGA
>NW_006159568.1:1757828-1758149 GCF_000334495.1 Tupaia belangeri chinensis
GGAAAGAGGGAAAGTGAAAAATCACCGCCCAGGGAGGATGGCCATACTGTACTCTCTTCTACTCCACTCTCCTCTTCATATTTTGGGCACACATGCGCCTGGCATGTTTTTCAAGCTGCAGGGTCTAGAACTCAAACTACGCAGATGGTCGTGTGGGATCCAGCCATTTTAACCACCATGCCCCTTACTGGCTCAATCCCCTCTCTAGCTGCAGAATCACCATGTGTACAGTGAAGACCCCTGACATATTGTGGATGCTGTACTGTTTCTTGACCCAGCAGCATCCCCAGGAATGACATCCCATTTTCCCTTTGGGGAATT
>NW_006159568.1:1758173-1776633 GCF_000334495.1 Tupaia belangeri chinensis
CTTTCCCTCTTCCACATGGTCAGGGTGAACCTGCCAATCACAATGGCTGTCCTCCCCTGTCCCCAGGGCTGGGCTACTTTCATTCACACCCAATCCAGGCCAGTCAGAGTTTTCAGGACTTTGTTGTTGGCAGAAACAAGCCTCTTCCCACTGGAGATACTAAAGTGAGCCGGCATGGAGCAAAATGAAGCCAAACAGAGACTAGCAGAACTAAGACGTGGGAGACAGACAGACTCTTCCTAACATCACTGAACATCATTGAACACCAAGATTCAACTGTGCTTGTTGTCAGAACCAAAGAATCCCTGGACTTTCCACTTACTGTGAGCCAATTAATAGCCCTTTGACTTGAGCCAATTTAAGTTGGGATCGCATCTCTTATGATTAGAGGAACACCTGCCAATACACTCCCGTATGTCAGAAAGTTCAAATTCATGAAAACCACAGTCTGCTGTGAGTCTCAGCCACTGTGAGCCTCAGCCTCAACACATGCAGCACCCAACCCCAGGCCTTCCTTTCGTGTTGAACAAACCAACCTGCTCCTTCATCCATGTCTTTCCCAGCCTCTTCAGTCGCCAGACATAGGATAACATCGAGCCAACTGGAAGTTCGAAATAATAGCTTTTTCAATCTTGTTTGAGACCTTCCAATTCAATTCTTAAATCATCAAATATTCAGTTGTACGAGCCCCAGGAAACCAGGTTAAAATGGCATCTTTAGAAAGATTGAGGATCAGCTAAGCAGGAGCTGTGCACTGATGCCTCAAGCAACCACTGCCCTCCCGCATCGCTAGCCCAGAAATCACTGCTAATGAGTCCCACAGATTGGATTTCACTTTCTCCAAGCCCGATACTTTAAGCAAACGGTAGTCCCAACATTCCCTGAAGAGCAACTTGCCAATCACTGCACACTTCCGATCCCATCACCTCACTCCCCAAGAACTTTCTGTGACTCCCCATCACCCACAGGCTCCAGCCACCCTGAATCATCTGCCGTTCCCTGGACATACTGCACACCTTCCTGCCCCCCAGGACTGTGCTCTCTCTTCCCTAGTCCTCTGTCTCTGCCTCATCTCTGCTTCCATCGTGCCAAAGTGTGGCTCCAACTCTGCTCCATCCAGGAAAACTTTGTGATGCCACTTTCATTCCCAAGTGGAAAAAAGACAATACTCTCCCAAGACCTAAAGCACTTGTTGGTATCTCTGATGACTCAGACAGCACATTGCCTTTGGTGCATTCTTTAGGAAGCCAGGTTGTCGCGTCTCCTGGAAGCCTCGTCTTGAAGCCGGATGGGTGTCTTCCTCCTCCGAGCTCCCATAGCAACAAGACGCATCTCTCTCCCACTCCTTGCACAGTGACGCTAACCACCTCTTCCCAAATCTGTCTCTTCTCTTTTCGTGCAGGAGCCAGGTGGACTCATTGTCTGCATCCTAAGACCAGATGCAAGAAGGATCCGTGACACCTTTGCCTGATACCACCAGGCACTGTCCCCTTAATGGGATGCTGGGGAGCCTTTGGGAGTGTGAATCAATTCAGCTTAGCTGAAAGGAGCAGTTGCTGCTTTATCGAGGGCGAGAAAGGTCAGAGGGCAGAGGAGGACTCCTCTCCGGGCGCCAGCAATCAAGACCACATTCACAGGCTGATCACCACTGCGACCGCTGACAGCCCCTTCCCTGGGAGCGTGATAGCAAGTTTGCACAAGGACATTACAGGCAAAAAGCTGTCAAGGCCTCTCCCTTAGAAACACTTCAGGGGCTGGAAGAAGAATCAGAGAAGACAAGGAGGAACAGCCTGAGAAGGGGAGGAAAATCAAAAGAGGCAGGTGTCAAGGGGCCAAGAAAAGCATTTCAGGAAGGAGGGGGCAGATTATAAGGAAGGGGCCAAGAAAAGCATTTCAGGAAGGAGGAGTCAGTTTGTAAGACTGGAGAAGGAGCCACAAGACTCAAGTTGGCTGATGGGGTGGGGCAGGTGGACTAAGCTCTGAGCCATTAAAATTCCCAACCTCCTTGTAGAACTAACAGGAAGAAAATCCCTCTTCTTTCTCCATGACATACAGCTAGCTCAAACTTCCCCACCCCAGACCTGTGCTCAGGTGTGGCCTTCTCCTCTAAGGCCATTTCTTTCTCTACCTTCGCTGATACCAGTTTGGTATCACCCCCTCCAGGCCAGATCTCCCCAAGTGAGAGAGACTGTCCAATCCTTGGAGTTTAACCCTCTGATTCTTGACAAAAGGGGTTTTCTTCCGCTACTTGTCATGGTTAAGGCCTCTTCTGCCTTCAGGCTGTGAGGGAAAGAAGAAAGGAAAGGGCAGTGGAAGGGCAGCGACTCCTGCAGACCTACTGTGTGCTGCACCCAGGCTTGGACATTCTCCTGTTTGTTTTCTGAAAGCCCGAAGGCCCTGAGGATGAGGTTCAGATCAGCCATCGGGGTGAGGTGGTTTTATCTTTTGGAAAATGTATGCATGAAACCTCACACCCAATCGGATGGCTACCATCAACAAAACAGAAAATGACGAGTACAGGTGAGGATGTGGAGACGCAGGAGCCTTGGACACTGCTGGTGGGAATGTAAAATGGTGTGGACTCTGAGGAAAACAGTACGGTAGCTCCTCCAAAAACTCAACAGAGTTATTATAGAAACCAGCAATTCCACTTCTGGGCATATACCCAAAAGAATCCAAAGCTGGGTCTCAAAAAGATATCTGTACACCCATTTTCTAGCTGCAGTCTTCACAGCAGCCAACAGGAGAAAACAGCCTGAACACTCATCACTGGGTGTAAGTAAAACATGGTATATACGTACAGTGGACTAGTATTCAGACTTAGGAAGGAAGGAAATCTTCCATCTGACATGCATGAATCTTAGGAATATGTTGATAAGTGAGATAATCACAAGAAGACAAGGACTGTGTGATTATGATTCCACTTACATGGGATACCTGGATTAGTCAAATTCATAGCGACAAAAAGTAGAACAGTATTTGCCAGGGGCTGGGGAGGGAATAACAGGGAGTTATTGTTTAACGGGTAGAGAGTTTCAGTTTTGCAAGATAAAAAGAGTTATGGAGATAGATGGTGGTGGCGTTTGTACAACAACAGGAGGGATACAACTGCCATTACTGAACTGGACACTTAAAAATGGCTAAGATGGTACATTTTATGCTATGTGTCTTTTACTTCAATTTTTTAAAAGTTATGCAAGACTGGGACTAACAGCTGGCATAATGGCTATGTCGCTGGGAGTCAACCACAGTTCAAGTCCTGACCCAGTGGCTTAAACTCATGCCAGGTGCATGTGCGTACGTGCCCAAGATCCCGAGAGGAGAATGGAGGAGAAGGGACTGCAGTGTGACTCCCCCCGGGGGGTGATTTCTCACTCTCTGTCTGTCTGTCTCTTTCTGTGTCTCTGGCAAGCACACATGCCCTATAGCAAAAACCTCTTCAAATAAAAAAAAAAAACAGATGGGACCAGCAGTTAGTGTAATGGCTATGTCGCTGGACTCCCATGTAGTCGACCGCAGGTCGAGTTCCAGATCCAGTGGCTTAAACTCATGCCAGGTGCATGTGCGTACGTGCCCAAGATCCCGAGAGGAGAATGGAGGAGAAGGGACTGCAGTGTGACTCCCCCCGGGGGGTGATTTCTCACTCTCTGTCTGTCTGTCTCTTTCTGTGTCTCTGGCAAGCACACATGCCCTATAGCAAAAACCTCTCAAAAAAAAAAAAAAAAGAAGAGGAACAAGCAGCTTAGAGAGGTGAAAATTCAGTTAATAAACATATATTAAAATATATCCATCTCATTTTAACATAAAAAGACATCTTTTTTTTCCTCCACAAGCTTTGATGACAATAGCTGCTGTAGGAAGAAAGCCTTACTACCCAGAATCCGTGTGAGGGAGGCTGTGTCTGACCTTTTCTGCTTTTATCCTCCAGGGCCTCGAATACTCTCCTTCCTGCCGAGAGCCTCCACAGTGGCTGACCAAATCTTCCAACTGCCACCGACACCAAAGGGCAGAACCTAGTTCTACAAGCTTCTATGGGCGGAGGAGGGAGACAACCTGCCCCAGAGGACTGGAAGCTTTTAAGACCAGGACCAGAGAAGAAAAGCTAAGTGGGATATTAGCATTAGGCCCAAAGCAGCTTGTTTTACAGAGTAAAGTTTTACAGAGTATCCTTTTTCCTTTCCTTGGAATTGAGGCTGTCTCCTGGCTCCCACAGCCGTACAAAACAAAGGCGCTCGTTGATGCTAATAATAGCTTTTCCATAATTGTGCATTGGAGCGCTGAGGCCGCCCTAGGATAAGCCCATGGCTTCATGTCCACCCACCCCCATGCCTTCACTCTCTGGCCCTCTTCTCCACACGTCACTGAGAGCTCCTAACACAATCACTCTGCTTGCCACAGTATTGGGCTCTCGAGGACAGAACCGGCCCAGTCTGACCCCATCACTTCCTTGCCTTCTATGCCCCTGCCCTGTCTACCCCTGGCTCAAATGAAGCTTGTAGCCTTGCTCCTAAGTCATCTCTCACTACCTGCCCGGTGCACTAGAGACCCACGGTTCTCGCCAAGCGTCTGCACTCTGCTCCCCTCATCCGATTCTAAAACCGCTCCCATCCATATCTGTCTTTCTTGTAGGCCTGGAGAAGTTCCTGCCTTGGCTTTGCTCCCCTGTTAAACTGTGACTGCCCTAAATCAGGAATTGCTCACAGCTCTGCCCCAGCAGGGTCTGTCACATAGGAGACATTAACAAGCAGCCTTGGGCCAGCAGGCAGTGTGGTGGTTAGGGTGCTAGACTCCCACATGACTGACCACAGTTCAAGTCCCGGACTTGGCAACTTACTTTCTCACTTTCCCTCCCCACCCCTCTCTCTCTGGTGAGCACACATGCCTTATAGCAAATTTAAAAATAATAATAACAAATAAAATAAAATAATTCTTTAAACAAACAAATAAGCAGCCCAAGTAAATCAGCTAGAGTTGGCTCCCATGACAGAGGCTGCCTGGCTCACTGTGATTTGCTGTTTTCTGGTGGCCATCCTCAACATCCCGTCATTCAGGCCATAGGTGGGCAGCAGACCCAGCCCATGCCAGTTTGAGTCCTTGTAGAGATTTCCCCAGCAGGAACTGGGGAAAGACAACCATCTATTTCTTTCTTTCTTTTTTTTTTTCTTTTCTTTGGAGAGGTTTTTGCTATAGGGCACGTGCACGCACCAGAAAGAGAGAGACAGAGAGACAGAAAGCGAGAAATCCCCCCCTCCCCGGGGAGGGGATGGCCACACCACAATCCCTTCTCCTCCATTCTCTTCTCGGGATCTTGAGCATGCCCGCACACGCGCCCGGCGTGAGTTTAAGCCGCCGGGTCCAGGACTCGAACAGCGGTCAACTACATGGGAGTCCAGCGACATAGTCATTACACCAACTGCTGGTCCCAAACCATCCATTTCTTGAGGCAAAGCTCTGAGCTGTGGGACTCTGGAGAGTGGCCAGCACTCTGTCCCCTAATATGAAAGAAGTCACTAGAGGAAGGAGCAGACATAGAGATAAGCAGAGATGAAAGATGGGAGAAGGGTCTCCATTGCATTTGTCAGCAGGGACATGACTTATTGACAGGAGAAAGGACTGTCTATGATCTAGTGACCTGGGAAAGCCCAGTGGATTTCTAATAACTCACCTTCCCCTTGGCCTAAGCTTCTTTGAATAGGTTTCTGTGACAACCAGCAGCATCTTCATCATAAATAACTGAGTGAACCAAATACATTCTGTGTTTTGCCTCTACTGTAAGAAATCCTGAGGTCAAGCCTGGAAGACATCCCATAGGAAAAGTCCACAAAAACACCTTCTTATCCAGCTGGGGTATCCTTAGCCTTTCCCGCTGCTCATTCCTCTCTGGCCCCAGACCTGGGTACTTTCCATTCTAAAGAACTCCACAAAACCCCAAAGGGCCCATCCTGACAGGTGGTTGCCCATCCCTCCTCCTTGGGGCCAAGAACATAAGCATAATGGAGTTTCCCCACTACAGGAGTGGCCTGTTTGCTATCACTCACATCGCTTGCCCAGGACTTGATCCTGAGACTCCACACAGATAGCAGGCCAGCAAAGAGGAGTGACGAGGATGATGGCTGGGATGGTTTTCAGCCCTGGGCATGGGGAGGAAATGGTTTATCTCAGGGGACATGCGCTGTACAAGCTAAGAGCTGTTCAAAGTCAATATGAAGGTCCCATCTCGGCACTGTCTCTCCAGCCACTCATCCCTAACGAGATGCGACAAGATAAGATAACGGGCAAGAGACAGCCTGAAGCCTGGAAAGCCCCTGGCTGCTTCA
Organism: Tupaia belangeri chinensis; assembly: GCF_000334495.1. NCBI lineage: Eukaryota > Metazoa > Chordata > Mammalia > Scandentia > Tupaiidae > Tupaia > Tupaia belangeri. The sequence goes on from NW_006159568.1 coordinate 1,764,491, forward strand.
GGGGCCTCAGGCGTTAGGCTCAGATCCACCATCTGTGTGACCGAGTACAAGCCCCTTCTCCCTCTCTGGGCCTCCCATTTCCCAGCAGAAGGGAATGGGTAGTTTCTAAGAGCCTTTGCAACTCCGAGGTTGGAGATTCCCCTGTTAGATGGGCAAGGAGGGGAAGAAGGGTCTCCCAAGGGCTGCAGGAAGGTGCCACGCACATCAGGGAACAGCAGTGGAAAGGCACCTGGGACCTACTTAGTCCCAGGCACAGAGCCCAACAGGTGCCACCCTGCCCACGCCCTTCACTTCATATGGTGGGGTGACAGGGTAACCCCATGTTTGGAGACAAGGATTTCATGGACAAGGGCTGTGGCTCCAGCCCTCAGAATAAAGGTTCCTGCAGCCTAGGAAGGCGTCTCTCCTTTCTCATCCCCTCGCCTCTCTTCTGTCCCTTCATCATGGCCCCCTTCAATGGTAGACGAGACAGAGGGACAAACCCAAACAATAGATGCCTTTAAGGGAGGCTTCTGGGGTGGGAGTCGGGGGAATCATGAACCCCCAGTTTCACCACTATGTCCTTTGTGCCCCCAAGACGTCCCTTTCCCTGGACCACCTTCCAGTGCCAACTCTGCCACCAATTTCAGGGGATGGGTCACATCTTTTGAGTGGCCCAGAAAAGCAAGTAAGAAGGGTTTGGGAAGAAACGAGCCCCGCTTGCCTCAGGGAGGTCGTGACCCAGAAGGGTCTGCACCAGTAGACAGAGGCCCGGATCTAAGGGTCAGCTGTAGGCGGAATTGGGAAGAAAAGGGCATGAGGAAGGGGCATCGGGCCTCATGGTATCTCTGCATGCAGCACATCAGGCCTGCCTGGAGGAGCCCATGCAAATTCCCTGAGGAAATGCTCCCACACTAAAGCGTAGGCCCCAAGGCAGACCAAAACCAGAAAGAAATGACTTGCAGATGATCTTAACTGTGCCTTACTCCGCACAGATAGGTGAAGAGCTGGCTCTTCCCTCATAGTGTCCCCAAAGATCAGGGCCCTGTCCTGGTAACTTACTGTATCAGATCGCTGAGATTTGGGACTGTTTGTTATCACAACTGGTCTACCCTGACTGATACATTATCTAAAGAAAATGACTAGAGTCCATCTTTTAAGTGTAGATGCCTGAGGTTTAGCCTGGTATTTTGAGGACCCCCAAGAAGCCCTCTCATTTCTCTGGGGGTCCTCTGTCTACCCTGGCTCTCTATGTCTGCACCCAACTCAATCTTCTCCACCCCAACCCCGTAGCACTTCATCATTGTCCCCTAGGTATGTGACTTCTCTGCCCAAATCATTCCCTCCCTTTCCCCCATAGACCTTCATTTCCCAAAGGACCTTCACCAAGCCACATACATCACTGAAGGTCTCAGACTGACAGCAGGGATTACTTTACACAAGTCACTTAAGGTTGAGCATCAGGCATCACTCTGGCGAAGGCTATCAGCTGTGCTTAACATGGGAGTCTCTGATTGCTTTGGCTCTGATAAGACTCCAGCCACCGTAGTCTCATTCACTCATTCAGCAATTCCTGTCTACTGTGCTCCAGGCACTCCTTCTTCTTCTTTTATTTCAAAAAAAAATTTTATTTAATTTTACTAATAATTATTATTATTTTTTAATTTGAGATCGAGAGAGAAAGAAAGAGGGAAAGTGAGAAAGCAAGCTACCAGGTCTAAGGCTCAAACTGCAGTTGGCCATGTGGGAGTCCAGGGCCTTAACCACCACACCACCTGCTGGCACCCCTTCTAAGGGCTGGGAAAGTGTGGAACACTAAGCCAAAGCTTACTTTCTTTCTCTCTCTCTCTTTTTTTTAAAAAAGAGATTTTTGCTATAGGGCACATATGCTTGCCAGAGAGACAGGAAGCAAGAAATCATGCCCCTCCCCAAGGGGGATAACTAAACTTCAATCCCTTCTCCTCCATTCTCCTCTCAGGATCTTGGGCACCCACGTGCATGGCCCAGAGTGAGTGTTAAGTTGCCAGGTCCAGGACTCAAACCATGGTCACTATGTGGGAGTCCAGTGACGTGACCATTATGCCATCTGCTGGTCCCGAAGTTTACTTTCTAACAGGGACAAGACACAGTAAATAAACACATAATGTGATGTCAGAGATAAAAAATGTATTCATAACAGGAAAATAAGACCCTTTATCTTACTATTTATTTATTTACTTTGGCTAGAGGGAGCATGTGCTCACCAGAGAAGGCAGGGAATAGTCACACCACAATCCCTTCTCCTCCTTTTCTCCCTCCTATCAGGATTTTGGACATGCATACACACATGCCCAGTGGTTGTAAGAGCCAGACTCGAACCTCACAGTCAGCCAGGTGGGATCCAGTTCCCTTAACCACTAGACCATGCAGCTGATCTCAAAATAAGGCCCTTTTGGGAACCAGCAGTTAGCGTAATGGCTATGTCGCTGGACTCCCACGTAGTCGACCGCGGTTCGTGTCCCGGACCCGGTGGCTTAAAACTCACGCCAGGCGCGTGTGCATGCGTGCCCAAGATCCCGAGAGGAGAATGGAGGAGAAGGGATTGCGGCGGGATCATCCCCCCGGGGGGCGATTTCTCGCTTTCTGTCTCTATGTCTCTCTCTGTCTGTCTGGCGAGCGCACGCGCCCTATAGCAAAAACCTCTCCAAAAAAAAATAATAATAAAATAAGGCCCTTTCTACCACAGCACTACCTAACAAGCTACCTCGCTATCTGACTTCCAGGGCTGGGCTGTCAAATAGAGAAGCCCCCAGCCACAGTTGGCCATGTAAATTTAAAGTATTAAGGTTATATTAATTAAATTAATTAAACACATTTAAGATAATTGATACATAATTTATATGTATATAATACTACATTATTTCTATTACCTTATGTTATGCTAAAGCACATACAATATTCATATATATATAAACAGATATTTAACTTATGAAATAAATTGATTACAATTTAATTTTTTTTTTGAGAGATTTTCGCTATAGGGCACATGCACTCACCAGACAGACAGAGACAGAGGGACAGAAAGTGAGAAATCACCCCCCAGAGGGGATGGTCACGCCGCAATCCCTTCTCCTCCATTCTCCTCTCGGGATCTTGGGCACGCACGCACACGCGCCCGGCATGAGTTTTAAGCCACCGGGTCCAGGACGCGAACCGTGGTCGACTACATGGGAGTCCAGCGACATAGCCATTACACTGATTCCCGATTACAATTTAATTTAAATAATTCAAAATTAAAAGCTATCAGTCCCCCAACCTCCAATTAGGAGTTGGATAGCCTCTTGGGACTGAAGGACTGTCACACTGGATGATGCAGACACGGACCATCTCCTTCATTAGAGAAAGCCTTTCAGGACAGGACTGATCTAGAAGAGTAATTTTTGTTTGACTTACTATTTACTATTGATTAGGGCCCAGACTCTAAGAAGTTAAACGTTAACTTAAAGAAGATTGATAAGCTGCAAATGATTTTTGTCCAGCAGCGATGCAAATGACTTCTGTCTGGAAGAAAAGATAACCCCAAAGGTTGCAGCTTTGTTGTCCTATACGACACGAACCAATTTGGTCTCTAACTTTACAATCTTACTGCAGCACTCTGTTCCCATCGATGACACAGACTACCTGGCTCTCAGACCCCCTCTGCACCAGCTCTGTCATCTTGCTGACACCCCCACTAATGAGTGAAATAAATCACTGACAGTCCCACGGCACGCTTGTAGGAGAGTCATGTTTTTGACTCTTTGGAAATTATACTTTGACATCAGGTAATGATCAGCACTCCGAAGAACATGACAGTAAAGTGAGAAGATAGAGAGTGACAGTGTGCGACTTGAGCCAGGCAGGTCAGGGAAGACCTTTCTGAGGAGGGGACCTCTGAGCAAAGACCAACTGAAAGGAAGGAGCAGGCCTTTTGGATACCTCGGGGCACATGCTGGAGCAGGAGCAAAGGTAGGTGTTGAAGTTGGAAGTGGGTGTGGAGAGGGCTGTCAGATCCTGATGGGTGGTGGGGGATGGAAAGGGCAGGGTACAGATTGTGTAGGGCCCTGTGGTCCAAAAGTAAGGACTCTGGATTACATTTTACAGGTATGTGAAGTTCGTTTGTTTTTTGTTTGTTTGTTTTTAATTGCCAAAGGATGTATCACTTGCCAGAGTGACGGAGGGGTTGGGGGGAAAGCACTCCGAACGGTGCATGGTCACATCGCCATCCCTTCATTTCCTCATGCACAGGCACCTGGAGTGTTTTCCAAGCCATAGCAGCCAGGATTAGAACTATGGCTGGCCACGCGGAATCCACCTCCCTTAACCACTCAGCCACAGGGCCAGCCTGGAATACAAAGTTTTTGTTTGTTTGTTTGTTTTCGATTTTGCTATGGGATCCATGCACGAGAGAGAGAGAGCGAGAGAGAAAGCACTCCAGCCATACTGAAATCCCTTCTCCATTCTTCTCTCGGGATTTTGGGTATGCATGCACATGTACCTAGCATGTTTTTCAAACCTCTGGGTCAGGACTCAAGCTGTGCAGTCAGCCATGTGGGATCCAGCTGCCATAACCACCACCCCACGAGCTGTCCCATGAAAGTTTTAAGGTAGGGATAAAACTACTCCCTCTCACACTCCAGGAAGGGAATTTGGAAGCATCTTTTGCAACCAGCCCTGCTGAGATTCTCCTTGGTGGTGGGCCAGGGGGGAAGGAGACCGTCTTCATACCATTGAGCCCCAGAGGTATCTGAAGCAATGGACCCGGAAGTTAACTCCCTGACCACTCTCTGCTCTCCTCCCGTGCTGTCCAGAGCTGCCCCAGTCCCCACTCAACCTCTGTTTCTTATCTAAAGACCCTCAAAGGAGCTTATCTAAACAAAGGAGGCATTTTCTGTAGAAGACTTTTATAGACCTTCCAGAAGGTCTCAAAGCAGCCAGCTTTCAAATATGCAGTTTTCCTTCTCATTCCAGATAAATGAGACCAGTTTTTTACCAGACATGGAAGTAGGACTAGAGCTTCGGAGAGTAGCTGAGGTTGCTGGAACAAGTCTAAGGCTTGGAACTGATAAAGAAATGAAGATATGAGAGACCTCTGAGACTGAGTGGATGTGACGGAGAGTGCAAAAAGGGCCTAGAAGTCTCTCGAAGACAAGCAGGGCAGAGGGAAGCCATGCCAGGACGTGAGACATGGCAGCTGAGGATTCGGAGCTGGAAAAGTCCTGAGGTAGGTGTCATTTTGGCACAATAGTGCCTGCACCAAATCTCATCTCTGCTACTTATGACCTGCATGACCTTGGGCAAATCATGTACCTTCTCTGATGTAGTTTTCTCCTGTGTACAATTGGGTGGAATACTAGTACCTGGACTCATGCTGAGTGGTCATTGAGAGCATCAAATAAGATTTAACATTATGGAAAATTTAGAACAGTCCCTGGCATGAGACAAAGGCTCCATTAGCATTAGCTGCTGCTGTTACAAAAGGTGAGGCCACATAGGACAGTGGTGGGACGTGGGGAGAGAAGAAACATGTGTTAAGTTCAGTATTGCCTGTCAGAAACAGAAGGTGCCAGGGGACCAGCAGTTGGCGAAATGGCTATGTTGCTGGACTCCCATGTAGTTGACCATGGTTCAAGTCCCAGGCCCAGAGGCTTAAACTCATGCCAGGTACGTGTGCGTGCGTGCCCAAGATCCCGAGAGGAGAATGGAGGAGATGGGATTGCGGCGTGGCCATCCCCCCAGGGGGTGATTTCTCACTTTCTGCCTCTCTATCTCTCTGTATTTCTGGTGAGTGCATGCGCCCTATAGCGAAAACCTCTCCAAACACATAAATAAAAATTTTTTTTAAATAAAAAAAGAAACAGAAGGTGCCAGGAGACAACCTAGCAGAATGCCTATTTGCCTGCCTGGGCACTTCCTGCCCCTGTCATCTTCCAGCCTCTGCCCCTATCCTCTCTTCCCAAACAGAGCCCAGAGTAAATCCCAAGCTGCCAAGATACCCTCCAAGTGCCACAGCATTACGGAGTCACGAGAGCTTTACATGCATCGTCCTCTTTCGTCCTGCGTCCTGAAAGACAAGCACGATCATCCCCACTGCATCGTCCCCCGTGCGTTCAGTCCACAGCCAGGCGCAGCCAGCCGGTCTTCCTTTTCACTTCAATCCAAGCAGTCCCCTTTTTGCCGGTGTCCATATCAGACTTTCACTGAAAACATTGCTTGTCAAGAGGATGGCACAGCTTAAGAAAATAAATAAGAAAGAAAGGATTGAAAGAACTCAAGCTTGACCACTTTAAACGCCCCTTAATATTTTTTTTCTCCCCAATTGCACAAAAACTTTCCAAGTAATCCTTTAGTCAGTAGGATCCAAAGAGGTCTTTTCTCCCAAGGTCATTGTCAAGGATGCTGCTTCAGCCATATACAGATGATCCACCAATAAGCAGAAATGCCAGAAAGTCTGGGTAGGCTCTGCTCAGGAGCAGACAGAGGGAGGGGCGGTACTAGAGGGAGAAAAGAAAAGGAACTTGATCTTGACCCTTGCCAGATCCCTCCTGCTCATTGACATTCTGCAGCTGCCAGCATGACACACTTCAATGCCCTCTTCAGAGTGCCACACAGAATGCAAGGCTCCTCAAAGCTTATTCCTCCTCCACGAGGGTCACAGGACAAAGGGCAGGTAGGGGAGGTCCCTGAGCATGATGGGGGTACTAGAGGAGGAAGTGGCCCGTTCTGTTCTACCTCACCTCACCCCTGCCAGCTCTGGGAGCATATGTCCACTTTCCCTGGTCATGTGCCACTCCCATTCATCCAAGGACATGGAACAATCCTTACCCTGGGCACCTCCATTCCATCGCTCACAGGCGTCCTCTTTCTGGAGGGAATATCCTGCTGAGTTGGAATTCTCCCACCCTCCATCTCTGAACGTAAAAATGACCCCCTTCCTCTGACTTTAATAACTGAGAAGTGAAATTTTGATTAATTTAACATACTCCTTTTTGGTACTTTTCTTTGTTGCTTGGCTCTGTTTAATTAGTAGATATTTTAAATATTAATCAATAAGAGTATTAGTGTGATGGAGATTTCTTTTTTTTTTTTATGTCTAAGTATCCTTCAGAGTCCAGGAAGAGCTTCCTAAGCCCCTGCCAGCAAGGACCTCCACCTCTTCCAAGCTCACAGAGCTCTTTCTTTCCCTCTCCCACGACCCTGAGCACTGTATGTCTGCAGACAGAGGTGTCATCCAGGCCGTACCTCCTTCCAGAGCAGACTGGTGCTTCATGTCCACCTCCAACGCCTATCATCACCACACCATGCTCTCCCTTACCACAACCACCACCACCCACCAAACCATTACTACCACCTCTGCTCCCATCACCACAACTATCGTCACCCTCCACTATCACTACAGCCACTCATTAACACCATAGTCTCTACCACCACCACATTACCCCATGTGGGCAAAAAGAATTACTCTCCCAAAGATGTTCACACTCTAATCTCAGCCTATAAATATGTTACCTTGCCTGGCAAGCGGGTTTTATAGATGCGGTTAAGGATATGGACCTTGCAGTGGGGAGATTATGGTAGGTTATCTGGTGCAGCCAATCTAACCACAGGAGTCTGATAAAGCAGACTCTTTCCAGGTTGAGGGCAGAGAGTGACTGACAATAGGGACAGGGTCAGAGAGGCATGCCATTGCTGGCACTGAGAATGGGAAGAAGGCGCCCATGATCAAGGAACGTGTGCAGCCTCTGAAAGTTGGAAGAGATAAGAAACAGATTCTTAGGGCCTCCAGAGAGGGACTCGGCCTGCTGGCACCTTCATTTTAACCAGATGAGTCCTGTGTTGGACTTCTGCACTGTAAAACCATGAAATAATAAATTTGTGTTGTTTTGAGAAACTGAATTTGCACTAACGTGTTTCTACAGCAGTAGAAAACTAATGCAATCTCCGTCAGCCATACCATCATCAATACTTCTACCACCACCTCCACTGTGTTCATCACCACAACCAACAAAACCACCACAACAGCAATGCCGTGGTCCTTATACCATTACCACCGTCAAGAACAACACCTTTATCAACCCAAACAATCCCTATTACTACTATCCCTATTTCTACCACTACAACCATAAATAGCACTTGCTGCAACTATCCACATCAGCACTACCACTGTTATTCCTATCAACACCACCACAATAACTGTAGATGGTACCACCCAACAGAAACACCCATCTACAACTACATCCCATCATCACCAATACAACCACTCTCTCCTATCACTATACACATCAGCATCACCAACACCCATCAGTACCATTCACCCACAGCAGAAGCATCCCATACCACCAACGCAACACCCCCCCATAGCACATACCATCACCATCAATCCTCCCACCTCCACCATTGCACGTCTACTGCATATGTGCACCGTGAATGAATAGTTGGCTGGTTGGCTGCTCACAAGAGTGAATGAATAAATGTATCAATAGATAAGTAAAGAAATGGAAAAAAAAAAAAACTTCAGAATGTCTATGAAAGAAAAACAGTGATTTGTGGTGTGTAATGTAGACAGATCTCTATGCCTATATATCTATGTCTAGATAGAGAGGAGGGAGTGAGAAATCACCCCAAGGAAGGGATGCTATGTTCCAATCCATTCTCCATTCTCCTCTCAGGATTTTGGGCAAGCAAGGCCCATTTGATTTTCAAGTCACCAGGTCTGGGACTTAAACCGCACAGTTGCTCACGTGGGATCCAGTGCCTTAACCTCCACACCGCCTGCTAACCCCATTTGAGCTTCGTCATTCTCACACCCCTTCCTTCTTCCTGACTTAGCCCTGTTTACTACCTCTGCAGTCAAAGCCCAGTTATGGCCCAGCCTCCTCGAAGAGTGCCCAGCGGACTGGCCACCCTGTTAGACAGGAGCTGAAAGTCCAAGATCCTGGTGGGTGAAGGGGAAGTGTGCAGCCACCGCTCAGCAGACTCCTGGGTAACAAAGTGGGGCTGTCCAAGCAGGGCAAAGAGAAGGGAGAAGCAGTCCCACCACGCCCCAAATTCTGGGGGTGTTTCTGGTGTTACCTCTGCTGAGAAACCCTCTGTCTTGTTCTCTCAATGTCCTTTTCCTCAGCAGGCAGCCAGATACCCTAGGAATCACAACTGGAGCCAGCAGATCAAGGTCCACAGTCAGCTCTTGCCTCCCAGTGACTTTCTGGTTCTCTGTCTTCCCATCTAGCAGTGAGAAATGTAGGAAAGATACGTCTGGTGCCCCTCCAGCTCTGGTGATCTGTGACTTAGCATCAGAGGAGGACTCAGTAGGCCGAGCTAGTTTCCCTGTATAGATAATCCCTCTCTGCTTAAATCCTGGATGGCAGACATATCCCCAAAGTAGTGGTTGAAGATCTAAGAAGAAAAAATGAAACTTCTTATTTTTACACCCAATGGGCTCAGTCAGTCAGGAATTTTAAAGTTAGAGAGTCCTTAAAGATCAGTCCATCCAAGCTCTGGAGAGAAAACCTTCTCCAAGGTCCGAGCAGTGCCAGACCTTATGTCATGGTTAGAGGAGATGATGTCTCTGCTTTTCTCAGCCCTTTTTGCTGCTCCAGGAAATCTGATTGACCCAAACACTTTTCTCAAAGTTCCACTTCATACTCACATAGCTGCTGCAGTCCACACACTACCCCAAAACCTGAAGTCCCAACTCCCAATGAAGAAGGCTTAGCACAAAGGCCTATGGGGCCATGTCAACCATAGACCTCAGAGAACCCATGGGGAGCAATGACTCCATTTACCTTTGAAGCATTTCCCAGGGACTCAGTAGAGGAAGGAGATGGAAGCAGATAAAGGGCTCTCCTACTTACTATCATCTCCATCCATTCTGCTTCCTATCCCTCAAAAACTATTGGTCTCTGACCCTTTGTTGGTCTCTTTCTCTGTTGGTCTTCACTCATTTATCTCTTTTTTATTTTGTTTTTGTTTTGTTTTGTTTGCCATAGGGCATGTGCACTCGCTGGAGAGAAATATGGAGAGACAGAGAGAAGACAGTGAGAAATCACCTCCCAGAGGTGTTGGCCATGCCACAATCCCTTCTTCTCCATTCTCCTCTTGGGATTGTGGGCATGCAGGCACATGTGCCCAGCATGATTTTCAAACTGCCAAGTCCAGGACTCAAACCATGGTGGCCATGTGGGAATCCAGTGCCTTAACCACTGTGCCACCTATGGTTCTTCTCTTTTTTGTTTTAATTGCCAGAGGGCACATGCATATGCCAGAGAGAGGCAGAGAGAGAGAAGGAGAAAGCATCCCCCAATGGAGCATAGTTACACCATTATCCCTTCTCCTCCATTTCAGCATCCCATTGGTATTTTGGGCATGCGCACATATATATATGCCTGGCATGTTTTACAAACTATAAAGGTCAGGATTTGAACCACATGGTTAGCCATGTGGGATTTCGCTCACTTAACCACTAGGCTACAGGGCAAATCCTCATCTCTAACTCTTTCTGTCCCCTTCTTTCTTTGCCCCTATCCCATTTTTGCATTCTGTCCACTTCTCTCTGACTCCATCTTTCTCTCTCTCCTCTCTTCTTGCCCCACATTCTCTGTCAGCAATTATGCTATTGGCATTTCAAAGATGGATGCCAATTTCAAGGTCTTATTAATCCACCTCTAGGAACATTGTTATTCATAAAATAAAACATCCAGGAATTATAACAATATTTACAAAACTCTAAAGCATAGTGGAGATGCGAGAGCCCAGGCAGGGGAGTGAGAGTCCTGGATTTCTTTCTTTATCCTGCCCTGACTTGCTGGGTGATCTTGGGAATCTTTATTGGGGTTTCAGCTCCTGCACCTATAAAATGAGGAGGATAAGACACATTGAGACCAAGCAACATCCCCAGCTCTCTAGGACTGGAAGGGTGCCCAACTCTCCAGCACAACCGGGGGCCCCTCTCTGTGGACACCACCGACCAGTTGCTGTAGTGAGCACTTGCTGGGAACTCACCAACCTGTGCCAGCAGGTGTCTGTGCTGTGATTAGATCTCGCGCTCATCCTGGCTTCTTCCTGCTCCTTTGTTTAAATGTGGAGAAACATTCCATGCATTTGGCAGCAGATGAACCCCACCGCCCTTCGGGAAGATCTATTTATGGTGAGTAGACTGGAGGGGCCGTCTCACAGAGCCCAGATGGGGACGGAAACAAAAGCCAGAAACCCAGAGAGAACTCATTCTCTCAGTCAACAAACGTATACTGAGCAGCACCTGACTAAATCACACACTGTCTCTGCCTTTATTATAACACAAAGCAAGGAAACGATTCTTCTCTGCTGAATGAATAATGTTCTGTGGGGCTGCAGAAGCAACAGTGTCTTCGCTTGTTTGTTTTGAATCAAGGAAGGCTCCCAAGAAAGTAACAGTTGATCTCCAGCCTGTGGGTGAGTAGAATTTCAATGGACAGAGAAGGTGCACTCCATGTGGGAGAGGATGGAATAAGTAAAAGAATAAGGGTGGAGGGGCATCCCTTTAGGAGCAACTGAGCAGAACAATTAGGTAAAACCAGACTAAGAGAGGTGTGGGAGCCTTGAAGAGGAGGCTAAGGTGATCACCTTTCTTTTAGGACCCTGGAGAGCTCAGATTTCTCTTTCAACAGGGAAGTGACGAGCTCAGATTTATTTATGCTTTAGGAAGATCCCACAGGTCGCCAATGTAGAGCTGGATGGAGTGGGACAGACAGAAGGCTGAGACTGCACACACCAACAGAACACAGAAGCAGGAGCTCTGCCAACCATCGGAATAAACTTGTATGTCAACACACACACCCCAGGCTACAGGGGAAGGGAAAAAGCCAAGTGGAGTGAGTCAGAGACAGGAAATGAGGTCTGAGTAGGACTTGGCAAAGGAGAAACTCGCCCAAGAAGACAAGTCTGTCAAGGCGGGAAGACAAGGAAAGAAGAACATCTCTGAAGCCCTAGGAAGGAGGCTTGTATTTGGAAGAAGCCACAAGTGATAAATCACCACACCTCAGAGCTGGCAGAGGCCTTCAGGCCTGTTAAATTCTTCATCTACCTACACTAAATGGAGAACTCAGGTCCTAAGTACATGAGGGGCCTGCCTGGGTCCCCTGGCAAGCCGTAGCGGAGCCCAGTCTGGAAGC
>NW_006159568.1:1778019-1814933 GCF_000334495.1 Tupaia belangeri chinensis
TCTTTATCCTGCCCTGACTTGCTGGGTGATCTTGGGAATCTTTATTGGGGTTTCAGCTCCTGCACCTATAAAATGAGGAGGATAAGACACATTGAGACCAAGCAACATCCCCAGCTCTCTAGGACTGGAAGGGTGCCCAACTCTCCAGCACAACCGGGGGCCCCTCTCTGTGGACACCACCGACCAGTTGCTGTAGTGAGCACTTGCTGGGAACTCACCAACCTGTGCCAGCAGGTGTCTGTGCTGTGATTAGATCTCGCGCTCATCCTGGCTTCTTCCTGCTCCTTTGTTTAAATGTGGAGAAACATTCCATGCATTTGGCAGCAGATGAACCCCACCGCCCTTCGGGAAGATCTATTTATGGTGAGTAGACTGGAGGGGCCGTCTCACAGAGCCCAGATGGGGACGGAAACAAAAGCCAGAAACCCAGAGAGAACTCATTCTCTCAGTCAACAAACGTATACTGAGCAGCACCTGACTAAATCACACACTGTCTCTGCCTTTATTATAACACAAAGCAAGGAAACGATTCTTCTCTGCTGAATGAATAATGTTCTGTGGGGCTGCAGAAGCAACAGTGTCTTCGCTTGTTTGTTTTGAATCAAGGAAGGCTCCCAAGAAAGTAACAGTTGATCTCCAGCCTGTGGGTGAGTAGAATTTCAATGGACAGAGAAGGTGCACTCCATGTGGGAGAGGATGGAATAAGTAAAAGAATAAGGGTGGAGGGGCATCCCTTTAGGAGCAACTGAGCAGAACAATTAGGTAAAACCAGACTAAGAGAGGTGTGGGAGCCTTGAAGAGGAGGCTAAGGTGATCACCTTTCTTTTAGGACCCTGGAGAGCAATTACATATCTTTCAACAGGGAAGTGACGAGCTCAGATTTATGCTTTAGGAAGATCCCACAGGTCGCCAATGTAGAGCTGGATGGAGTGGGACAGACAGAAGGCTGAGACTGCACACACCAACAGAACACAGAAGCAGGAGCTCTGCCAACCATCGGAATAAACTTGTATGTCAACACACACACCCCAGGCTACAGGGGAAGGGAAAAAGCCAAGTGGAGTGAGTCAGAGACAGGAAATGAGGTCTGAGTAGGACTTGGCAAAGGAGAAACTCGCCCAAGAAGACAAGTCTGTCAAGGCGGGAAGACAAGGAAAGAAGAACATCTCTGAAGCCCTAGGAAGGAGGCTTGTATTTGGAAGAAGCCACAAGTGATAAATCACCACACCTCAGAGCTGGCAGAGGCCTTCAGGCCTGTTAAATTCTTCATCTACCTACACTAAATGGAGAACTCAGGTCCTAAGTACATGAGGGGCCTGCCTGGGTCCCCTGGCAAGCCGTAGCGGAGCCCAGTCTGGAAGCAAGAGCTCCCACCTCTGAGTCCTCCAGTTTACCCCATGCCCACACTTTGCCAGACTAGGGTGCTGTTCTACTATGCCAGGAAAAGAACCAAAGCCACAAGAGCCACAGGAAGGTGCCTGGAATACTTGCTCCGGTGAGGGTCAAACCCAAAAGCCAAGGTTCTGAGGCAGGCAGGAAGCTGTGGCATCAAGGGCTCTCCTTCCTCTCAGAGTTCAGTGAGGGCAGAGGCAGGACAGGAGCATCATGGTGGACAGAAATGGTGGTAGGGCCGGGTGAATGATCTTCCAAGAGGAAAGAAAGCAAGAACCAGGGCACGAGAACATTCTAGCAAAGTGGGACTCACGTTGGATGTTAGAATCATTCGTCATTCGTAAACAAGATGAGTCTAAAGTGATAGGGCTGGAGGTGGCAGAAGACAAAAGGGCCTGTTTGGGAGTGGAATTGTATGTGAATTGTGTAGGTGAGTTTGAAGGAATGGCTAGACCCCATGGCTGATGCTTTCGAGCACTTACTCTGTCACAGGCACAGAGTACCTGTGATATCTCGTTTAAGCCTCACAGAACTTCCTGAGAAGACTCTATTATTGTCTTTACTGGATAGATAAGGGATCTGAGGAGCAGAGCTCTAAATATTAGGTCGTTGGGAAAGTCATGAAATACTTTTCTATGTTTTCTATGCAAAACGCTTCATGACTTTTCTGATGACCTAATATATTTGTCCTAGTTTCCCCAGCTTGAATATGTGCAAGCCGATCTTCAAACCTAGGTCCACCTAACACTGAATCCAATCTTGTTACAACCGAGCTCCACTACTACGGACCACAGAGAATAGACAGGTGACAGATGGAGAGGAGAGAGGGAAAAGTGAAGTCCTGAGAGAGGGAAGTGAGAAGTCCTGAGCAAGACCATGGGCCTAGTAAGGACTCAGAGAGGACCAGACTGAGACACAGGGAGACGTCACAGGAGCCAAAGGTAGAGAAAGTCTCAATCAAACGTCAAGGAGAGTCTTCAATCAGTCCAAAATGTCCATGTGGTGTAGATGCCCTGATCACAGAAGAAGCAGAGGAACCTTGAGGAACAAGAAAGCCCAGTGTCTGCAGGTACACAGGCTGCCTAGGGGACGTGGAAGGAGACTCAGGGTGCAGAGGAGAGTACTGGTTAGTGCAGGAGTAGTTCTAACCCCAGACAGACCTATGAGGTCATACAAGGAAACATCCCCAACACAAAAGAAAAGTGGATCAACTGGGCTTCAGTAAACTGAATTTTTTTGTTTGTTTGTTTCAAAGGATGCTCTCAAGAAACTAAAAAGACAAACCACAGAGTGGAAAACAGCATTTAAAAATCATATATTTAATAAAGGTCTTATACCCAGAATATTTAAAGAACTGTTATGCTTCTTTTATTTCTTATCTTTTACTCTTAGACAGGTCTCACTCCTCCTCCTCCTGAGTAGCTGGGATATATGCCAGCATGTCCAGCTTGTAGGGTAGGCTGGGAATTGAACCTGGGCCTCCCATGTGGTCTTCGCCTACCAAGTAGCAGCATCTACCCCCATGTATTCTTGTTGCTGGGCCAAAAGAACTTTCAAAACTCAACAGTATTAAAAATAAAAATAAAAAAGTTTAAGTATGCAAAGAATTGGGGGGGGGGATTTCTCCAAAGAAGATATATAAATTGCCAATTAGTACATAAAAAGTTACTCAACATTATTAGTCTTTAGAGACATGCAAGCCAAAATAACAATGAAATAGTACCTCATACCAATCAGGATGGCTACCATCAAAAAGAAAGACAATAACAAATACTGTTGAGGATGCACAGAAATAAACCCTGATATATTATTGATGGGAAGGTCAAAGGGTGCAGCCACTTTGGAAAATAGTTTGGCAGTTCCCCCGGAAGTTAAATATAGCATTACCGTAGGATCCAGATAGTTCATTCATAGGTGTATACCCAAGAGAACTGAACGCATATGCTCAGTTAAAAAGGTTGACACTAAAGTTCATAGCAGTATTATTCCTAATAGCCAAAAAGTGGAAACAAATCAATGTCCAGCAATTGATGAATGGCTGAACAAAATGTGGTATGTCCATACAACGCAATACAATGTTATCTAGCCATAAAAAGGAGGAAGGCACAGATGCATACTACAGCATGGATGGGCCTTGACCACATTATGCTGAGTGAAAGAAGCCAGACACAAAAGGCACCTTATACGATTCCATATGTATGAAAAGTCCAAAATAGACAAATCCATTGAGAAAGAAAGTAGATTAGTGGTTGCCAGGGGCAGGGAGGAGAGAAGAATGAGGAGTGACTAATGGGTATGGGATTTCCTTTTGGGGTGCTGGAAATATTCTGGAATTAGTAGTGACAGTTGCACAACATGTGAATATACTAAAAACTACTGATGTGTACAATTTAAAGGGTGGATTTTAAAAGAGGAAGGGAAAGCAGGCAGAACTTCCAAAGTAAATACTGAGTAGTTGTTTAATCCTTCAGGGAACATCAGGGAGCTCATTTGAATAATCTGGGGGGGGGGACAAATTTTGTTCAACTGTTAAATTCTTTTGAACTTACTACTCTGAAGACTAGCTTATGTTGCATTTTTTACTACCTTCTTATAAAGTTATATATTAATAATAGCTAGATTTGTAGAGAAATATCTGGAGGGTTGTTATCTTAAATGTTAACAGTGGCTTCCCCTGGGAGATGATATCTTGTAGGATTTCAAATTTATTCTTTTTTTAAACGTATCACTTATCTGTGTGCATATTTATCAACTTCATAATCAGTAAAATCCATAAAGCTCTTTTTGTTTGGGGAAAAAAAAGCGAGTATGATGAGAAAATGTTGATAATTTTTATTTTTGCTAGGTAATTTTTAAAGTTCTTTCTACTTACATGAAACCAATGCCATTTTGCTAGTTGCTCCCAAGAGGGAAGAACCCGTCCAATTAGCTGAGTGAGCACAATTCAATTATTTTCTGAACACTGAACAAGGCCCCGTGCAAGCCCTGCTGTGCCAGAGAGAAGGACGTTTAGGGCACGTTTCCTGCATTCAAGGGTCTTTTGATATAGTAAAGGATCTCAGATGTGTAAATAAATAACTGAAAGCAAGGCAGAACATAAAAGTCCTGAACAGAAGCACCTGCAAGACTCTGTAGAATCCCTGAGGAAGCCGTGGTTCACCACTGAGGGATTCAAACAGAAGGGACCGCTTTAGAGCTTGGCCTTGAGGCTGAGTGGGATTTCATCAGGAAGACAAGAAGGAGGGGCAACAGCCAAGGCCAATGGTGAGGCCTTCCTGGGCCCTGTCCAGCACTCCTACTCTTCTCTACCTTGAACTCACTGCCCCAGCCTTGCTGAGTTGCTGATGCTCCTGGGCACAGGAAAGGAGTTTCACACCTTCATATTGGCACCCAGCTGGGGCTGCCCTTCCCTCCTCACCTGGCTCACTCCTGCCATCCTCCAACACTCTGCGTGCTGTCTTACCCATCACCTGGGCAATGACAGCATTCTGAGTCTGTCTTTTATCCCAGTCTGCACCCTGCTTGGTGATATCTGTTTGGATATTTGTTTCCCCATTAGATCATGAGCTGAGTTGATGAAAGCCTGGCAGAAGCCCTGCAGGTGGCATGGTGGTTAAGGTGCTGGACTCCCACATGGTCGACTGCGGTTTAAGTCCCGAACCTGGTGGTTTGCTTTCTCACTTTCTCATTCTCTCTCTCTCTAGTCAAATTAAAAATAATAATAATAGGAACCAGGAGATGGCACAATGGTTACATCACTGGACTCCCACGTAATCGACTGCAGTTCAAGTCCCAGACCCAGCATCTTAAAATTCACACTGGGTGAGTGTGTGTACCCAAGATCCTGAGAGGAGAATGGAGGAGAAGAGATTGTGACATAGTCATCCGCCCTGGGGGTGTGATATCTTGCTTTCTATCTCTCTGGTGAGCACACATGCCCTATAGGAAAAAAAAATCCTAAATTAGTAATAACAATAATAAATAAAATTAAATGAATTGCTACTTGTTGAAAAAAAAAAAAAAGGCTGGGAGCCTGCCCCAAGCATCTGTGCTCAGTAAGCACTTAATGGGATGGAACATATACTGTGGCTAGGTTGCACACAGGAGGGACAGATGGCGGCCATAGCTCTGTCTGCCCAGCACACTCCCATAACCCCTTCTTCTAAGGGCCCTCCTTACCCTTCTGACCACAGAGCTGAGTCAGAGATGTGGGCTGGGTCAGTCATAATTCCCCATCCCCCAGATAAGGTCATTGATCCAGGGCTGCATGAGACCCAAGCCAGGCCGTCAATATCCCATCCCAGGATGTGTCTGGAGGCAGCACTGTCCTCAACAAAGACTTAAGAAGACAATGGCCATATCCTCACTGAGCAAAGGTGGGAACAAAGCCATCACACAAGATAAGCCAAAGTGGGGTGTTAGTAGTTGGTGAGGGTTTTAGAGACCCTAGTTCTAATTGCTGACATGCTCAAAGCTGGGCTGGTTCAATTCTGTGTCCTAAATGGGACTTTTCAGTAAATACCTTTGTGAGTATACTAAGCCAGTCAACTTGAGTTTCTGTCACTTTTAGTAAGAATGTCCCTGTTGAGTGCTGGGATCCTGGGTAAAATGTACAGCTGGGATGACTGGAGGCCATACTGGGGAGAATTGCAAGTGCCACATGGGGGCTTAGCGTGTGTATAATCAATGCAATAGCAGTCCGAGCCCAATGAGAGAACACCAGCCACATGTAAGTTCTGAATCATAGTGGGAGGAGGACTTAACGGCCAGTTGAAAATGCAAAATAACACCACCCCCATATATCAGAGGTCAAGGAGAAAGAAAATGGAATAAAACCCTAATTTCGTTATGTAGGAAAGAGCAGGAAGGCTGGTGATGAATGGGGAAGTGAAGGAGAAAGGTGGTCACATTGAATAAATAGTCATTTCTGAAACACCACAAACAGTTCTGGACGCACACATTAGTCACCAATATAAATGGCATCTCAGGGGTTTTATAAACAAGCAGGCTGTTGCCAACACCCACATCTGGCAGATGACACATCCATCCTGTGTAAATACCTCACGTCGCATCGATTACCCTGATCAATTTTAGGCATCTATCATTTTCCAGGCCTGCAGCCTAGCACGGGGAAATTACAAAGAAATAGGATGCTCTGATCACCCTACAGCTCATAAGAAAACAGTGAATAAATCCACGGCCAAACTCAGGGGGCTTTCAGACAGAAAGAAAAAGAAATGGCCATTTTGTTTCTCCATGGAATTATTTCTTAAAGTAGATCAAGAAACCATCCGTTTCAAAAGTCACTACGAAATCCTTCCCCATCGTGAAAGGGAGAACGATCGATAAGGATACACAAGAAATATGGACAAGAAATGCTCGAAACTGGACGCTGCAGATACGGCAGCACGTCATCTGCTCCGGGGAAGAGAAAGCAGGGCTGGAAAGGCAGAAGCGATAAAGAGTGTATGTTTTATCTTGAAGGTGAAGGGGAGTCGGAAGAGGTTTTTTACACAGGAAAATGACACAGTGAGGACGGGTTCAAGAAAATGTTTCTTCTAGGCAGTGTGGAAGGGAGTAGAGTCTCTGGGTGTGGGGGGGGATGTCAGCAAGAGACCATGGGGTTTGGAGTGGGAGAGGAACTGCTGTTTATTGGCCCCAGCTGGGTACGGGCACTACCCTAAGCACTTTGCACACTGGATTTCCTTTAGGCCCTCAAAACAATCTTTCTAGGTAGCTGTTTGGATTCCCAACTGTATGAATGACAAAGAAGAGGCTCAGAGAGGTTAAGCAGCTTGCCTGAGGCCATGCAGGTCTTTGTGAGTCACTACCTCCTGGTATACAGTATTTATCAACTTTCTCAAGCAGGAGCTGAGGCACAGAGATTTTTAAATATACCAACATTTCTCCAGCTGTTGAATGCCAAGATTATATGTGAACACCAGCCTGAATGGCTTTTTTTCCTGCCTCACTTCCCTAACCAGCCGATCCTGTTAACTGAGCCTTTGTTCCATCGTGTTGTATCACTCCCATCATACTCATTGTTAACCCAAGTCCTATTGGGTATGTTTGAAAAGGGGCCCTAGGAAGGGTCTGGGCGAGGATGTGACAGAGGCCTGGGCTTCTCGAATCCAGAATAAGCTCTTCCTCCTGTCCAGGAGGAGCCCCAGCACCTTTGAAAATAATCCCTGCAAAGTCTCCTAACACCCCAAGTCTCTCTTCAGCAGCCCCAGCCTGTCATGGTAATTTCCAAAGCCTCTGCTTTGCGGGCTCACAAATCCTCCGTTCATGCTCAGACATATAAATTGCATTAGCAGAGAGGAGAACTATGCGTCAGGTGGTGTGATCTCTGAAGAAGAGAAGGCACTGGGCTCAAGTGCATGCACATGAGCACACTCGGGGCTGTCCCCTCTCCAGGGACATGCACAGACGGAAGGATGGGCCTCTCCAGGCCTCTTCAGACTGGGATGAAAGGAGCCTGTTTCCTTCTTAAGAGTGTCCTAGGTGCCAGGGAGATGGGTTGCCTGCACTAGCAGGCACACACATGCACCACACACACACCCCAGGTCGTTGTCACTGGCATTAACAAGTTAACTCAAGAGCCTGGGCCCAGAGGCTCTACAGAGTGTATGGAGGAAATGCTATTTCCTGCAGACGTCCCCAAAGCTCCTGACTTTTCTTTTCCTTCAGTGCTTCAAGCTAGTAGTTTATTAGTACTCCAATAAACAAGAAAAAATTTAAAATCCATCCATATTTATCTGGAATCCCTGTTCTGTTTTGAGTCCTAGGCTAGGTTCTGAAATAGGTTGGAAATAGCCCCAGATTTCAAGTTCTCTGTCTAGCAGGAAAAGCAGACGGGGAATGGGATTGAGGACCTAAGAAAAGGGCTCCAGGAAGGTTTGGAGGCAGACAGATCTGGGGTCAGTCTCAGCCTCCATGCTTGCTGGTTATATGGCCTTGGGTAAATGAGCCTCTGTTTCTTCATGTGTGAGTTAATATCTATCCAGCAGGGTTAGTGTATGGGTGTGTGTGTGTGTGAAAGAGAGACAGACAGACACAGTACCAAGCAAGGAGATGGAGCGTTCCTGAAGGGCATGGTATCTGCAGATGGTAAACATAAATCTATCATTAATGGGTAGATTTTTATGTAGAAAAAGCCAAGTAAAGTCTTTGGGTGAGACCTGGGTTTTGATTGACTGATGGATGGATTACTATGGGTGGGAGAGGAGGAAGAGTCCAGGAGAACACTGAGTTGCTGATTCTCCAGCTGGCTGGGTGGCAGAGCCATTCTTTCAGAGCTCTGGAACGAAGGGCAGCTCTGAAGACACCATGACCAGGTCAGCTCCAAGACATTTCTTTTTTTTCTTTTTTTTTTTTTAATAATTACTTTGAACTCAAACTGAGGTCAGCCATGTGAGAGTCCAGCACCCCTAACCACCATGCCACCTGCCGGCCCTGCTCCAAGGCATTTCTGAAAAAGTATCTTTGAGGATGTTGTAGGGAACACTATCTGGAATTCTCCTGACCTGGCCCTTTAGGACTGACTGGAGTGATCCCTACCTATTAACATGAATCTAACTTCTCGTGCTTGGATGCTCAGCAATTATAGGGGCCTTTGTATGGCCCAGCTGAACACCCAATGGACCTGGCTCTGCCACAGGGGTGTCTCAGATACCTGCTCTCTTTGCTCCAGGGCAGCCCTTTAGAGATCTGCCCACAATACTTGAGTCAGTCACTCTTCAGCTGAACAACCCCGGCTCCTTCCTTTGTTCTGACACAATAGTTTCCAAGCTGCCTTCCCTGGACACACTGGCAGACACAAAACCTTCCAAGTGTCTGGTGCAGCCCAGAGTGAGTAGCTATTTGCCCCCTTCTTAGATATGATTCCACCCTTGGTGTAACCTGAGGTCGTTTCAGTCCCCAAGGGTGGCCCTTCACACTTCCTACCTATCTCTAACTGAGGCTCCTTTCCTTTTCTTCTGTTGGGTCATAATTCTGCAACTGTATTTTTAATTCCAAGCGTAGAACTTGGCACTGACCTTGCACAAGCTCCATCCTATGATCAGGTCACCCCGTAGGGCAAACGAGGTGGAGGCTGGAACACAGGAAGGAGCTCCCACCAAGTCTTATAAGGGTTTAGAGGTGGAGGGGAGGAGCTGAGATAGTCCCAGCTCTGTTCTGGTCTTAGCCCCTCCATCTTTCATGTGGGCATGAGAAACACTTGTTTTTTGCCAAATCCAGAGAGGTCGAGATCATACTCCATTCCCTAGGAGCCACAGACTGAGAGGTCAATGTATACATTCCCCTGCTGGACAGCACCACCCTCAATCCATTGAAGGAGAAAAATCTCACAGAGGCTGCGAGGACCATCAGCATGCACAAGCCAGTGTCTCCATCACTAGGCGACACATTTTCTTAGGAGCCCTCTAGCCATGATGCATTGTAAACTTGGGTATCTGAAACCTAAAAGAAGGGGCTTCTTTCTGCCAGACAGGGCCACACGTCAGCCTCCTCTCACCAACTAAGGACTCTTAACATCTCACAGTATCTCCCACCCCAGCAGTCTGCTCCATATGTTAAAAAACAAAGAGACATGAATATGGGCCAGCTCCATAGCACAGTGGTTCAGCACTTTGCAGAGGAAGCTGGATCTCACATGGCTGACCAGGGTTTGAGCTCTGGCTCCAGAAGCTTTTAAGACATGCTGGGTGTTTCCATGCTCTGGCATAAAATAATAATAATAATAATAATAATAATAATAATAATAATAAAGAAATCGCTGTGGAGCGGACACCAGGACTCCAAGATGGCGTCAGTCGTACCAGGAGAAGGAACTCATGGATGTCCAACTTGGGGAGCTGCCAAGCTGGATATCGATGTGGGATTTTACCCCTAAAGGCATTGCTGCAGCATTTCAGAGAGGTTACTACCGGAATTACAAATGTGTCAATGAGAAGAACGGGGGTGTTACTGGGGTGTCTATGGTGTTGGCCACTCATGTGCTCAGTCAGCTACTGTCTTTCTTACAGGGAACTCAAACCTGAGCAGCAACGCAAGTACCACTGAAGAGGGCCAGCGTGGAGGGCACCCACGGAGCCAGACCTTCATCTCCTTGGCTTGGCACCCCTCCAAAGGAACTTGCCAGTCCTTTCATATCCCAGTTGAGAATTCACACCTAATAAAAGATGACTGGTAAGCGTACTAAAAGAAAAGAAATATAATCATGCTGCCTCCCCTCCCCCCACCCAGCCTAGCCTGAGGCTAATTAAAGATCTGGTCTGCTCAATTGGCCCTTTTTTCATTCAGCACTAGTCCCATTGGGAATAATAAGTTTTTAAAAACAGAGGTGAGTGATGTTGCTGGCCACAGCAACTATCCAGAACACAGAACTCGGGGTTACTGTGCTTTAGCATACCATTTAGTCCATCAAACAGTAACATAGGGTTTCAAACAAATGATTCAGAGTGACATCAGCTAAATGTCAGAGTAAGAACCTCCAAAACTCCTCTGCTCCACACCAGCCATGAAAACACTGTCCCAAGTGTCAAAACCAACTTTTTCGGACTTCTGAAAACTAACCAAAGACTTGTAGGAATCCAGGGATCATTGACTTAAGAAAGCATATGTCTGGGGCTAACAGGTAGCATGGTGGGTAAGGGACATTGCTGACCACAGTTTGAGTCCTGGACCTGCTAGCTTGCTTTCTCACTTTCCCTATCTCTCTCTCTCTTTATCTCTATGGTCAAATTTTAAAAAATAATAATAATAAGTAAAATTAAATAATTCTTAAAAAAGGAAGCATATGTCTATTCTAAGACACGTACATGGGTGTTTATAGAAACAATATTCATAACAGCCCCAAAGTGGAAGCAATCCTGATGCGCATTAACTGATGAAAAGATAAACAGAATGTGGTAAATCCATACACTGGAATAGTATTCACCCATAAAAAGGACTGATGTACTGATGCATGCTGCTATATTGTTGAACCTTAAACATGACGTTAGGTCAAAGAAGCTAGACACAAAATACCTCATGTAAATTCCATGTCAATGAAATCTCTAAAATAGGCAATTCTGTAGGGACAAAATTAATTAGTAGTTTTCAGGGACTGGGGAAAGGGGAAATAGGGAGTGACACAAACAGGTATTAAGTTTCTTTATAAGGTGACAAAAATGTTCCGGAAACAGGTAACAGTGATGGCTACATAAACTTGTGAACATGATAAAAACTGCCAAATTGAAGTTCATCTTAGGTCTGACTCCATGGCATGGCACTAACACGCTCCCTAAGAGAAGTCAGATCCCGCATGGAGACCATCATTCAAATCCTCACCCCAGTCGGCCTGAAACGCATGGGGCATACATGAGAATGTCCAGGACGCAACGGGCTAGAAGACTGGGGGAAACGGTGCCTAGCATGACCAGACCCTGAGGGTGCGCATTTCTCTCTCTCTCTGTCCTTTTCTCTCATTCGGCATGTGCACACACATAAGCACTCTATCACAAATAAAGAAAATTCACTTTAAAAGTGTGGTTTTTATGGTATACCAATTATACCTCAATTTTTGAACACCCAGTAAACTAAAAATACAGACAAAACAAAAACTAAAAGGTAACAGCAGGACCGACTGATGGCATGGTGATTAAGGTGCCTGGATCCCCACCAGGCCAACCTCGAGGTTTGCATCTGACTCGAAAAACACGCTGGTCCGAGCATGTGTGCCTACGTGCCCAAAATCCTAAGAGGAGAATTGGGGGAGGGAGGATTGCCGCATGCGTGTACTCCATAGGGAGTACTTTCTCACTTCCTCTCTCTCTCTCTTTTTCTGTTCTCTCTGGAGAGCACACTAGCAAATAAAAAAATTAAAATAATTAAAAAAAGAAAACCAGCAAAAAATAGAAAGCATAAATGTTTCTCTCCTATCTGAAACTTTGCAGATATCCCCAGTTGTTCTTAGGATGAGTAAACCCTACATGACCGAGTTCCTCTCGCCTCTTCCTCCTCAGCCCACATCACTCTCTCTGTTGTGCCACTGGCCACGCTGACCTCTGTCTGTCCAGGTCCCTGTTCCCTCTGCCTGTGACGCCCTTCCTTTACATGTCTGGCTTATTCTCAGACAACAGGTCTCAGCCACAACCCCAACCTTGCCAGCCCGAGAGACCTTCCCCGAGCATCCCTGACGATGTATCCTCCTTAGTCCCTCAGCCTCCCCGAGCAGCCCACCCATAGCACAGCACTCCAAACCCACCATTCATCACTCGCTTCCTGTGTATCTTTCTCCCCACGCTAGAAGATCATCTCCATGAGGACAGAATCTTTGCCTGTCTTGCTCACCATTAATGTGGGCGGACGCTCAATACATGCTTTTTTGATAATAAATAAATGCGGATCCTCTCAAAGCTTGTTGTCATCTGGAATTCAATTTTTCCTATTTTTTAAATCATCAGAATGGATGCATGCATGCTAGAGAGAGAAAGCAAGCACGCTCACCACCACCATGAGGCGTGGCCACGCTGCAATCCCTTCTCCTCCATTTCTCCACCCTATTTGGATTTGGAGGGTGCACGCCCCTGCACCTGATGTGCTTTTCAATCTTCTGGGCTAGGATTTGAGCCACAATTGGCCTTTGGAATCCAACTCCCTCAACTACTGTACTAAAAAGACAACCCTGGAATTCAATGTTTTTAAATATTTGCTTCTATTTCTTGCATGATGTGTCTTTCTGATGGAGATATTTGCTCTGATCAATCCTCTGACTAGGACTGTTTTAATGATGTGAAACATGCATGGTGATGCTTTCTGTCTACACATCATTAGGGGTTGGGGTAGCATACTTGTGTGATAACAAGATGGTCCAAGTCCGTGTTGGAATGCTTCGGGCTGAGATGAAATAACTGCTGCCCTCTTGGCTAAGGCAGTCACTTGAGAGACACTGGGAAGGACTATTGACTGACAAGGACCTCGCCCTTTTAGCCAAACAAATTATGCCCCCTGTCTGTGGACGCAGATTGAAGTGGGTTGGCTGGATGCCCTTCCCTGACTGTGTGCCCGCCCGTGGTAGGATAAGCCATGCTTTGCTTTGTGAGCTGTCGATGCCAAATGTCGCTGGGATATTAACAGGAGAGTCTTCCAGGTATTTCCCAGACAGTTTTTCTTCACTGGTATTGGCCTTTCCTCAATGCAGACTTCCACGTAATTTCTCACACAAATGTCTCCACTTCTCAAGCTCATGGACAATATACACTTAGAGTGTTTGCACTTTTTTCACTAATCTCAGCGGTACTTTCTTCTACATATATCCCTGTGCACACGTTTTTGCATTCTTACCTGTTTATTTCCTTAATACATTCTTAAAAGTAAAAGCAGCGCTGGGATCAGCAGTTAGTGTAATGGTTATGTAGCTGAACTCCCATGTAGTCAACTGAGGTTTGAGTCCTGGACTTGATGGCTTAAACTCACGCTGGGTGCATGTGCATGTGTGCCCAAGATCCCAAGAGGAGAATGGAGGAGAAGGGATTGCAGCGTGGCCATCCCCCCTGGGGGGTGATTTCTCGCTTTCTGTCTCTCTGTCTCTCTCTGTTTTTCTGGCAACCATCCCCCCTGGGGGGTGATTTCTCGCTTTCTGTCTCTCTGTCTCTCTGTCTCTCTCTGTTTTTCTGGCAAGGGCACACACCCTATAGCAAAAACCTCTCCAAAAAAAAAAAAAAGAGAGAGGAAAGTAAAAACAGTGCCAGCAGGTGGCATGGTGGTTAAGGGTGCTGGACTCCCACATGGCCGACCATGGTTCGAGTCCCAGACGTGGCAGCTTGCTTTCTCACTTTCTCTCTCTCTCTCTGATCAAATTAAAATTAATTAATTAATTAAAGTTAAATTTTTTAAAAAA
Organism: Tupaia belangeri chinensis; assembly: GCF_000334495.1. Lineage (NCBI taxonomy): Eukaryota > Metazoa > Chordata > Mammalia > Scandentia > Tupaiidae > Tupaia > Tupaia belangeri. Next base: position 1,792,298 of record NW_006159568.1, read on the forward strand.
AAAGTAAGATTGAACTTATTTATGTTCCCTCCAGTGATTTATAAATTACTGTTTTTGTTTTTAAAGTTCATTTATCTATTAAGAGAGACAGCCCAGGTTGGGTCTTGTCATGCTGCAATCCTCTTCTCAATCTTCCAGAAGCCAGAATGACAGATATGACCCTGGGTGCACTCAGCATATTCAGGTTGACTCAGGATCTGAGCCTGGAGCCTTCCCATATAGCTCCAGTATCTCACAGCAGTGCCCTACCTCCTGCAAGGGTCTGTAAAGTCTTGCTTTTGAAGACATCTCCCAAGAATTATCCCCCAATCCCACAACCCCACATTTCATTTTTCACAAAGACAACAAAGTAAACTCACTTTCTCGCTGGAGTTACTTGGCAGAGCAGGGAGCCATCCCTTAGAAGAACAGTACTGTTGATACCCAAGAAGGGTCCTCACCTCTGAAGCTCATGCTGGGCACATTGACCAGTGTTCTGGGCCACTGCTGTCCTTCCAGGTAAAGTGTCCTGATCCATGGTCTGGGCACATTGACCAGTGTTCTGGGCCACTGTGTCCTGATCCATGGCTGTTCCACGTGCCCAAGGCAGCAGAGAAGTCACCCGTGATATGAGGCAGTTCTAGTGCAACTTCCTTACACATTCTTGACACTGCCACATAGCCACCTCGGGAGAAGCCAGGCCAGTCTTGCCTCAACTGTTCCACCTATGACCTCCCCACCTCCCACACACCACCTCTACTGGTTAAAGTCAGACTCATCTTTAAACAAAGAAAGGCAGACTTGGAGCCAGCAGGAAATATGGTGGATAAGGTGCTGGACTCCCATAAAGCTGACTACAGTTCGAATCCCAGATCTGGCAGCTTGCTTTCTCATTCCCTGCTCCCCCATCTCTCTCTGGTCAAATTAAAAAGTAATCATAATAAATAAAAATTAAATTGAAAATTAAGAAAGATTTAAATAAAAGAAGAGCATTGTCCTCCATCAAAATAGCAAAGATTTAAAAGAGAAAACAAGCCAGACAGTAGCACAGAAGCAAAATGCAATGCTCTGTGAGGCTGACCCACATAGGAAGGTTCCCAGTTCATGACTGGAGGCCTCCCTGAGAACTCTAGGCATGTGCATGCCCATGATTTAAGGCTGGTCAAAGCTGCAGGTGAATCACGGCATCAGGACCCTGTTGTGGGTGTCCGTCTCTGTCTATCTGCCTCAGTCAAGAAATAAACAAACTTAAAAAGAATATTTTTTTTGGCCAGGAGGTGGTATGGTGGTTAAGGCACTGAATTCCCACATGGCTCACCATGGTTCGAGTCCTAGACCAAGCAACCTATAAATCACTCCAGGCATGTGTGCTTGCATACCCAGAATCCCAGGAGAATGAAAAAGGGATTGTGGTGTGGTCATTTCCCCTGGGGATGATTCTTACTTCCTTCTCACTATCCCTCTCTGTCTCTAGTAAGCATACACGCCCTATGGCAAAAACCTAAAAAAAAACTTATTTAACATTTGCTACAGGGTGTGTGCACTAGCTGGAGAGAGGCAGAGAGAGAGGGAGAAAGAGTGAAAGTGAGAAAGCATTCCCCAGGGAGAGTGGCCATGCCATAATCCCTTCTCCTCTAAGGATTTTGGGCACACAGACACACCCAGCATAGTTTTCAAGCTCAAACCATGCTGTCAGCCACGTGGGATCTAGCCACCTTAACCTCATGCCATCAACTGGCCCAAAATAAAACATTTTTAAAATAATAATTTATTTAATTAAAAAGAAAAGAAAATAGTATTGACAAGTGTGCAATGAAATAGAAGGGCTCTTCCATTGCTAGTGGGAGTATAACTGGTCAATAGATAACCAAAGACATAGAGTGTTCACACCTTTGACACACCACTTCTACTCCTCAAAATCTGCCTTAAGGGAATATCCAAATGCCATCTTGGGTTTTACGTACGAAGATACTCAAATTTAGCATTATTCACAGTAGCAACACATTTGCAAATTACCAGAATATCTAATGATAGTGAGGTAGTTACACAAATCCAAAGAATAAAATATTAAATAGCCACTAAATATTGTATTTTTGGAATAATATTAGATGATATGGGGAAAGACCCTTGACATATGAAATGAAAGACGAGAATGCTGTCAAACTGAATATAGGTGATTTCCGTGTTCTTGGATATAAATAAGAAGCCTGGAAGGATACTCACAAAAATGTTTATGGTGGTTACTTAGGAGGAAATATTGTTACAAACTAAATTTTTTATCCTTCATATAGTTTCCAAATTTTCTGTCAGGGTCATATGTTATTATTAAATTGGAAAAAGATATTTAAATTTGTTTTAAATCCTGTAAGTTTTCAAGGCTCAGCTTACAGTATGCTTTTTTCCTATAACCCTCCCACAGGAAGAGACAAGTACACAAAGGTGTGGCCATTCACCTGGCAGGTTCCTGTGACTGTCAGACTGGATCACCGAACCTGCTTACTTCAGAGCATCTCCACTGTCTTCTGCCCTTTCCCCAGACAGGGACCAGAGGGACAGGGACAAAGTCTTTTACTTTTTACCACTATTTTTCTAAGGCTGAGTACAGTGACTGTTTAACAGATGTTTTGAGAGTGATAAATTAGGGCCAGCCTCATAGCCTAGTGGTTAAGGGAGCCAGATTCCACATGGTAACTGTACGTGGTTCAAATCTCAGCCCTGGCAGCTTGAAGAACAGGCCAGCCACATGTATATCCATGCCCAGAATCCCAAGGATGGAGAAATGGAGAAGGGATTGTAGCATGACCACACCCCCTTGGAGTGCTTTCCCTTTTTGCTCTATTTCTCTCTGGCAAGCACATGAGCCCTTTGGCAATTAAAAAGAGAAGAGGGGCCGGCGGGTGGTTAAGGGCGATGGACTTCCACATAGTGCCACAATTCAAGTCCTGGACCTGGTGGCTTGCTTTCTCATTCCCCGCTCTTCACTCTGTGCCTCTCTCACTCTGTCCATTTCTGTACCTCTCTGGTCAAATTAAAATAAATAAATAAATAAATAAATAAATAAATAAATAAAGTTAAATAAGATCATTCTTTTTTAAAAAAAATTATTTAATTTAACTGTATTTCTTTTAATTTGACCAGAGAAGTACAGAATAAGAGACAGTAAGAGAGATAGAAAGTGAAAAAGCAAGTCACCAGGTCCAGGACTCAAACCGTGGTCGGCACGCTTAATCACCACGCTACCTGCCGGCCCCAATAAGATAATTCTTTAAAAAAAAAAAAAATGAAGAAGAAGAGAGAAGAAAGAAAAGGGAAGAAGAAAGGAAAAGAAAGAATGAAAGAAAGAACAAGAAAAAGAAAGAGAGAAGGAGGAAGGAAGGAATGAAAGAACGAAGAAGAATGAGAAAAAGAGAAAGAGAGAAAAAAAGAAAGAAAGAAAGAGAGAAGAAAAAGAAGAAAGAGGAGAGAGAGAGAGAGAGAGAGAGAAGAGAAGAGAAGAGAAGAGAAGAGAAGTAAATCACATCACTCAAGTGTCAGGTAGTGTGCAGAGATAATGCAACTAGACCCACATGGGAAAAATCCTGAATTCATTTTCTGGGACTTCCTTGAGATCACTGGTGTGGCCATGATCAGAATGGCTGAAAGTGGGGTGGATAACTTACATAAAGTAAAACAATGCCTCCTCTGGAGTAACCACTGGAAACATTTTAAGGAGTAGTATCCTTTTGGTCATGAAGACCCTATTAGGAGTAGTTGTATCTCTCTCTCTATCTCCCAGAAGAAATAAAAAAAAAACTTTTATAAAAAGAATAAAACTATTTGTAAAAAAAAAACAAAAAAACAGATTTTCTGAAAAATACAAGGTTTAATTGTATGCATCAGATCTACATCAGTGGAGCTCATTTTTTAAGATATCTGGATGCGAAGACTAGAATCAAGACCTCTGCCTCTGACTATGGCCTACAAGAATGGACCAGGCTAGCCTCTCAGCAGCAGCACCACACCAGTCCACCTCTTGCCACCTCTTCTGGCACACTCTTGTTTTCTCGATTGGTCTCTGGGTCATGCCAACCTCCTGCCAATCTCAGGACTTTTATGTCAGTCCCTTTATATGGAAACTTTGCCCCTTCTAGTTAGTCATCTCCTTATTAGCTGCTAGGTTTCAATTCTATAATATTGGAGACGGATTAGGTCCCTCCCGATAGCTCTTCATTCTTTTCCTTCTTACCTGTTACTACAATTGTCATCTTGTATTTGCACATCTAGTATTTGTACTGCTTCACTGCCATCTCCAGAAAGCCAGGTCTGCCTTGTTTACAGATGGCTTCCAGCCCCTGGAACTCAGTGTTGTTAGTGGTGCAGAGTTTGACACAGTTGTGATCTGCACGAATGAAAGAGGATTGACTACATGAACCAGATCGAATACACAGCAAGCATTTCCCCCCCATTTCTCTCATTCACAAGTCCCTGATCTGGGCCAGCTCCCTGCACTTGAGCTGATGATGAGGCATCAGAAGTTCAGAGTCAGCCAAGGCGCAGAGAGGCTAAGTGGTGCATAGGGCACAGAGCTCGTCTGCAGTGGAGTTGGGGCCGAGAGCCCAGGCCCCAGGCTCCAGGCTCCTGGCACGGTGCTCCAAAGAGCCCACCCATGGGGTTGAAAGCAAGCCCAAGCTGGGCTCTTGTTCCCGCTGCCCAAATCCCTTTCAGGGAATCAGTCTTAATTTGGAAAAAAGGAGTGAATCAAGTCTTTCATTTATTACCAGGGCAGGGAGTCCAGAGCAGCTGCCTGCTTGGATTCAGTTCGGCACAAGGACAGGAGTTCCTTGCATCTCTGCCCTGCATTGCCATCGCCAAGTTTTCTCTTTTAGCCTCACAGAAATCCTCTGAGGATAGGTAAGCAGCGGTGAGCCTCCTGTCGCACAGAGGAAACAGTCCCAGAGAGCTGTGTTGCCTGGCCCAAGGCCTCACAGCTGGGCAGCCGGAGACCCACTCCAAGTCCAGAGCTCTTTCTGTATTTCTAACACATGACCACAATCACAACCACGACACGCAAATCTCTGTTTCCCACAGCACTTGTCAGCCATAGGTATCTCAGTGCTAGTGACTCAATAAATGACAAGGGAAGGCATTGACAGGGTGACAGGGTGTGGATGTGGTTTCTCATGACTCTGACTGTGCCCAGGTCTTAGTTTCCATCACCCTAATCACATGTTCCTGATCTTGTGGCTCAGTGTTCCTTTCTGGTCCTACGGCTTTGATCCTGACTGATGAAAGCAAAACAGATCCTGTGTCCTCTCTTCATGACCAGCCCCAGTAAAGTAGCCAATGGGTAAGAGAGACCACGAGAGTCTCTAATGGAGTCAGCACCAGGGCACACGTACTGGAGAGGAAAGTGCAAGTCCTTTCTGACTGAGAGAGTTTGGGCTTTGAAATGCAGAGAGAAAGAGAGGGAGAGAGTTTGGAATGATTAACAATCTGGTGCCATGGGGGTAAGGCTGCAGGATACCACATGGCCAACTGCACAATTTACGTTCCAGACCCGGAGACTTGAAAAACACATTGGAAGTGTGTGTGAGTACCCAAAATCCCAAGAGAAGGGATTGCAGCAATGGCCATGCCCTCTGGAAGGAAGGCATGTGTTCCCATTTTCCTTCTCTCTCTCTTTCTGTCTCTCTAGAGAGCACACATACCCTAGAGCAAAATTTTTTTTAATTCCTTAAAAAGTACATGTTTAAAAAGAGACTATTAAGAACCAAGAATGGTATTGGGAAAGGCAGAGATTGGGTACTGACTTCCAGCCCAGTTTCCATGCTATAACTTCAGGGAAGTCGCTATGCCTCTCCAAGATTTAATTTTCTCATTTGTGAAATTGCAGGGGGGGGAACGAAGTCAAGATGTCAAGCATCCAGTCTTCTTAATTTGTTCTTACTGACCCCTAAATCCTTACCGTAACAGTTCCCACACATACCTTGTATGCATTATTGCTCAGTAAGAAGGCCAAAGCAGGTAAGGTCTCATTATCTGGAACACATTAGAACATAGTGCTTAAGAGCTGGCCTTCCTGAGTTCCAATCCAAGTTTGCCACTCATTAGCTGTGTGACCTTGGCAAGATATGAAACCCCTCTGTGTTTCAATTTCCTCATATTTAAAGCAAGAGTAACACTTGTACCACTGCAAAGCGTTGTTATGATCAAAGGACTTAATGCAAATAAAGTACTTAACTCGGGCCTGTTAGATGGCAAACTCATTAACTAGCTCACCTAGTAAAAGCTGACACTCTCCATCCCACGTAAATGAAACCTCATAAAAAATTGAAACTTTCCCTTGGCCAAAACGTTAAAAACTATAATGGTTTCGGATACAAATCAAGAACTACCATCATTTTGAATGCAAATCTAAAATGCATTATAAAATTCCTTGCCTCTGTAAACACAATTAATTTGCCTCCATTCCTGACACAAGCTCAACGAGAAGAGACTCCTAACGAGGGCAGGATCTGGTCTCCGATTCCCTGCTGCGTCCCAGTAGGTAGAAGTGGGCCTGGCACAGAGAGTGCTCAGTTCATTGCTGCTTACAGGATGAAGCCAAGGTCCTGGGCAGGAAGTTCTGTGATGGAAACTTTAGGATGAAGATGCTTTTGGAGGTTAACGAGGGACTTCTCATCTCTTCACTGAAGGACCCAGACATTTGTGGCTGAGTTTTAAAGTTTGTTCCCCCCCCACCCCCCGTCCTATCCTCCAGGTCCCACTTCCCACTTCAATTGTCCTCCCAGGAGGACACTTTTCAACACTGCCTTTGAAACTCTGGGTCTGTCTGGGGCAAGTTCCTTGGAGACCAAGACAACTGCTGCAGTGCGTGCCAACAGGAGCCAGACAGTCATGACAGCTGTCCTTGCTGAGTGCTTACCACTTCACACCCCCTGTGGCTTCTCATGCTCACATGCAAACTAGCAAGATCAGAATCGTTGTACCCCCGCTTTACAGATGAAAACAAAGCTTACTATCGTTAAGTGACTCCCATGCAAGCAGTGGAAAAGCCCAATTACTAAGATCAGGGTTGGAATAGCATGCCAGAGCGGCGGCACCAACTGAAGTGACCAAGTATGGTGACAAAATGCTGGGCAGTGGCAGGGATGGATAGAAATCAGGAAAATGGAAGATAAGAAGTACTGGGGCAGGCAGTTTGCACGTAACCTAGAGCAAGTCCAGTGAGCGGGCTTGCCCACCAATTGCAGCTTTGTGTGTGATATCTCATGGGTGAATGAGTGGGGCCCTTTTAAGGGGACTGAAATGATAGTCCCACCTTTAGAAGATTCTATCTTCCTTCTACTCTACAATGGTCTAGGGAACTAGCAGCCAAATATGTTAGAATTGCATTCGAAAAATAAAAAATAAAGTAAAAAGGTGAGGCACGGTTTCTTTTTTAAGTAAAACTCCTGTACTCAGACCTCATTTTGAAAGGCTCACAGGCCTACCTGATTTAGTTCCCTGCCCTCGGCTCTATTTCATTAGGAGCGTTTACATAAGCAAATGGTTGTTGCTTTTGCCTTTAAAAAAGCATTATGGCAATAATTACCTGTTGCTCTGATGAAGACAATTCAGCCTTTCCACTGGCCAGAGCTAAGGATTGGACATAGAGGTGGCAGATTGTAGGGCATGATGAATGTATAGAGTCACATGCTCTCTGCTCCTGAGAGGGCAGAACTAGGACCACAGAGGGAAACTAGGAGAAGAGGGATATCTTCTCAATAAGGATTTTTAAAAAAACGGAGTGGAGTGAGACCAGAGGGGTTGCCTTGAAAGGACATTACCTCCGTCTTAGAGTAGTCAAGCAAGTAGAAGTCCAATGACTACTTGGCAGAGAAGCTTAACAGGGGGACTAGCTGTCAGGGTTGGACCCAGTGATCTCTGATCCGAGGCCCCTTGCATCCTGAAGGAGGCTTGTCTGCCTGCGAGCCAGGGCTCCTCCTTGCCGTAGGGACCTGTGTCTGGTGGGTTTGCCAAACTTATTCCAGTCCATGAGGTCGTTCTACATCAGTGCCCTTGCTTTGGAGTGAGTCACTTCATTTTTTTAGAATTATAATATAATTTACAGACAAAGATTCACCTTCTAAAGGATGTAATTCACTGGGTTTTAGTAGATTCACAAAGTTATGCAACCATCACCACTGTCTAATTCCAGAATGTTTTCCAAAAAAATAAAATAAAATAAAGCCACTCACCCATTAGCTCTCATTTCCATTTCCCTCTCCCTCCAGCCCCTGGCAACCAGTGACCTCATTTTTCATCTCTATGGATTTGCCTGCTATGGACGTTTATATGAATGGAATTACATAATATGTGGCTTTATGTGTCTGGCTTTTTTCTCTTTTCCTTTTTTAGGTTTATTTATTTATTTATTCCATAAATGAGAGACAGAGAAAGCAAACACCCCCAACAGGGTCTTCACACTATTATCTGCTCCCAGATAATACACAACTGCGTACCTAGTACACACAGGGAGGTCCCCTGACAAGAACCTGAAACCTTCTCATGTGACTTGGCCTCACAGAGCACTGCATTTTCCCACTGTGCCATTGTTTGCACAACAATAAAGTTATCTAAGGACTCATTTCTTAGAGCATATCCCCATTGTTAAGCAATCCATGACTGTAGTAAAAAAGTTCATGTCTTATGCCTGAAAATAGAGTTAGTTTTACTTTCTTGCTTCCTCATCTGGAAGAAAAAAAAGCTGTATTTCCTTTTCTTGTCTAGTTTCCCTGGTTATGACCTCCAGTATGATGTTGAATTAAAGTGGCAAAAACAGACAATCTTATCTTGTTCCTGAAACACAGAAAGCTTTCAGTCTTTTGCCATTACACATTACGTTAGTTATGGATCTTTGATAGATACCTTTTATTTGGTCAAGTAAATTTCTTTATATTCCTAGTTTCTTGAGTGTTTTTGTTTTTATTATTATTATAATATGTTGTTGGGTTTGGTCAAATGCTTCTTGGACTCTCCTGAGATGGTCATGTGGTTTTTATACTTTATAGTGTATTAGGTTGATCAATTTTCGTATGTCGAACCAACCTTGCATTCTTAGACGAAATCTCACTTCCTCATGCTAGTATTTTCTTGAGAATTTTTGCATTTATATTCATAAAGTATATTGGTCTATTGTCTTCTTGTGAGGTTTATCTGATTTGGGTTTCATAATAATATTGGCCTCATAGAATGAGTCGGGAAGTGTTCTCTTTAATTTTTGAGGGAAGAATTTATGAAATATTAGTCTTAATTATTCTTTAAACATCTGGAAGAATTCACCAGTGAAGTAGTTGTCTAAGCTTCTTTTGTTGATGGGAAACATTTTTTATTAGTAATTCAATATATTTCTAGTTTTCAACAGGGTCTGAGAACGAATTAGCTGTGAGAATGGGGAAATGTAAGAAATGGAAATAACATCTGTATTTTTGTTGGACAACTAAATATTTAGCTATTTAATGCAAATTGAAAATACATGAGAAGAAATTAATTTAGGAGAGAGAATCAAGACCTTTCTTTCTTTCTTTCTTTTTCTTTCTTTCTTTTTTTTAGTTTGCTATAGGGCACATGCGCTCTCCAGAGAAAGACAGAGAAAGACAGGAGATGGGGGAGTAAAAAAATCAAACCCTTCAGGGAGAAAGTCCATGATGTAATCTGTTCTCCTCCATTTTGCTCTCAGGATTTTTAGGCACACATGCACACGCACCTGGCATGTTTTTCAAGCTGCTGAGTCTGGGACTCAGACAGTGCAGCCGGCCATGTGGGATTCAGTCATCTTAGCCACCATGCCATGTGGCTGGACCAAGAGTTTTCTTTATTTGTGTTAAGTTTGAGATGCTCTTAGATTTCAAAGTAGAGCTGTCAAAGTGGATATCCACTTTTCCCCAGAAGTCTGGGTTCAGGGAAAAGTATGAGTCACAGATATAAAGTTGGGGATGTTCAGCAGACAGATGGTACTAAAACTATAGCTCTGGATAAGATCACCTAGAGAGACGGTGCAGATAAAGAAAGGGGAAAACGACCCAGGTCCAATTACTGATGCACCCCAATATTTAAAGCAGGCAGAGAAAGGATTGAAACAGACTGGCCGTTAGATAAGAGGAAATCCAGGAGAGTGCGTTGTCAGAGTATCTAAGAGAAAAGAGAATTTCAGGAACGCAGGAAGTGATTGTCCATGTCACAGCTTCAGAAAGCTTAAGTGATATGAGAACAGAGAAATGTCAGTTGCATCTCTGAGAAGGGGAAGTTACTAGATCAGGAAAGACTGCTTTGAAATGTAAAGCACAATTGTTGAATTATAAATCTCCATCGAATGTGTCTCTATGAATCAGGAGACAAAACAAGGCATTCTCCAAGAATGCAAAGAAGAGAGACAATGAAAGTGACTTGAATAATGAGTCCAGATATTAGGAATACCAGAGAGAAATAACAGAGCATATGGAGAAGTGATTATCAAAGAAAGAGCACAACAAATGTCCCTGCACTGAACAAATGCTGTAGTTTTCAGATCAAACAGGTTTACAGACTACCAGGTGAAATTAAATAGGTGAGATGTACCCTTTGATATAATCTGATAAGATTTTTCAACCAGTCAGTCATTATAGATTTGCTAAGCTCCAGCTTTGTGCCACAGATGAATAAAAGGAAACTTCTATAGGCTCTCTGATGGGGGGGGGAGTTATGTTCAAATGAAAACCAAACTAAAAAAAAAGAAAAGAAAAGAAAAAAACAATTCAAATTGCGTCAGAAGTGTCTGACATGCTCCTGCGTTTGCATCCCATGGTCTCCCTGTGCACATGCTCACATGCCTGTGATCTTGCCTGGCTGAGGCTGGGGAAAGATAGTGGCATGAAGAGCCTGTTGGAGATCTGTCTCTCTCTGAAGACAAAAATAAACTGTAAAAAAGGGAAGAAAATGATGTACTATCCAGAGTTTTAAAACCAAAAGTATTCATGTACAAATCCAAAGTTCAAATAATTTTGGAGTGTCACTAAAGTTGCACTCTAAAAAACAAAACGTCTTAGGTTTAAATATTTTTATTTCTAAATATGAAAATAAGCTCAGCATTCAACTTAAAAGGCTGAGTGGGGGACATTTATCCCAACTAACCTAATTAGCAGATGGTAAAGACCAAAGCAGACCTAAAAGAATTACATGCACACACTGCAGGGGCTGGCAGGTGGCATGGTAGTTAAGGGTGCTAGACTCCCACATGGCCGACCACGATTCAAGTCTTGGACCTGGTGGCTTGCTTCCTCACTTTCTCTCTCTCTCTCTTTCTCTTGCTCACTTGCTCACTCTGTGCCTCTCTGGTTAAAATTTTAAAACAATAAGTAAATAAATTAAGTAAAATAATTTTTAAAAATCTTTATAAATGCACACACATACATGGGTGCTCATACAAAATAGAATTAATAAATACATGTAAGAGAAAATTTCGGGGACCAGCAGGTGGCGTGGTGGTTAAGGCACTGGACACAACCACATGACTGACACACAGTTCGAATCCCAGATCTGGTGGCTTGCTTTCTCACTTTCCCTCTCTTTCTCTCTCTCTCTCTCTGTGTCTCTCTCTGGTGAAATTAAAATAAATGAATGAATAAATAAAATAAAATAAATAATTATTTAAAAAAAGATTAAATTCCTTGAGAAGACCAATAATAGATAAAAATAATGGCTATCTCTAATCACGAAAAGAAAAAAGAGAGAAAAATAAACAGAAACAATGATGGATATGAGAAAGGAGATATAAGCAGAGACTCTAAGGAAATCTTAATATTTAAATTAAAATAGACAATTCTCCAGAAAACATATACAAATTATCAACTCATTCAAAAGAAAATATAGAAAGAATAAATAGACTTTAAAAATTAGAAAGAGAATGAAGGAGAAGGGGTTATGAGAGAATGAAGGAGAAGGGATTGCAGCATGGTCATCCCCCCCGGGAAGTGCTTCTCACTTGCTCTCTCTCTCCAGTGAGTGCATATGCCCTATAGGAAATTTTTTAAATAAAATATAATTTAAAACCCTTAAATGGGCTCTAGGTACATATAGTTGTAGGTGAATTATCTTACATTTCAAGCAATAGGTAATGCTTATGCTATTTATATGGTTTCACAACATAAAAGGTGAAATATTCTTGAGTTTATTTTACAAATCTATCATATCACTCATATAAAACCTCATAATTTTTTATTGAAAGTTGACCATGAATATTACATATATTTGCCAAAAGAGCAAGTTGAACACTATCCAATCAAGCAATATATTATAAGAACAGTATCTCATGATGACTACAAGGCCAATCCATATTGGAAAATTTGTTATCAAAATTTATTGTTTCAGGGGCTAGCAGGAGGCATGGTTATTAAGGCACTTGACTCCCATATGGCTGACTGCAGTTCAAGTCCCAGACCTAGCATCTTAAAAATCATGCGGGAGGGGCCCGCAGGCGGCGTGGTGGTTAAGGGTGCTAGACTCCCACATGACCGGCCATGGTTCGAGACCTGGACCTGGCAGCTTGCTTTCTCACTTTCCCTCTCTTTCTCTCTGGTCAAATTAAAATAAATAAATAGATATGTAAATAAATAAAGTTAAATGTTTTAAAAAAGAAGAAGAAGAAAGGAAGAAAATGCATGCACGTGCATACATGCCCAAAATCCCAAGAGGAGAATGGAGAAGAAGGAATTGTGGCATGGCCACTCCCCTTCAGGAGATGATTTCTCACTTTCCCTCTCTGTCTTTCTCTGTGTCTCTCTGGAGAGCACATGCCCTATGGTGAAAACCAATATAGATAGCCAGATAAATATAGCTATAGATTAAGAAAGAAAAATACGATCTTGATAAATGTCCCACAAAAATGATAAATAAATCCTTAACAAGATAAAAGATATGTAATTCAGTCACATCCACATGGCAATAAAACTCTAGGCTTAAATAATTTTTTAAAGAATCATTTAATTTTATTTTTAAGGATATTTTATTCCATTTATTATCATTATTATTTGTTTTTTAATTTGACCAGAGAGAGAGAAAGGGAAAGTAGGAAAGCAAGCCTCCAGGTCCGGGACTCAAACTGTGGTTGGCCACTGGGAGTCCAGTGCCTTGACAACCACGCCACCTGCTGGTCCCTTATTATTGTTTTTTTAATTCAACCAGAGAAAGAAAGAGAGAAAAAGAGAAAGTGAGAAAGCAAGCCACCATGTCCGGAACCTGAACCACGGTTGGCCATGGGGGAGATCAGCACCCCAACTGCCATGCCACATGCCAGCCCCTAGGCTTATATCTTTGAAAATAAGAGATTAATATTTATCATTTCATTTTCTAAGATTGTCTCGAAGGGCTTAGCCGATGCAGTCAACAAAAAATAAAACAAAACCTAAGAACTTAAATCTAGATTATTAAACAAACTTTGGTACAATCATACAAGGGAAAATTCTTTAGCATATCAAAGAAAATGTAATGATATGGAAAAACACTCACAATGTAAATAAGAGATACAGATGATATAGAGACACCTAATGTGTCAGGGCAGATACACTCACATTTTGGGTGGGCAATAGTCTGTTCATAGAGCCATTGGGTTGGCCTGTTTCACTGGCTTTTCATCCACTATTTTCTGGAATTCAAGGAATAAGTAGGAAAGAGTTTTGCCAGGAAGAAAAAAAAGATCTGACCACATTCCTATTCTTAGAATAAAAAAGGAAAAAAAATGCAATAGTATAATTATTATGTGTAAATCTAAAATAAAAAGACTTACCAAAAAAAAAAAAAATGCCATTGTCCCTTGGTTGGCTGGGAAACCCTTAAGAGTTCACAGAGTTGGTTGAAAGTAGTCCCCTACAATCATTTCTAAATCATTTCTAAAACCCAGTCTAAAGTCTAAGAACTCATAGGTCAAACACCTGGAGAAAGCTCATCTTCTTCCTCAGCATGGTTAGTGCAATGCTCCTGTTTCTGTATGGTCCTCCGTTGCTAAATGTGCTCCACATTCTCCAGAGAGGACTGGGTCCCCAAGAGCCCAGTGTCCATGTCTGCTCTCTTCCACCTGCTGTGTTGCTGGACTCTCCAGCTCTGGCCGACCTTCAGAGTTGACAGCAAAGTTATGCTCACAGGCTCCTGTGTTCTCCTGGCATGAAACTCACAACCATTTGTCAAGAAATTTGGCCCTGTTGGTGCCAAGGCTGGCAGTCTGCCCATAGCCCCACTGTGTACCAGGCTTGACCTATGGGTTAGAGCTTATATCTCTTCTTCTCAAAGTCTGAATAAGACCAGGCAGGGACCACAGGGCCTCCTAGCTGACCATATGGCCTAGGAGAGTTTCTGGCAAGACCACACCAGCACCTTTAGGACATTCTTCTCAGCCCCTTTAGGAGAGGTCCTGATTGCTGGATGGGAGCCTGTAATAGTGCCTTGTCACTGGCAGAAATCCTTGTAACATCCCAAAAGGGAAAACTGTTGAGTTTTTATGTATTGAGAAAACTCCACCTCTTGAAATTTTATCTCAAGATTAGACTTGAACTCTTAAGGAGCATTGTATAAATTGAATGTGTCCTCCCAAAATTCACATATTGAAATTTGATTACTGTTGTGATGGTATTAAGAGGGTGGAAACTTATGGGACCAGTAGATGGTGTAATGGTTATATTGTTGAACTCCCATATGGCCATCTACAGTTCAAGTCCCAGACCTGGTAGCTTGAAACGCATGCTATGTGTGAATGTGTGTGTATCCAAGATCCTGGGAGGAGAATGGAGGAGAAGGGCATGGCCATGGTCCCTGGGGTTTGATTTCTCATTTTCTTTCTCTGTCACTCTGGTGAGCACACATACCCTATAGCAAAACTCTCTCTCTCTAAAAAAAAAAAAGAGAGGGTGGAAAGTTAACTTGATTATGGTATTAAGAAGTAGCTCTTTTGAGCAATACTTAGGATTAGATAATGTCATCAGGGTGGGGCCCCATGATTGAGTACTGGTGGCTTTATAAGAAGATGGAAAGACCAGACACATTCTCTTCCCTTCTACCCATGTGATGCCCTACACCACCTTCAAACTCTGCAGTAAGTCTCCACCAGCAAGAAGGTTCTCACCTCATAGGGCCCCCCAAACTTGGACCTCTAGAACTGTGAGCTGAATAAACTTTTATTCTTCATAAATTACCCAGTCTGGGGGAATTCAGTCATAGCAACAACAAAAATGGACTAAAATAAATATGATGGAGGGGAACCAGCAGATGGTATAATGGTTATGTCACTGGAGTCCCACATAGTTGACCATAGTTTTAAACATCAAGCTGGTGGTGCCGGCAAAGTGGGGTGGTGGTTAAAGGCATTGGACTCCCACATGGCTGACCATAGTTCGAGTCCCAGACCTGGTGGCTTGCTTTCTCCCTTTGTCTCTCCCCTTCTCTCTCTACCTCTCTCTGGTCAAATTAAAATATAATAATAAATGGAAATAAATCATAAAATAAAAATAAAAATCATACTGGACATGTGTGTGTGTGCATGCCCAAAATTCTAAGAGGAGAATGAAAGTGAAGGGATTGTGGTGTGGCCATCTCCCCCTGGGGAGTGATTCTTGCTTTCTGTCTCTTTGATGAGTGCATGCACCCTATAGCAAAACCTCTCTTAAAAAATTAATAAAAAATAAATGAAGGAAATCTTTTTATAGGTCTACATAAACTAGAGGGGATGCCACTGCTCAGGCTTTTCAGGATCAGACAGAGAAGCCTGGTCTAAATATTTAGTCAAGTTATCCAGCTTCTCTTGCAAAATTGTTTTTCTTTTTTTCTTAAATGCTTCAAATGGTGTCTGGTATACAGTAGTTGACTCTTCCTCCTCCCTGAGCCTTCCCCACCTCCTATATCTTCACACACACACACACACACACACACACACACACAAACACACACACACACACCTCTTTCCCAACCAGGACCCCAGAAACCTAGGTTCAGGAGGAACTGGGCCCGGTCTGGTGGCATACCCCATACTGTACTAGACCACAGTGCTGGACGGCTCATGGTCAACCGCAGGTTCAGATCCCTGGGTCAACCTGCAAACACACACAGGCACCCAAGATCCTGATAAGCTGCGGGCTGGGAAGGAGGGTTTGCCGCCTGGTGAGGCCCTGTCTCTCTCTCTCTCTCTGTCTCTCTCTTGTTCGTTCTTGCACATACTCTCTATCATCAATAAATAAGTAAAAATAAAATGTCTAAAAAAATTAGTGCAGTGCACAGTGGTTAAAAGCTGTGCATAAAACGCTGGCTACCAGCAGCCAACCGCAATTTGAATCCTAGCCCCAGTGGTTTTAAAAAAAGAAGCCAAGAGCACGTGTGTCCCTGTCCAAAATCCTGACAGGATAGAGAAATATTGGAAAAAGGATTGCAGCATGACTGTAACCACATCCCATTGGAGGTACTCTCTCTCTCTCTCTCTCTCTCTCTCTCTCTCTCCTCTCTTTTAAGTGCATATATCCACTGGCAACTTAAAAAAAAATTTAAGGGGCCAGCAAGTGGTATGGTGTTTATGGTGCTGGATTCCTATGTGGCTGAACATAGTTTCAAGTCCCTAAGACCTGGCAGCTTGCTTTCTCATTTTCCCTTTCTCTCTGGTCATATTTTAAAAATAAATAACAATAACTTGGACCAACAGATGGCATAATGGTTATGTCACTGGCCTCCCATGGAGTCGACCATAGAACAAACCCTGGGCCCAGTAGCTCGAAACTCACACCAGGAGAGATTTCTGTCTCTCTGTCTCTCTGGCAAGCAAATGCACCCTATAGCAAAAAGTTCTCAAAAAAAATCATAAATAAAATTAAATAAATAATTCTTTTAAAATTTTTAAAAGCAAAATTAAGAAGTAGGAAAAGAGACCCTGCCTCAGTAGTAACCACTGGTTCACTCTGCTACTCAACAGGCTAAGGCCAATGGGAGGCTGGGTTTGATTCCTGGCCCATCCTAAAAGCCTGTAGTTCCAGCTACTTGGAGTCTGAGGCAGGAGAATCATGACACTACGAGATCCTGTCTAAAAAACAAAAACAAAAATGCAAACAAACAAAAGAAAAAACAAGTAGGGGGGGCAGCAGGTGGTGTAGTGGTTAAGGTATTGGACTCCCATATGGTGGACTGCAGTTTGATTCCGGGACCAGGTGACTTAAAACTCACACTGGACACATGTGCTATATGCCCCAAGTCTTTTCTTTTCTTTTTTTTTTTTTTGAGAGGTTTTTTTTTCACTATAGGGTGTGTGCACTCGCCAGACAGACAGAGAGAGACAGAGAGACAGAAAGCGAGAAATCACCCCCCAGAGGGGATGGCCACACCACAATCCCTTCTCCTCCATTCTCTTGGGATCTTGGGCACGCACGCACACGCTCCCGGCATGGGTTTTAAGCCACCGGGTCCAGACGCGAACTGCGGTTGACTATGTGGGAGTCCAGCGACATAGCCATTACGCCAACTGCTGGTACCTGGCCTCAAGTCTTGAGAAGAGAATGGAGGAGAAGGGATTGCGGCATGGCCATCCCCCCCGGGGGGTGATTTCTCACTTTCTCTCTCTCTCTCTGTCTCTGTCTCTCCAGCAAGCACACACACCCAGTAGCAAACATCTCCCTCAATAAAGAAACCAGTCCATTTCCTACCATCCTCTCTCTTTCCAAATGTGTCTCTCCTCCATCCCCCTCACCCAGCTAAGAGAAGATCCAGAATGCCACTTCTTCCCCAACCCCAAAGAACAGCGATGACGTGGGGCAATTACTAAGCACTTTCCACATCCTAAGCTATGCCCACCACCTTCCAGGCATCAGCCCCACAGCCCAGGAGTCTAACCAGAACTGAGTAATCCAGATGAAAGCTTCTGGGACTCCTGCAGCCCCCAAATCCAACACTGGCCCCAAAGACATCCAAGATTCACTTCTTGAGGCTGGGTATCACTGATAGGGCACCTTCCCATCCAGGGCTCTCCCACAACACCTTTTTTTTAATCTTCAGACTACCATTTCATTTTTTTCCCCCTAAACAGATATAGCAATGTTCTTTTAAATCAGGGGGAAAAATTATTGGCATTTACCAAAGTAATTATTTGGTTACCATTTGCTGGCCTACCCACTTTGCTTTTCAGTTGGGTTTTACTGATTTTGACAAACTAGAGTTACAAGAAAACCTTTTGCATCCTTTCATAAATATATAGACCTGCAACTTTGAAACTTGAAAGGAAAGGAAATTATCCATTTAAATAGACTTCAGTTGTTTTGCCCAGCAGCTCCCTTCCCCTTCCTTTCTCTCGCTCTCTCTATATTAACATAATTTCCTAAGACGTCTCCAAGCAGCGTTTCCACTGTAATTAATTGCTTTTCACTCAAAGTGACACATCTAAGAAGTGAACTAGCACAAAGAAAGATATATTTAAGAAATTGAGAGCTCAGTTAACTTTACTACTGATTGCTGTGAAAATGAGTAGCTTTTCTTTAGAAAAAGAAAAATTTTTCAAATATGAAAGAACTTGGCCTTAGGAAAAAAAAAAAAGACTATAAGGAACAGACCAAACTGTTATCAGTGGTTGCCTCCAGATGATGGACTGATAGATAAATCTTTGCTTTCTTTTAACAATTTTCTGAGTTTTCTAACATTACAAAAAAAAAAAAAGCATGAGGTTTTCTTTTAAGAATTATTTATTTAATTTTATTAATTATTATTGTTATTACTTTTTAAATTTGCTACAGGGCACATGTGCTCACCAGAGAGAGACAGAACATGATGGTGAGAAAGCAAGCTGACAGATCCAGGACTAGAACCACAGTCAGCCCTGTGGGAGTCCAGCACCTCAATCACCATGTCACCTGCTGGCATCAGCATGAGTTGGGCTTTTTTTTTTTTTTTTTGGAGAGGTTTTTGCTATAGGGCGCGTGCGCTCGCCAGATAGAGAGAGACAGAGAGACAGAAAACGAGAAATCACCCCCCAGGGGGGAGCGCCACGCCGCAATCCCTTCTCCTCCATTCTCCTCTCAGGATCTTGGGCACACATGCACACGTGCCTGGCGTGAGTTTAAGCTACCGGGTCTGGGACGCGAACCGTGGTTGACTACCTGGGAGTCCAGCGACATAGACTGCTGGTCCCAGCATGAGTTATTTTTATAATGAAAAGAAAAACAACTTATTCAGGCTGATGACTGCTGAGATTAAAACCTGTGTCTAGGGACCAGCAGGTGGCATGGTGGTTGGGGCGCTGGACACTCCCACGTGGCTGACTACGGTTCGATTCTCAGACCTGGTGGCTTGCTTTCCCCTCTTTCTCTCTCGCTCTCTCACTGTGTCTCTCGCTGTCAAATTAAAAATAAATGAATGAATAAATAAACTTAAAAAAAAAACCTGTATCTAACAAGTCATTGTACATCTCTCACTTTCTATCTTTTTTTTTTTTTTAAGGTTTTTGCCATAGGGTGCATGTGCACACCAGAGAGGAGAAAAGCAAGAAATCACCTCCAGAGAGGATGGCCATGCCACTATCCCTTCTCTCCCCTTCTCCTCTTGGGATTTCAGGCACCCACACACATGTCCAGCATGATTCTCGGGACTCAAACCATGGTCGGCTATGTGGGAATCCAGCGCCTTAACCATCAGGCCACCTGCTGTCCCTCTCAATGCCACCTTTTCCTGACAGAAACATCAGGGCAAAGAAGAGAAGAGGCTGAGTGTTTAGAAAGGCCTTATCCTTCTTGAGTGAGCAGTGGGAACACAGAGGTCACACAACTACTTTATGCCCAGAGTCAGGGTCATTGGCAAAATTACGATTGCTGTCTGTGACTCTAGGTTTTCGGGTTATCTGCCCAGAGGTGGTACTGTACACACTTCCCCAGTGCCCATGCTAGTAAACAGAGACTGCTCTAAGCCATTCCAGAAACACAGATTCCTAATAAAATGGAGTTTCAAGGCAACGATCAAAAGAACAGAAGGCTCATATCAAAATAACAGAGAAAACAAGTATTGGTGAGAAAAAGTATTGTGGAGAAATTGGACCTTTTGCACTGTTAGAATTTTAAATGATACAGATGCTATGGAAAATAGTAGGTAGTTCCTCAAAACATTAAAACACACACACAAAAAAAAAACAGAACTATCATATGATCCAGCAGTCTTTCTTTTTTTTTATTTTATTTATTCATCTTTTATTTTAATTTGACCAGACATATACACACAGAGAGAGAGGGAAAGTGAGAAAGCAAGCTACCAAGTCTAAGACTCGAACCATGGTCAGCCATGTGGGAGTGTCCAGCGCCTTAACCACCATGCTACCTGCTGATCTCAAATTCAACACCTGTACCCTGGGTGGGACTTGAATCCACAATCCCTGGCTTAGGAGGCTGATGCCTTATCCATTAGGCTGCTGGGGCTAATCCAGCAGTCTTTCTTTAGGGTCTATTTCCAAAAGAATTAAAAACAGGGTCTCAAGAGAAATTTGCATACCCACATACATGGCAACATTATTCACAATAGCCAAGGGATAGAAACAACCTAAATGTCCACTGACCGATAAATACAATATAGTGTATACATACATGGAATATAAGTCAGCCTTTCAGAGAAATGAAATTCTGATAAGTGGGTGAGCCCTGAGGACATTATGCTAAGAGAAATGCAAATTCTGGGCTCATAGTAGGTATCAACAGTAGTCAAGTTCATAGAAACAGAAAGCAGAACGGACATCACCAGCGGCTGATGGGGGAGAGTTGCTGTTTATAACGGACATACGGTTTAAGTTTTGAAGATGAAAAACTTCTGGAGCTCTGTTTCCCAACAATATGGAGACATTTAACATGATTAAACTATACACTTAAAAATGGATAAGATGATTGGGCCAGCCAGTGGCACGGTGGTTAAGACAGCTGCATTTCACATGACTGACTCACAGTTTCAGTCCCAGATCCAGCAACTTGAAAAACATGCGAGGTATGTGTGCATGTGTGTCCAAAATCCGGAGAGGAGAATGAAGGGATTGTGGCATGGCCATCCTGGCCCCTCCTTCGAGGGACGGGGTGCTGCTTTCTCACTTTGCCTTTCCCTCTGTCTCTCTCCAGCAACACATGCCTTCTAAGCAAAAAAAAAATTTTTAAGTAGAAAAAATGGCTAAGGTGTGGACCAGCATGTGGCATAATGCATAATGGTTAAGGTGCCGGACTCCCACACGTCTGACCACAATTCTAGTCCCAGACCCAGTGGCACATGTGCCCAAAATCCTGAGAGGACAATGGATTGCAGCATGGCCATCCTCCCTGAGGGGTGATTTCTCACTTCCTGTCTCTCTGTCTCCCTAACAAGCACGCGTATCCTATAGCAAAATCTCTCTCTCAAAAAAAAAGGTTAAGATGTTCAATTTATTTTTACCACTATTAAAAATTTGTATAAAAGAACAGACTGAAGGCACCAGCAAGCCACTGTCTACTGTTTCCATAGGCTTAAAGAGTAAGCGGCCATTGGATCTTGGTAATACACTTGGCAGTGCTGATTGGCAGGCACCATACGATCACCCTCCCTGGACTGCATCAGTTCCTTCATGTCACACCCATGGCAAAAGCCAGGTAGAGGTCCACCAGACACAGTCCTCTTTCTCTGAGCACACGTGCCCTCTGGCAAAAAATAAATAAATAAAATAAAAATAAAAAACCAACCTGAGGCTGGAGGGAACCTCTTCCTGGTGCAGCTTGAGCCTGGAAATGTGTCATTACCTGGAAAATGAGGGAGGTGTTATGCCCCTGGGAGAAGGTTGTTGGAGAAAATAACAGGATATTCACTAAATTTGAATTTCAAATAAACAGCAAGTAAAATTTTAATAAACATATATCCCTAATATGCTAAAAAGTTATTTGTTGCTTATCCAAAACTCAAAATATAACTAAGCAGCTTATGTTTTTATTTGCTAAATCTGACAACCCTACCACGGGGTGCGAAGAAACCTATTTCAAAACCTGTGATCTGGGAACCAGCAGATGGAGTAATAGTTCTATCACTGGACTCCCATGTAGCTGACCATGGTTTGAGTCCCAGCCCCAGCAGCTTAAAACTCATGACAGGAGCATGTACATACATGCCCAAAATCCCAAGAGGAGGATGGAAAAGAAGGGACTGTGGCATGGCCATCCCCCCCAGGGGATGATTTCTTGCTTTCTATCTCTCTGTCTCTGTCTCTCCGATGAGAGCATGCACCTTATAGCAAAAATCTCTCAATCTTGTGATCTGGGTCTGAGTTCTGAATCTCCCCACCCCCCCCCACCACCCAGGTTTTAGGTTGCCACTTTGATGAATCGTTTGATATTATCGACTCTGGCCTGACAGACTGTCATCAAATCATTTGGTGTCACTTTGTTTCTATCTGGTTGTTTGTTTTTGGAGAGGTTTTTGCTATAGGGCACGTGTGCTCACCAGAAAGACAAAGAGAGACAGAGAGACAGAAAGTGAAAAATCACCCCCCAGGGGGATGGCCACTCCGCAATCCCTTCTCCTCCATTCTCCTCTCGGGATCTTGGGCACACACACACACACACACGCCCGACGTGAGTTTAAGCCACTGGGTCCAGGACTCAAACCGTGGTCGACTACTTGGGAGTCTAGCAACATAGCCATTATGCTAACTGCTGGTCCC